>NC_137921.1:37137911-37599373 GCF_963457725.1 Sprattus sprattus | reverse complement strand
ACACAGAGAGAGTACTACATAGGACCCTTCTGCACTCCAAAACATAACACGGCAGGACACAGCAGAGGACGATACTGACCAGTAAATAACACAACACAGCAGTACTACACACACACACACACACACACACACACACACACACACACACACACAGACACACACACAGACACACACACAGACACACACACACACACACACACACAGACAGACAGATACACACACACAGACACACACACACACGCACACAAATACACACACACAGACACACACACACACACCAGTGATGCGCGGGCACGTGTCTAAATGACCCACGACCGCCAGGCGTTTTCGACTAACTCGACCGCAACTCGACCGAAAATATGAATTATTAGAATGTTGTACCCGCCCCGCTTACCGACCCGCTTATTATTATTTAAAAAAAAAAAAAACAGTTGTTTATGCTGTTGTTTAGCTAGCGGTATTTGGTTATTCAAAACCCAGTAGGCCTACAGATATCGCATTAAACGTGTACAATGACGTTAAATGCTCAGCTGTTTGGCGTGGGGAACCAGCATTATTAGTTTAGCCTATGCCTATTGTTTTCATCCCGCAGCTTTCATGCAAAAGTTAATAAGGATTTCCGTCAAAGTGGATGCTCCGTTGAAACCCTCCCAAACACAAAGGCAGGAATAACATATTTCAAAAAACTTTATTCACGTCAAACAGGTAGGCCTAACCTAGGCTATAATGAAGGCTTACCGGTGCCGCATTTGTGACGGGCCATGTTGGTCGTGCCGACTTTGTGGCTGTCGAACTTGTACAGTGTATCGCACGAAGTGCACATAACGTAGCCGGCACTAATGTCATCTTTATCAATCACCTCTGCAAATGTTTCCCACACTTTGCTCATTCGATTCTCGTGTTTTTTGAGTTTCCACTCTACTTTCTTTAACTTCTCCCTAACCGACTCCATCTCCCTTACTGCCAGTTGTCATGCAGTCAATTATGTCTAATTTGTCTTTTATAAAATGTATGTTTACAATATAATTAAATACAAACGTTTCGTTGGGAGTTTTTTATTTATTTATTTATTTTCACCGGCTCGACCAAATGCGACCCGAATATAATTAAAAATATTTTTTGATGACTCGTCACCGCGGGTTACACACACACACACACACACACACAATGACATACACACGAAATGTGCAACCAGACACACTCTGATGAGAACTGCTCAACAGAGAACAACAAGTAATTCTGTCACTGCAGACAAACTACAGACATACAGAACCAGCATTGCATAAATGAAAACCATGTCACTGGGAAACAGCTGACTCCCAATCAGATCAGATCAGATCAGCACAGACCAGACCCATTCCATGCTTTAACATTGTTGTGGCTGCAGCCATCACAGTATCGTTTGTTTAATTCTTCATCGTCCTGTCCACAGCAATTTGTTGGATGTTGTCCAGATTTCTTCCTTCTACTTCTTCCTTCACCTCCAACACAGCTGACTAGGATATCTGAAAACAAATGTCATCTAGTTCCCTGACAACCACACTGACTAACAAAGTTGTCAGACAACACTTGACGAGAACCAAAACGCATGAAGCCAAATCGTCTCTTGGCGGTGGGCGCCTTTGGATGGTTTATTCAGATGTCATCGCCCCGGGTGGCGTACGCAGAACCGTGATCGGTGGGACTTTATAAATACATTTCTAAACAGCGGAGTCACAGCATGATTAGGTGCTGCCAATTCAGGCAGGCTACTCCGAGAGCTCCCTGGAGCATTGTTTTCTAACCTGGAAGATGTTTCTAAACATTCTAGATTTCACCTTCTCTAAATAGAGCTGTTTCCAGGGCATGGCGAGGAAGAGAGAGAGAAAGAGTGAGAGAGAGAAAGAGAGAGGGAAAGAGAGCTGGAGCCACAGGCAGACAGTGAGTATTTAGACGAGTGTGAGGGGGTAAAAATAGATGGCGGCATGGAGAGCTGAGCTGGTGAATCTATCATCACTTGACACTCGACACACGATTTCTGTGCTGAGAATTTAGAAATAATGTTTGTGTGTCGGTGTGTGTCTGTGTGTGCGTCTGTGTGTGTGTCTGTGTGTGTGTCAGTGTGTGTGTCTGTGTGTGTGGCCGTATGCATGTATATAAATGGACTAATGAGTGCATCTATGGACATGTATGTATATGTGAGTGCACTGGCTCCAGGGCAAAGGTGCAGTTGGGTCTGACAGGCCCTTTCTGGGCTACGTCTCTCTCTCTCTCTCTCTCTCTCTCTCTTTCTGTCTCTCTGTCTCTCTGTCTCTCTGTCCGTCTCGCTGCATTTCTCTTTCTCACGGTGGTCAGGCGCTGTCCTCACTCTGTCGCCACTCTCAGCCCATCTCCAGCATGCTAAATACCCCGGCTGTTAGCGGGCATTAAAAAGCCATTCGCACCCCACTGAAGTGCTTGGCTTGGCTTGGCTCGGCTGCCACCAGACCTCAGCTTCAGGCAGGGGTGGGAGGGCGGGCGGGCGGAGGAGGTGTAGGTGAGGTTGAGGTTTAGGGGCACTATTCCTCTCTGTATCTCCTCTTTTCTCTCCCACTCCACGTTTTCTGGCAGTGTCGTTAAAAAAAAAAAAGTCAGTGCAAGCTTCCATCAGCAGCAGTCTGTCAGGGTTGGCAGATTGTGACACACACACACACACACATTCACGTTGCATTGTGTTTTAAAAAATCCCCTCATCGACTCGGGTCGACTTGGCTATCGTGGTTATTACCTGCAAACACCCTACAACATGCCGGGATTTAGGTGTTTTAAAAAGCGGGGATTTGCTAATCCCTGTCCATTAAATAACACAGCTTGAGGTCTTAAAGCAGATCTGGCATTCCCTGTCGAGTGTCGGCCATACTTTTCTCATTAAGAAAAATCTGTAAAGTTGTCCTGCGACACCGGCCCACGGCCACATCTGCTGGCATCCATTGAGAAGTGGGTGGATGAGGACTTTCAACAGCCAGCAAGTTGGCAAACTGACCATCTCAATGGAGGGATCAAACATGTGGCAGCTCATAGAGTAGAGTGAGTGCACACACACACACACACACACACACACACACACACACACACACACACACACACCCAACCATACGAACACGCGCATACACACACACATCCATGTGGTACGTGGAATGAAGAGAAGAATGAAGTGCTGGGTAGTTACTAGGAGATGCAGTTGTTTAAAGCCCATTACACCCCCCCCCCCCCCCAAACTCAACCACCCCCCCTTCCCTCCCCCTGCTGTTCTTCCCCAAGGCAGGTGGTCTGGCAGGGAGCGGACAGGGCATCAGAAAGCAATTACCCCGTCTGCTTACACAGGGGCTTTTCTGTGCCAAGGCAAACTCACGCATCTGAATGCCCTGCCTGCTCTCCCTGTACTCTCTCTCTCTTTCTCTCTCTCTCTTTCTCCATCTCCCCATTTCTCCATCTCTCACCCTCTTTCTCACACTTTACCCACAACCGTTCCATTTCTCCATCTGGCTTTCTCCCCAGCCTGTGGATGGTCGACCATCACACTCTCTCCCACTGGCTCTTCATTCCTTCATTCCTTCACTCCTCTCTCCTTCTCTTCCTCTCCATCTGTCCATCTGTCCATCGCTTCCATACCCGTCTCACTGCTCCCTGCTGCCAGGGGTCTGCTCCTCTGTGTCTGACTCTGAGTCTGTCCCCACAATGAGCCAAAGCTCTATACTCACAACAGAGGCTCAGTCAACTGCCCAGAGAGTCTGGAGTCTCCTTCAACTTATCTGACCCTTCTTTAAATGCGCTGCTGCAAAAGACAATTTCCTATTTACAAGATACAATCAAATCAATAAAATAAATGAATTGAATAAATATATGTATTTAAAACTATTACTTAATATTCAATAACTAAAGCTTCATGTCTATAGGTGGGAGTCTGTATTTGAAAGTGTTTGTTCAGATGTGCAATATATACTGTGTGTGTATGCATTTGTGTATGCATTTGTGTGTGTGTGTGTGTGTGTGTGTGTGTGTGTGTGTGTGTGTGCCTGGGAAAGCGCTGATACTGCAGTGCAACCATTCACATAAGCTGGTGCACTGTATGCCCATCCTTACAGCAGGGAGCGTGCCCGTCTGCTCTAAACGCATTCATTCTTGCGAGCATTTGCAGGTCAGCTCACTGCTTGCATTAATTCATCAGAACATCCACCTGGCCCCAGAACAGTCCCACTTCTATGGCTTTCACAAATACACACATTCACCCCACGACTCCGCCGCCTGAGTGTGTCTTGGCTGCCCCAATCCCAACCACAGGTCATGTGTTTGCACTGCCCCAGCATGACCACAGGCCAATCAATGGACCACAACATGCCAACAGGAGTACAGTTTCAGAGGGACAGGGGAAGAGAGGAGTGGATCTCTCTCTCTCCTTCTTTTACTGTCTCTCTCTATCTCTTTCTCTCTTGCTTTCAATCTCTCTTTTTTTCCCATTCTCTCTCTCTCTCTCACGAATACACACACTCGGTTTCTATGACCCTCTGTATTTCTCTGCAAGGGGCAATAATTCCTTCTACCCATCTCTGAATACCCCCACTGACGCAGTCATCCCAAACTCCACCCAGACAACTGCCCTCCTCAGGGGAGCGCAGCTGGAATCTTTAAGTAAATTTGATTTCTCAACTCATTTGCCTTCCATAAACGCTGCCATGTGTTTGATATTATATTTAAACTGTTCCAGGGAAGAGCAAAGAGGGGTGGGAGTTTGCCCAGGGAGAGATGGAGAGACATGGAGGCGAGGCGGGCGTTTGGGGGCTGGGATGTTGAATGGCAGCTGAAATTGAGTAAGATCTGAGTGAGTGAAAAAAAAAAAAAACAGGGGCACACAGCGAGAGAGAAACAGAGAGGGCAGGGTGGGTGAACGGAGTAGAACAAGAGAGCGAGAGATTGAAATGTCAAAGCTGCATCTCCCTACGTTTTGGCAATGTCCACAACTACAGAGTGAAAGATTTCCAGTGTTTCTCTTTCTCCCATTCCTTTCTTCCATTTTTTCTCCACATCCTAAATTAAACCCTGTCTTATGAGTTCTGTCCCCCCGCTGCCCTGGGAAACAGGAGTCCCCCTGTAGCTCTGCAGCGCTGGGGAGAGTGGAGAGAGGGTCAGACAGCAACACGAGGGGAGCCAACATTCCCCATCGGTTACAGAGACCAGCCCTGCTACTGACCTGCACTCTAACTAACACAGTTTAGCACACTTTAGTCTCCAGTGAACAGGAGAAAGCTGGGAGTAACAAAGACTAGAAGACAGATGTATATAGAAAGAACAAAAGAAAGAAAGAAAGAAAGAAAGGAAAAATTAAGAGATGGGAGAAGTGATGGAAGGAAGAAAGAAGACAGACAAAGATAGTGAGAGAGAGAGAGGAGAAAGAAAGAAAGAAATCAAAGGTGAGGGAATAGCAGATTAATTATAGTTCTAAATGTGGAAGATGTGACTGTGTCTCACCAGATGCAGAAAACATTCCCTGTGATTAGCAATGAGGTTTTACCTAAATTGAAACAGTTTAACACCCAGATTTACCATTTGCCTCATAAATGTGTATGTGGGTGGTTGTGTGCTAAAAAAATGCCAGAAACACCTCTCACAAACTCGCGCCCACACGTGTACTCACATCCACAGACATATCCACACACACTCTCCACAACCCCTTCTGCAGTTAGCGAAAGCAATCCTTTTAGCTGACCACAGTAGACAGAAACAGGTGTAACCAATTATAGTTTCTTTATCTGTGGGAGACAGCAATAGGGAGGGAGAGGAATGGAAATATTCTGGGCTGAGTTGTCAGTAATGGGCTTTAGAGATAACCTCCCTGCACTATCCCCAAAGCTCTCCCCACCAGCATTTATCACATCCGCACAGCTAAACGCCGACTGCTGAGTGGCTCCTTTTCCCGGGCTCGGCACGCAGCACTCAACACTTTACATGACCCTTCCTTTACACGACCAAGAGCCAGGAGGTGATGCTGATTTGGCTGGGTTTAGGTTTAATTGAGCCGTTACATGTCGGTGTCAGTGTGCTTCGATGCTAAGGTTTGCAGTGTTCAGAGACAAGTTTGAAAAGTGGGAGTGAGTGTGTGGACAGTTTGTGTGAGTGAGTGTGTCAACGGTGTGTGAGTGAGTGTGCTGCCCACATTCCTCTGGGCTCTCCCCCACAGGGGAACCATGTGGGCACTGGAGCATCGGAGCCTGAGGCCTTGTTAATGTCAGTGAAGCCTATCTCCTTTCCCCTGCTTCCTTACAGACTTTCTTGGAGGGGGGGGGGGGGGGCAAAGGACATGTGTCATGTGTTTACGAGTGTGTGTGTGACTCTCTGTGTGTGTATGGTTATGCGTTTTCGATGTGTTGTATGTGTGTGTGTTGTGGTGGCAAAGTGGCGGCGGCAGTGGCAGGATTTATGCGCAGGGTGGTAAATGTTTACGAGAGGAGCCGCGTTTCAAGAGCTCCAACTGGCGGCTATCCCACATCAGTTGTTGCGGCAGGAGTCATGTAAACTCCACATCTACTCTGTGAGGGAGAAACTGAGAGAGAGAGAAAGAGTGAGAGAGAGGGAGAAGGGGGGGAGAGAGGGGGCAATAGAACAAATGACAGAGGTATGTTTGTGTTGTCAGGCTGTTGCTAACAGCATCCTGCAAACAGCATCCATCTCCAGCCAGAGCAAGCAGTCCTCAGTAACTTTCTCAGGAACGTGTCTGAGTTTCTGAGTTTACAGTCAGGGGAGGTAATAGGGGGGAGTTTTAAAGCCTGCATGGGGGTAGGGGAGTTGGGGTTCAGCTGATGCTGTTACCCTTAGGGGTGAAACAGGCTTAGACGGAACCCCGAATCAAAGTCCAGTGAGCAGCCCGAGCGTTCTGGTGGGGTTTGTGCAGGCCTGGTCAGAGCCTGAGGGGCACATTAATGGGGGTTTGCGCATGGATCATATTAAAGACACGGGTCACTGAAAGGTCGTGGCTGCACTGAGTCTGATAAGATCCGTACCAGGTTTGACCCCGAGACCTCTTAGCCTCTCCAATATCTCAGGGGTTGGAGAACAAATTTCTTTAAGAGAATTTTTTTTTTCTTTTCCTCGTTACCCTGTGCTCCTGGGGGAGCTGTCTGCCCTGTGGCCGTAAAAAGTCCTCTTGTCTCATTTTCACCTGAGGAATGCCACTCCGGCTCTGCTTTGGAGAGCAGGAACATCAAAGGAGCAGAAGTGCAGGCGATCAGATGGATTGCCTGGGATTCTGATCTGAGATTTCTATCACAGCCCCGACTCAGGAATTCCGGGAAAGTGTTTCTCAGGAATATGTTGGAGGCAAATTCCTGCATGCCATCAATCACAACGGCGGCTGCCACGGATAAAACCCACCCAGGAACAAAAGCAAGTGTCTGTCCAGACAGGACCTCTCTATCAATCTCCATCGCTTTTACAGTCACTGTCCTGTGTAGAGATTTTACATGTTCCGTGGGTTATGAAAGCTGGTCGTACAGAGAGAGAGAGAGAGAGAGAGAGAAATGCAAGTGGGAAACAGAAAAAGACATTTCTGCTTTGATAGGAACAACAGGAGGAAGACCAGCCCTTTGCCTTGCGTGACGGTGGGCCATTAAAGTGAAGGTGAAATGACTGTTCCATTCAGGAGTAGGAAGGTGGAGGGGAGAGAAAAAAGGTGGGGATCTTGGCACGAGGACGAAGCCGTGTGGAATAGCGCTCTTCCTCTCCCTCGGTCCTTGGGTCCTCCAAGCCGGCCTCTCTCTCTCTCAACTATACCTCAGTGCAAGAGCTCAATGTGGGGAAGACATTACCGGCGTCCCCCCCTCATCCTCAACCCACCCCTCCGCAAGGATGCTTGGCGTGTGGGGGAAGCATGCTGAACCCCGGAGCTTCTATGCTGGACTCGTGAGGTGAGAAAACCTGAGGCGACCAATACGTCTCTGACTAATAACCCTCGAAAGGTCACTCCTTTTTCAGACTCGACAGATATCTACTTCCCCTTTCCAAAGCATGTGCGACTGACACCAGACACCACAGGCTCGTGGATATTTTTTTCTCCAGCGATTAGCAACTCTCTCTTTCATTGTCCGCCCGTGCTGCGTGTGTTTCCGAGCAGAAACAGTGGGAACGGGTTTGTCTCCCATGCAGGCGATTACGCCACCAGGGCGGAGATGGAATCTGCTGTTGGCACGGGGTGAGAGAGAGAGAGAGAGAGAGAAAGAGAAAGAGAGAAAGAGAGATAGAAAGAGCGAGAGAGAGAGAGAGGGCATCTGGGGCAGCTGGTGTCCGTGCGGGACGTGCCATGCTCCGAAGGAGATCT
Organism: Sprattus sprattus; assembly: GCF_963457725.1. Taxonomy (NCBI): domain Eukaryota; kingdom Metazoa; phylum Chordata; class Actinopteri; order Clupeiformes; family Clupeidae; genus Sprattus; species Sprattus sprattus. The sequence continues at coordinate 37,591,047 of NC_137921.1, read as the reverse complement.
ACCTGTTTGATGTCTCTAAGTACTCCCATTCGACACGGCTAAAGCACACACAAGCATAACCTCAAACATCACGCCTGAAACCCCCCCACCCCACCCCCTCCATCTCCCTCATTCCCTCTGCTACTTGCCGCTGCAACCCACTGTAAGCCTCTGGCTCTGGCCAATCCATAATTGTTTAAGTGGTTTTGGATAGCAGGGGGCAATTTAGTCATTAAGGCAGCCAATTAAGTCATTAAAGCAGCAGTTGGAGTGCAGTGCGCACACCGGTGGGGCCAGAAGATTGTCCGATACGTGTTCCCCAGTGCTTTTCCGCATATTTGCCTTTGGAATTAGAAGGGAAGGGAACAGTGCACCTTTACGCCCCCGGTCAACGTCACTCCGGAGAGAGGGGGGAACCCGCGTCCCTCTCCTGGCATGTCTCACTCCTCCTCAAGGGGACACACATGGTCCCCTTCATAATGACCATCTGCAGATGGACAAACCGCTGGAGAATCGGATAGGCATTTGGGGATCAGAGCACAATGGACAGGATGAGAGAGAGAGGAAGGGGGAAAAGAGAGAGAGAGAGAAAGAGAGAAAGAGGAAGTGGGAAAAGAGAGAGAGAGAGAGAGAGAGAGAGGGGGAAAAGAGAGAGAGAGAGAGAGAGAGAGAGAGAGAGAGAGAGAAAGCAGGGCGCCAGGAGGTTATCCGAGTCAAAGCCATGTGGTGACTGTTCTTTCCATCACGCCGCCCCCACGGCCCAGCACTGCTCTGCTCTGAGTCTTCTAACCCAGGAGACCTGGAATGTAAATATTTGACTACAGTGAGCGGGTCAGATGTTACTTACTTCCATCATTTAAATATGCATTATTTACATGAAACGGCTCCAACGGACACAATGAAAAAGCGTGCTGTCGGCTGGATGTTTTGGGAAGGGCTCATCCTAGGGTATTGTTTTTGCTGAGTCGCCGCGGGGGCCGATGTTTCCGTGCTTCCCTTCTCCATGGGTGTCATCGTAAATAACGTGATGTGATGCTTATTAAAGCACACTCCGTGCGGTTGGCCCCAGCATGCATTTGGGAAAACAGGGTCGCTTAGTTTGCAGCTTAATTACATATTTTTTAAGGCCACACGCATGCTGGACTGAATGATGAGTCATTGAATGGAGATAACCTCTACTCAAAAGCTTTAGGCCATGACTCTCCTGATCCTGCGGGAACCCCCTGCACTTCTTGGTTTAGGTCTAGTTTCTTCACTTCTGACATATCTATTTCAACCTCACATCTCACATGATACAAGTCAATTACATGATGTTAAGGCCCTTTTGATAAGCAGAGTCCATGCGAATGCCAGACCAAGGGGAAGCCGAACACGTGCAGTGGTGTGGGACTGAGGAACACTGGGCCGGTGGATTCAGGGGGCTAGCGGGATTGCAGGTGGTTCCTGGTTGAGAAAGATGTCACTGTCACCCTGCCAATGAAAGCCACATCCACATCTGCTTAGCTCTGTCTTTCTTCCTTTCTCTCTCTCTCTCCTCTCTCTTCCTCTCTTTTTCACTGAGAAGAAACTGGAGAAGCCCCCCTGCTGGGGCTCTGGAGTATCCTTCAGATGTTCTCCCCGCTCCTTCTCTCTGTCCAGCTCGTCTAGTGAAAATAGCCCTGTAACCCTGCTGCCGAAGCATATGACCCACTGACCCTCCCTCCCCTCCTCTGTGGTCTGCAGTGTCAGCAGGCTCTGACCTCTAACCCTGAACTCAGAGCTGGGCGCCAGAGGTGTGATGTCATGGGTCGGGTTTAGGAGAGCCTGCGTGTCTGTGGCCGCATGATTCAAATATGGCCACATGAGATGAATAAATAATGTGAAAAATTATTTATACACCAGCGAGATGGCAACACTCAGGGTGCAAGCTCCAGGGAGTCTTTCTAGATGTATAATAATACAGTATATTCTGTTGATAGCATACAGCAAACCTACAAATTAAATTTGGTTGTAAAACAGATTACAGGGTGCAATTCTGTCAAAGGAGACAAAAGATTCTGTAAGGATACATGTCTCTTTAAGAACCCACTGTCACTCATCACCTACTGATTTAACCGACTCGGCTGAAACGATGTATTCGGTTGATTTAACTTATTTAAATAAGCTGATTACAGTAATTGATCAAACAGCTTTCATGCTGATCGGCGGTTGAGGGGAAAGCCAAGAGACGACCACAGCAGCTCAGCAGCCTCCTCTAGTTTCTCACACTCAGCCTGGAGCTCTGTGGGTCTGTTGGGCTTCCTCAGCCCTGATGCTCCACTGAAGGTCAGTCCTCTCTCTCTCCGTGAACTGCTCGATAACCAGCCTGTGCCTCTCGGCCCCTTCTCAAAAGCCCTTTCTTGCGTGCATGGAGAGGCGCTGCCGGAGCTCCTGGGCCCGCCCAGCTGTCCGACTGCATCGCACTCTGCAGTGCTGGAGATGAAACATGGGCTTCCCTCTGTCTCTGGTTCCCCTCCGCGCCCTGAAAACCAAACCCCATGGCTCGGTCCCCCCACCAGCTCCCCGGGAAAAACCCAGGAAAAGAAAAAAAAGAGAAAAAATACACAACCTACAGACGCGTCCGCCGGCTCAGGGGGGCACAGAGGAACGTTGTGTGTACTGAGGAGGGACCTGTCTGGTTCACTGAGACGTCCCAACCACAGCACACACTTGATGTGAGTTTGCAGAGCTCTTCGGATCATCAAGCGTAGACACATGCATGCATGCAGACACATTCCAGCATTTACACACACACACACACACACACACACACACTCTCTCTTTCAGACACACACACACACACACTCTCTCTCACATACTCACACATGCACACACATACAAACACAAACAAATTAACACACACACACAAATACACACCCCCACCCACCCACACACACACATGTAGAATCAGTGGAGTAGAAGGGCACAGCCGAGGTGAAGCCAGCTCCAGGTCTGCAGGGCTGGGTTGGACCGGTTCAATGTGAGCATGCACAGCTCCGGACGGTCATCTCAGAGAAAGGGCTGGTGGCCAACGATGAATCACCGGTCCTCACTGCTTCTGGGGCCCCTCTGGCCACGGTCTCAGGATATTGTAAGCAGTTATTTTTATTGGGAACAAATAATATGCAGCTGAGCAGGGGTTTGGACCGCTTCCCGAGCCTGATCTCCCTGAGTTGCGCTGCTTATATTTCAGATTAAGATCTGCAGTGATAATGTACACAATGGCCTCTCGCTATCTGTCTGTCTCAGTGTCGGTATGTCTGTCTGACCTCTTTATTTTTCTCTTCCTTCTTCTGCTCCACATTCCAGTGAGCCATGCAATCTATACAATTTCCTTGTCACTTTCATTCATTTGTCAGCATTTTTCAACCACTTTGAGCACTTAAAACCATCTGATATTTCAAAACCTCGCTGAGGAACGACCACAGAAACTGACATGGCCTCCTTATCAAAGAAAAACTTCAGCACATTTGACACAGTGAGCAGAGTAACATTTCTTCATATGGACAGGTCTGACTACAAACGATTTCTTGCCCATCTGCCCGAAACCTGTGCGAATGAATCGTAATACCATATGTAAGATATATTCTGTATGTCTACATATATCTACGTACATAAAAAACAATGTGTTTTTTGTCCATGGAAACCCACACTCAAATCAAAAATTCACACTGACTGAAATTATTTAGAGGTTGGTAGGCACTATTAGGCATATTAATGCTATTTAGGCATACCTTCTTGAAGTTTGTGTCATGAGCCAAAGTGAGTCACACACACATGGATATTTCACACAGACACCTCCTCACACCAGCCCTGCCGCTTGTGGCGCTTGTCCTGGGAACCTCTGATAAGACAGAGATGGTGGTGCAGGCAGCGACCGCGGCGGTGGCAGTGGGGGGAACAGAAGGGTGCACCGTCACACCCTGCTCGGGTCCCGCGGTTCCCACGAGTCCCCGTGCTGGGGCCCTGGCTGGGGCCAGGGGGGGCCGGGGCCCGACGTGGCCGGCAGGCATGTGCACTTTTGACAGCATAGTTAGGAGGTGCTGATGAAAGAGGAGAGGCTGTGTAGTCTCAGGGCCTCTCAAATTAGCACAGGAGCCCCACTGCCTGTCACATGCAGGCCACGGCATGCAGATTCAGTTGCGTGTGTGCATGCATGTGTTTGCTGATATGTGTGTGTATGTGTGTGTGTGTGTGTGTGTGTGTGTGTGTGTATGTGTGTGTGTGTGTGTGTGTGTGTGTGTGTGTGTGCAATGTATGTCCGTGTGGATGAGTGTCCGTATGGCGTGCAGTTGGTGGTTGTACTCCAACTTGCACGCAAGAGCATAAATAAAGCTACCAGACACCCCCCCTCCCAAACCCCCGCGAGTCATTCTCCATCAAAGACACCAGGGCCTCCCAGAAATATTGAAAAATAGACCCTTCATGAGGGATAACTTATAGCCAGCCCGCTGCGGCCATTCCTTTACTGGTTCTATTTAGACTGCCTCTCCAGCCCCAACCTGTACTCCCCAACAGGAGGCAAACAGAAATAAAACACAGATCCTCTCCATGTTTATGTCATCAAGTAATTAGGTTATTCAGCCCATCATTCAGTCTCGGGTTACTAAGTCGTATCATAAGCCATCCAGGTTTATGACAGGAGCCCTGTTGCATGCCTCTTGAATAAGGCCTTCATTTAGGTGTGTATTCAAAAGGTTCTATCCTGGTTGATATGGTAAATATTGTTGCTGTGTTTATTGACTATTATGGTGTCTCCCCTACACATGTACACACACACACACATACTCAGACACACACACACCCACACTCACACACACACCCACACCCACACCCACACTCACACACACACACACACACACACAAACACACACACACACACACACACACACACACACACACACACAAACACACACACACAGTGTGATCCACACACACTTCATCCCCTCTCCCCCTGTCGTTGTCTGACCTGTGAGAAGTTGAGTCCGTTGAGAGGGTGGCACTGCTCCTCCACATGCTCCACGGCGCCTGTGTGCTTGCCGTGCCGCTCGGCCTCCTGGGCCAGATAGAGGTCGAGCACGGGGATTCCACGCGAGCGCACGTCGGCCTCGGTCAGCGAGTTCACCATCAGCATCACCCACACGGGCCGCTTGCGTTCCCAGTTGCCGGCGATGGCATTGAAGAGGTAGTCGGCGTAAAGGCCGCGTCCACGCTGATCCGCTGTCATCCAAAAGGGCATCATGTGCTTGACGTAGTCCAGGTGGCGCTTGAGCCGCCGGTAGAGGTCGCGCGGCAGCAGCATCTGCAAGTTCTCACCATTGGGCAGCAGCTGGCAGCTGGTCAGCTTGGAGATGGTCAGGGGGTCGGTCAGGTCCAGCTCAAAAAAGACATTGGAGCTGGTCTGGAAGGCCTGCCTGGAGCTCTCCGGGATGAAGTCCCACACGCGGGTGTAAGGCACGTGGATGGTCCCAAATAGGTAGGAGGGGGGAGAGGGAGGGTCGCGCTTCACCGTCCACAGGAAGGAGTTCATGTCGCTCTGCTGCAAGTCAACCAAGAAAGAACAGGTCCATCAGAAGAAAGAAAATATCATGATTGATGGTCAAACTTAATGTGTTTATTTTTCATCACCTCACCAAATTACACAATTAGCCTACTATATAAGCACATCCTCAACAGCCACAACACTAATAAAAAAGCGAACACAAACCTCTCATTTCAACACGTTTTGAACCCCCTTAAGTTATGTGCTGAAGACAGAATATCAAAAAAACTGGACTTGTTTTAATGCTCTCATAAAATTAAAAAGCGAGGGACAGTTGTTAAATCACATTTTTGAGCTATATACTTTAACTCAGCAGCACTGAGTTTATGGTTTCTCTTTTCCAAGTAAAAGGAGCCGTGGACATTGTCCGACTGAATATCTCAGCAGCTCCAGACTCTGGTGAGAAAATGCTGAACTGTCTGCACACTTGAAGCACACAGCGCAGAGCTGCTACCTGCCACAGGCCAAACAATGACACCTTATCCTTGAAAATATATGTGAAATTTCAACATTAATTAATTCAGCAAAAACACAGGCTTCCCTCCATAAAAAGATGGTGATATGTGATTTAAGCACTTCTTCCTGTGCAAATGGTGAAATAACACACAGACACACACATATAGATTTATTAGGTGGCATGTAAAATTGCAATGTGTCACAGAAAATACAGACAATATCAAACTTCAAGAAGCTAAAAAAAATACCTCTTTTAGATTCATAATATTATTGGCATTATTATTATTAACATTATAGTATCACTAACTGAAAAGTGGTAGTTATGTGGTTATTAATGGTGTGTGCTTCATTCATAACACCGTCTTATCCTACTGCTGTATAAGCCTATGTTATTACTTAAGTGTAATTTAAAGGCTTACAGACAGCCAGACATCCTTAAATGTATGTATTTTCGTGTTTCATCAAACATGAAATAATCGAGTCGTTGAAGGTCGGTCATTAGACTGAGATGTGTAGGGCCTTCTCTCTCTACTCACTCCTCGGCTAAGCTGGAACACTGACTCTCACTGCTCCATTTTATTGGGTAATTACTTCTAACAGAAAACAGACAGGCCTGAACTGACGTGGCCTATTACAAATTACACACAGGAAAATGAATAGGTTAGATCTTTCAAAAAACTGGGCGCACACAACATAAATGCGAATATGATTGACTGATTAAAACTAATCGAAAATAAAAAATGAAAAAGTCTTATGAGGCCACGTAGCCTGCAGAAGATGGAACTACTCCTTTCTATCTCCTTGAGCATTAGCGATTAGTTTTTGGTTGTGGTAAAACACTTTAATAGCGATAGAACAATAAACTTAATGGAAACTGAATCGCCCAAGGTTGCCATGAATGTACATTTCTGTGTTTAATAGCATTGCGTTTGCCCTTCGGAATTCGTGTGTTAGTCAAGCGTCCACTCCCTTACTGTCCCGGTAAGCGATTCTAATTAAGCTCTCGACTATCCCTGTGACTAGCAATCATTTTTCACTGCGACCGACAGACGGGAACTTGTACACGGGGTCGGCAAGATCATAGGACTTTTAGATTAATTGCATTCGAGCGCTCGGTGGGCTCTGCGAGAACAAGCCAATTCAGAATTTGGCAAATAAGGTCGATAACTTTTTTTTTTACGAGGCCGTGTTTCATTGAAATGTGATCGGTTTTCAAAGGTCAGTGAAATGTTTTCCAAATAAATGCATTTGAAGTCCATTCAACCATGGGTGTTCCATAGTTCTTATGAGTTGGAAGGCCTATAAAGGAAATACTTTTTCAGTTATTCCTAATGCTTGACCAAAGACGCAAAGATATGTCAGGTGTCTATGAACAGCACATGTGGATGTTTCCATGTTATTTATACAATATAATATATTATAGTATAATATCATATAATACAACATATATCATATAATATACATATATGTAAATAATATTGGCTAATATAATATACCTGTGTCTGTTACATTGGTAGGCCTGTGCGTTTACACATCATTTTTTTTGGAGAGAACAAAATAAATGGACATGTAATTTTGATAATCTGTCTAATTTCGGGTTGGATGAAATAGCGCATCAATTTCAGTTACCAAATATTAATAATAATTGTAATAACTTGTAATAACTATACATTAGTAAGAGCCTTATCCTTCTTGTTGTGTGACCTTTTGGACCAGTGGATTGTGACATCTAACCGTGCAATATACTGAATGATATACAAAATATATGTGGCGAATATGCATTTTTTATATATATATTCTTTCCAGTAAATTCTCAAGTGAGCCAACAGTTTCAGTGTAACTTACATTGTTTGCAGGCAAAACATAAACCTGAACAGGTAACTTTAAGCTAGAGATCGAGAACTACACTCACCGATTTCGGCTTGTCACAATGCCGCGACTTCTCTCGGGTCTCCCGGGGTAAACCCACTTGCAAGACAGCGAATAAGAGCAACCACCGCAATCCCCGTTGACAGCTCATCTCGAGATGAGGGGGGAGAGTAGACAATACGGTGTCCTCGAAGCGTCCAACTCCTCCACTGTCCTTTTCTATCACGCTATTCCGTTTCGTTTGTTTGAGGAAAAGTTAATTGCGCCAGAGCTGCTATTGAACTAAATCTACATGTGCCAATTTGAAAGTATGCAGGAATCATGCCTACTCTCCGCCATTCTCGCACTCCAACTCTCGAAGGATCGGTCTGTTCTGTCTGTCTTCTCTCGGCACTATCCTCTGGCCGTTCAGTCGTTGCAGGGGGAACTTTCGCTGCGCGCTCTTGAAGTTTTTAGTTGACTAATGTTTTGCTGCCGTGAGGAGGTGGAACGCCTTGAGTGCCCCCCCCACCCCGACCACTAATTTTAAGAGAGGAGGGTATAGCAGGTTGTCCTTAAAATAGTTACATATATATATATATATATATATGTATATATATTGTGTGTGTGGGTGAGTACGTGAAATAAGTTTGGATGGAACTTCAGTAATCTAAGTGCCAATGAGTGATTTATCTTCATAAGCTTTTAAGGAATGTAGTTTGACGTAAATGACCACTGACATTGACAGGAGATAAATCATGCATACATTTGCAACAGCAATTAATAGACGAAGCTAATGGTCGCTTAGTAGTTGACATGGTCCAAATTAGCAATGTCGTGGTATGACAATGTAGTATGGAGGATAAAACATTCATTTAATTTCAAATCGTGATTTTACATATTATCAAAACATGAATGATTAATGCATTTAAAAAATATCTCCGCTAATGATGGCTGCACAACTGGCTTTGATTTATTTAAAGTAAATAAAAGGTCAATAAACGTCTTTTTTGAGTGCGCAGAAGCATGCGTTAAGATGAATGAACGCACTGAAAGTATGTTGCCAGCCTCTCCTTAGGTCAGGCTGCCAACATCGATGCATTGCCACGACCCATGTTATTGTCCGAGTGGCAGGCAGAATGACAGACTCAAGTAGTGGGCAATTAATCATCTGAAACCTTCAAACAAGTGCCACACATTCCGTCAACCCCCCAACCCTCAAAGTTGACAACAGGACAGACAGGGGACAAGTGTTCCTTTGTGTTCCATCTTGTTCCATTCTCACCACTCTCTTTCTCCATCTGAGTGTGTGTGTGTGTGTGTGTGTGTGTGTGGCCTTTTCCCTCCAGGTCATGAAGTGAGTTTCCAGACTGTCGTGTTAATGTTTTATTTTAATCCCATTATCCTCACTGCTTTCACATGGGGCTCTGTCTCCGTCTCCATTCTCTCTTTGCATCTGCCTCTGTAAAAAAAACACATGATATTGATCGTCTAAGTTTGTCACCTTTACAACATATTTCGTCCTATTAGTTGGATGACTGTCCAGCCACTGGATGAGCTTTGAAAAAAATGTCACACATTCCACAGATGACCGCAGATATGAGAGTGATTTTGGACTGGGTCTTGGCAGCCTTCCTGTCAGTGGGCTGCTTGCACTGCCATCCCACTGTGCTTGAGCTCATGTGTGTGCCAGGCCCTGTTTGACTTTCCATGTCAGCTGGTTTAATATGAGCACCTGCAGACACAGTTACCTGTTTAAAGCTCACCTTGTGAAAAGCCGTCGATGGGACAGCAATTTTAGCATTCCTGACCACTAGGAATGTTGGCTTATAGTTGCGGCTGCCGGAGGTTCTTGGAGCCAGGCCAGGGGGTTATGGTACGTATACACGCACAAGGGCCAGACTAGGGGGGGAAGGACTTAAAAATTAATGTTCTGTTTGCAAACCACAGAAAACCCTTTCCACTGAATGGGTGTCTTGGGGCATGTAAGCTTGGACAGTGAGTCTGTCTGAGTCCAAGGGAAAGAGGGAATGAAAGATAAAAGTGAATGTGCATGTGGTCAAACAGGCGCAGATCAAAGCATTTTTTCCATACCGATCCATTTATTTGTGACTGTGTCTGAAGCCGTCTGATAGCTGTTAAGTGGTGTTGAGTACATCGTTTCTTTTTCCGTCTGTTCCTGTAGACTGGTTCCATATATCACAGAGGACAGTTGCTCAGAAGAATTTAATGAGGATAAATGAGGCTGATCTCAAGCAGAACCAATGCACATTCAACGCTTGGGAATCTTGTCTGGAACCGCTTCCTCACCTGGCAGATGCAGGGGCACACAAAGGTGCTCACAGTAAGCCAAGGCAACCAAACCTTTCCAAGCCCATTTTACATAAAAATGTTAAAATCACGTTCAACTCCTCCAGACAGAAAATTCATGCATTCCTTCTACACTGCTGTGTTTTGGTCTCTTGATCATGAAAATGTCTTCTCACAAATAACTTGCAGTTTTGCAACGTGCAGTATTTTGGTAGTGGTTCCCATTCTCGGCTGACTGAATATGTGTAGAGGGCCCCCTACTGGTCATAAAAAGCAGCATTGTTGGCCTGCAAGAAGTGTTGCACCACAAATGAGACAATTTGACAGCGCCTCAAAGGAAATTAAAGCAGACACAAATGCTGGGAAGATCACAGCAAAGCAGCAAAACCAGAGTGAAAGATAGATTGATTCATCTTTAGCGAGTAAAAAGCTTTCAGGCTTTTCTTTTTGGTGGCCAAACTACAAAGACAAGGCAAAGTGAGATGAACCATAGCCTTGTCCAGCACACACTTGGCAACGGTTTCTAGCGAGCCCTCGACCGTAATCTCTCCCTGCCTCTTTTGACTTGAATCATACTGACCTGGAGTCAGTGTGGCAAAAATATTGTTGAGGTTGCTCTGTTCCGGATATCCTGAGATAGAAGGGGGTAAAAGGCTACGTTGGTTTTTAGAGTGTGGGGAGGTGGGGGGGTCGTCGTTGAAGGGTCAACCTCACCAGAAGGACCCCTCTGTCTTGAGTTTACCACTTGGACATGCGCAGTGCTCTCCTCGTACCGTGACAGATAAGAACAGATAAGAGAGAGCGCTGAGAGCTGTCCTAGTCAGAGCTGTTTTATTTTTACTCATAGTCTTCTCCTGCTGCCATTTTTCGTGTCTGGCTGATAAAAGAGTCCTAGGTGGCACTGAGGAGAAACAGAGGAGAGGAGAAGAGAGGAGAGAGGAGAAGAGGGGGGAGAGGACAGAAGAGGGAAATAAGAGGGAAAGAAGGGGGAGAGGAGAGGAGAGTTGAAGATAGATGTTTGGGGACAACGGCAAAGGAACCCTGAGCCATCACACTCCCTGTTTTAAACGTCATCAGTGAGCCTGTGCAGGACAAAGCCCACAATGGCATGTAAACACAGGCTGTCTGCGATGCGCTGGCTATCTCTCCATCACAACAACACGGCCAACAGGCAGCCAGAAGAAGGGTGGAGGAGAAGGGGATTAGCAGGGAGGGGTAGATGATATGAGGGGACTGTTGCACAGTACAACCGTAAGGAGGTCTGACTTAAGAAAATAAGACACTTTTGGCCTCTTACAACAATTGAATGGAATTATATTAAGGGAACAGAACACATCGTCAGCCAATAATAAGCAAGGTCAATGTGACATGACTGCATTTGAGTTACCCTCAAAAAAATATAAATTCTTTATCATTTTATTATTACTAATTTAAAAAGCAATATTAAATAAATTATGAAAATAAATGTAATAGAATGCGTGTGTGTTTGTGTATGTGTGTATTATGTGTGTGTATATGTGTGTGTGTCTGTGTTTGTGTGTGTGTGTGTGTATGTATGTGTGTGTGTGTGTGTGTGTGTGTGTGTGTGTGTGTGTGTGTGTGTGTGTGTGTGTGTGTGTGTGTGTTTGTGTGTGTGTGTGTGTGTGTGTGTTTGTGAGTGTGTGTGTGTGTGTGTGTGTGTAAATGAGAGAGTGTGAGAGGGAGGCCACAAACATAATATTACCACACACAAACAGCATAATCACATCAAAGGTTTGGCTCAGAAAGTCATCCCCCTGATGCCGTTGTGACCTCCTCCTTGATCAGAGGCCCCCATGAATAATTTTGTCCCGCTTCACAGGGGACCCCTGCTATCATGTCCCCCATCCTCTGTCTTCCTTTGTGGCAGGAAGGGGGAAATGGCCACAGTCGGGTCCTGCTGCTAACTAAATCTGGTCACATTAGAATTGTAAAAAGAATCGGAAAATGAAAACTGTGCTCACAACGCACTCGTCCTCGCAGGAGCACCGTGATGTCTATTGTACCCCGGCTTAAAAAGCTTCGGTGCCAAACAAAGAGGTTTTGGTGTGGCCATAATAATGTAGTAGTGTTGTTGGGAGGTAATAAAACAGCCACAACATTATTTGCAGTCAACAGTTTTGTTTGCTTGGATGCAGTAATCCTCGAAGGTGCCTCCAGCTTGTTGCTTAAGATGACGGTCAAGCCAGCCCAACAGATAAGACTCAGCCAAATGGAGATGTCCACTTGGGAGATATTCTTTCTCCCCCCCCCCCCCCCTTGAATAAATGGATCCAAATGCACGCTGGCTCAAGCCTGAATACTTCCTACCTGAATATGATGAAGTATAGCTCATTTCTCCTCAACACAATGGCAATATCAAGAGACATTCTTCACACATGGGTCTGTCATGTCATGTTGGTCAGTCATGCTGTGTGTAGTCTTGTTAGTTTTGTCTTCCTAATAAACACCAGAGGCTGTTGTGAAGATGAAGGGCCCCGAGGAGACAAAGGCCAGCCTGTGTCGGGTGCGGCTCCGGACCAGTCAGGGGCTCTGGGAGAATTCTTCGCATGGCTGTGTTCGTTCAGGGTTAATTGATTGTGCTTGTAAGCTCCCACACTCTGTTCTGCCACGACTCAATCATCTCACTGGGATTGGCTTTGGCAGTCCCAGGGTCTGCTTTCTTGTTTTTTTTTCTTTCTTCTTCTTGTTCTTCTTTACATTCTGGCCTTTCAGTCTTTCAGGCAGTCAGGGCTTGTGCATTGTTCATGCATGTGAGAACATCCATGACAGAGTTTGGAATGGCTAAAAGCATCAGAGGCGGGGTGAGGTGGGGTGGGGTTGGGTTGGGTGGGAGGACGGCAGCGAGTTCAACATCCATAATGTCTGCACTCTTAGGTCAACTCAGGTCCATTTTCAACAAGGGGGTGGGGGTGGTTGTCATGCCACCAGCCTGTAATCCAATCCCCAACTCCACGCAGAGATAGGAGCGAGAGGGCAAACTTGTTAACTCGGACGCCTTGTCTGATAGCGTGGGATAGGGGCCGGGTGAGCAGATAGTGCTGTGGAGATAGTTCTCTGTGATTAATGGCAGCAGCCAGAGAGACACCCCGGCGAACCCAGAGGCTGTGTGGGAGACAGATGACTTTTCTTCGAATTCTCAGAGTTGCTGCGAGGCTCATCGGAGCGAGTTTCAGTGTAGAGGAGTGATGACCTAGGATCATAACCCATCTACTGACTGTTTCATCCTCTTGTTGTTGTGCATATTTCTTTTTTGTTATGTTATTTCAGACTCCTTGTCTGAACTGTATGTGATGAAGGCGAAGGATTGGGATCCCACACCCTACAAGACTTCACACCCTTAATCACAGCTATAAATCTAGCACTGTTCCTAAGTTTGGCTGGGTCTTATGGAGCAGTCCACTTATTCAAAGGGTCCCAGGCATCTTTGTGTCTGCGTGCGCACGTCTATGTTGACTGTATGTGTATAAAATGATAATGTGTTCTCATAAGCACTGCAACACAAGAATATGCATTGTCTATTCACATGCTATGTGTGTTTTTTGTAACTTAATATCTTGTGGCTTTGTAACTAGCCCTCTTTATGGACTGACATGTTTAGAAGTCATGAACATCGATGCAGTTTAATGAGGCAACTGATTTTTGAGAAAGATATTAGATGTAAAAAAAAAAAAAATGCACCCTTAAGGAAATTAGTTTTCCATGCAGACACCAGGATAAGTCATTCCATTTAGATCCTTAAAAAAAATGTCTGACCCTTCACTGCGTCTAACTGCAGTTTTGCCGATCTCACTCTTGACTCTAAGCAGAAGGGCCAGGGGGCTGTCAACTTGGTCTGTCAGGAAGTCCTGGGCGTCTCCCACCCTCCAGCAAACACAGGGGAGAGCATGAAATAGGGCTTTATGAATACATACAGGCTAACCTCTCTCTCACACACATATACAGACAGTCTTTCTTTCCTTCTTTCTTTACCTCCTGCTCTTTCTTTCCTGCTCTTTCTCCCTCTCTCTTTCTTCCCCTTTCTCTCCCTCTGTCTCTCCCGCGCACAGAAATGCACACACTCAGACGCACGCACACACATAGTGATGCGCACAGACAAGCAGAAACACATTTAAATAAGCACACTCAGATGCACATAGGCAAAACAAAAGTATACACAGCTCAATCACACACACACACACACACACACACACACACACACACACACACACACACACACACAAACAGAGCATGTTCTTGGAAAAGAGCAGAGGTAATTTTGTACCTCTGCTGCTGATCTTCAACATGTGTCAGTGGTCTGAACTGTGATCTACTGTATGCTGCGAAAAAAAACATGCCACACCATCTCCCTTCATTTCTCCATTTATTTATTAGCTAGCCAGGGGTAACATGTGCGCTCTCCACAGACATGCCCATGTGTCTGCTTGATATGGACATGGCTAAACACATGAAGGAATATCTGTGCCTGTGCTTTTACTGAGGACATTCTGTCCATTTATGCTTCCTTTTTATGTCCACTGTGCATTTATTACAGCACTTGAGAATATTGTTCTCATAATAATAATATATATACTTTTTTCAAACATATTGCAACATTACAAAGATGCTATTCACATGGTTGTCTATAGGTAATACGTAAAGTACCAAAACACAGACAAAAAAACAGACAACAACATGATAGGTCACAGCATCTCCCCCTCCCCACAACACAAAATACCCCACATGACATACACTAAAGCTTTCTATAATATATCGCTTTTCAAATGAGGAACACTATTGACCCATTGTCAAATCTCAGTAAGCTACCCTTTGTTTCAGTGTATTTAGATACAGAATTTTTCAGTTTGGCTAGCTTTCCTTCGTATGAGGCTGTGCTCGTCATTAGTTCGATCCAGTCTTTTGATGCTTGTATTTTCTATAATAAGATCTGGGACCCTCTACTGCTGTACATGAAGGGCCATGACTGACTTCTAATATTGTAAACCTGATCAATGTTTTCTTTTGGATGTTTCTTTTTTATTTTATATACTCTGTATTGATATACATTTTATTATATTCATGATCGTGATGACTGTTTTGTAAATATGTTCAGTCCATAACAAGAAATAAAATAAAATATATATATAAAAAAAAGAATGCTTGTATTTTTACAGTTAACCCTAGCAGCATTTAGGAAGTATGCAAGGTTTTACCCAAATGGTGCCTTTGTGAGTCCAGCTGATAGAACAGATTTGTTTCCAAGAAGACAAAAACGTGATGGGCTTGGTCCAACCACTCCTCAGTCACTCCAACCACTCTTACATTTCCAGCACTCATTGCTTTGAATAAGACCAAGCTTTTTAAGTCTGACTGGGGTCCAATAATATTTATGAATGATTTTACCCCTAATAACCCTAATGGCTGACCCATGTTATGAACAGTATTCTCCCAGACTTCATGTTCAAGCTGAATGCCTGGGTCCCTTTGCCATACTTTACTCACTTTTACCATACAGCGCATTTGCTTCCATTATAGATGATACAGAGGATTATAGTACAATATTGGGAAACTTTAACTGTCCTGTTTTCATAGACTGTACACAAATCCGTAATTGGAGGTTTTCCAAAAGTCCCCTTAATCATTTAGATGATATATCGATCCTTTCGCCCTGTTTTGAGAAGTGGGTATACGCAATACTGAAAAATAAGTGGGTATACTCCGTATACCTGCGTATACCCTGGACTACACCACTGTCTACATATATATAATTCATGTGTGTAATAAGTTCGATATTGCCATGAAATCTGTAGAAGGCGCTGCACTGAAAGCCTTGTTGTGTGTAATCTCAGCGTTCCTCCTAAGAGGGAGACTGATGTGCCTCCATGAGGAGGTCCAACCTCCCCCCCCCCCCCCCCCCATACCCCCCCAGTCCAGTGTCTGCGGATCAGCACGCACATCAATAACACCAGTGATGACAGTCATTGGTCCCCAAGCCGCGGCCACACCCGAGAAGAGATTTAGCTGCTGCAACCGTGGCCGGCCTCTCCCAAACCTGGTCCCCAAGCAGAGCTGGCCTGAGCCCCTGCAGTGATATGCACAGCAATGAGGCTTCAGGCTGGAATGTTCTGGAAAGGTTGTGAGCCTCTAGCAAGGGCCCTGACAGGCACCCATCCCATCAATGGCTCCTTATGAGAGGGGTGGCTGCGCTGGTGAGAGGTGAAAGTCTCTCCGCAGCGGGTATCTGTCTGTCTGAAACGCCCACGGTGATGCGAACAGGCTCTGTTTTAACGGCACCGGTTAGTGGGAAGGACCACGGAGGGTTAGAACACACACTTCACACCAGGAGGTTAAAAATACTGCAAACATCAGCAGGCTGGCAACTTGATTTATGGCATAAGGCTGGCTTGTGCTGAAACCACTGTGGTTCGAGAACGGCACTCGGATCTCTGAGCTGGGTTTTTTTTTCCTCCCACATTTTTCCCAACTTCATATTTTCTACTTTAAATCATGAGAATGTTTTCTGCTGTTCATCTGCTGCACTGAATTCCTCCTCAGCCCTCAACCCCCCCCCCCCCCCCCCCCCCCCCCCCCCACCCCCACCCCCATCCCCTGTCAAAACTGGAGTGTAAGATTTCATTTGGATGTGTCCTTGGAGCGCAGACATAATAAACAAACCTCTCGCCAGCCCAACAATCTCTTAACTAGCTCTCTCTTGCCGCGCCTGATGCCTCGGACAAGTCGCAGCCAGCGCCAGTGATGGCTTTGCAGCTTATCACCCATCGACAGGCTTTAAATGGGCCATGGTTGGCTGCTGTGCATGCAGGCTCGGGCTAGGACTCAGGCTGTGTGCGCTGATAGGGCTTGGCAATGAAGAATGCTCCTCCATGACACCAGCATAGCAGCAAGGGGAGATGCTTATTGTCACGGGCTGTTGGCACGGACAATGAGCCTTGCATTATTAGTGTATCAGAGCTGGAGCTGACAGCGATGTGAACGGTTACAATGGTGTCTCATGTGAAGTTCATGTGAAACTGAATTAAATGACGCAGAGTGGTGGTGTGGTTCATCAGATGATGAGTCATCAGATATTTCTACCTTGTTTTGTTGTTTTGTCCGATCATTTCTGTTCTTTGAAAACGAATGTGACCTATTGTGCAAAGATTGTGCAATTATTTAAGGTTATTCATGTATCCTTGTGTATCCTCATTCATGTATCCTCGTTTGACTCGTTATCCTCGCTGTGTACGTGCTTTTTCACATGAAATATGTTCCTCTTTTAATGCGGAAAAGAGGAAATAGGCCTATACACTGTTTACCCTAGTGTCTAAAAAATACATACCTTGAACTTTCTGTGGTGCGAGACCTGTGTGTCTGGTTTCATTTCAATAAATGGAGGTTAAATGAAATTAAGGAAATAAAAGATTCACATTATTCAGCAAGTAAGTGGAGGTATACAAGGAAGGACAGGGTGTTCGGTTGTGCTGATTTTTGGGATCTGAGCAGCAGAACTTTTACATTTTCTTCTCTGTCAGTTATTGAGGTCAGCATAGAGCTTTTGCCTCTTTTGGAGGACTGGTGTTTCCTCATAAAGTAATTTGTTCAGTAATACTGTGTCAGCCATGCATGCCCCTGCTTTCATTTCTGTCATGAGACTGACTGGACTCGTCAGCTAAATGAAGTGCAGCATTTGTAATTTACTGTAAGAGATAATCTTTCGCTGAGCCTCTGGCGGAGAGTTTTGCTCTTTAGTGGAAACATTTTCCTGTCGAAACCACCAACCTCCACCCAGAGAGAGAGAGAGTGAAATGTTGACCGAGATGGACAAAAGCCAACATTACAGCAGTCCTGCTTTGCCTTTGTTGCATCTGACTGCGTCAGTCCTGAAAGAGAGAGAGCACTTGTGGGTTGACGGAGGGAATCCATTTCAGGTGTGTGAAAAGAGAACAGTTTGATGAATGGAAACATCTGAACCAACAGGCAACCTGCAATTGTGAGAACGACAGGAATGATTCATTCTAAACCAGCAATGTACAAAATGTCATTCTAATGGTGAGAAGCTCCAGAAACACAGAACGCAATCTCTTGAATATACGTTATGTCAACAGACCACTGAAAGCATTAAATGCTCCACACACTGAACAGTTTGGGCTCACAAAGGGCTTGAGCCGATTAATAAAGATTAAAAGCGCCTATCCTCACATGCCTCCCATCAACGGGAGAAGGGCTTGGAATCATATCAGAGGGTTATCACGCATCCAGAAATTAATGACTGAGCTCTTTTCATCAGAAATACATCATCTGGACCTCTTTTTTTATACTGAGATGATATATGCTCTTATTTACAGGAGCGGGTTTGAGTTCAGCACACTGGCGCTGCCTCCCCTGCTAGGATGCAGGGGGAATCTTTTAATCAGACAACTGTCTGGGGTGAAATAACATGCCTCTTCCATCAGCGCCGGGTAAGTCGAAGATGAATCAACCCCAAGTCAAGAGGTTTCATGGACTCCAGATGGATGTTTAATGAAATTACAGTAATAACAGAGGAAGAGAAAGAGAGAGTGAGAGAGAGAGGGAGGAGAAGATGTGGAAGTGCCTCTTGCTGTCTACTGTGAGAGTGAGAGTGTTTTCCATGTGGTGCTGGGGGTTCGCGTAAGGGTTCTCTGTTTAGGGAGTGTACCCCCCCCCCCCCCCCCCCCCCCCCGTCTCCTTCTCCACATCCACCACCCGCCACCACCCCACCCCATGCCCCCAACCCATGCAGTGTCTGTGATTTATCACCCAGAAGTCTGCCTCACCATGGCCAGTGCCCGGACGGCCCAGGAGGCCATTCAGCTCTCCTTCAGCAGTCATTATGCGGTTAACCGTTCCTCCTTAAAACAAATCTCGTAATGATCTGGGTCTGAGCTCACTGCCTCGCCTCTCCTCTCCTCTCCTCTCCTCTCCTCTCCTTTCCTCTCCTCTCCTCTCCTCTCCTCTCCTCTCTTCTCCTCTCCTCTCCTCTCCCCTCTTCTCCCCTCTTCTCCTCTCCTCTCCCCTCTTCTCCTCTCTTATCCTCTCCTCTCCTTTCCTCTCCTCTTCTCTCCTCTCCCCTCTTCTCCTCTCTTCTCCGCTCCTTTCCCCTCCTCTCCTCTTCTCTCCACTCATCTCCCCTCTACTCCTCTCCACTCCACTCCACTCTGCTCCTCCCCCCTCTTCTCCTCTCTTCTCCTCTCCTCTCCCCTCCTCTCCTCTTCTCTCCACTCATCTCCCCTCTACTCCTCTCCGCTCCACTCCGCTCCCCTCTTCTCCTCTCCTCTCCTCACCTCTCCTCTCCACTACGCTCCCCACTTCTCCTCTCCTCTCTCCTCTTCTCCTCTCCTCTCCTCTCCTCTCCTCTCCTCTCCTCTCCTCTCTTCTCCTCTCCTCTCCTCTCCTCTCCTCTCCTCTCCTCTCCACTCTGCTCTGCTCTCCTTCAGCGTTATGGCCCACCAGGGCTGTAGCTCCAAATCCATACACACGTGTGGGCATGGTAACACACACACAAATATACACACACACACACATTCAACCAGCATATACTCACACAGCCAACCAGACAACCAGCACAGACACACACACATGCAGTTCCACATACTCACACACAAACGGACATAAACACACACACATATATACACTCGTGCAAAGACCTTCACATATTCCTACTGTAACTACATCCCCTCACATTCCCCAACACAAGCAGCCATAAATCTGGCCTCTAACTTTGATGCACAGTGTGTCTGCGTTATTTGGCTAGTGTCTGTGGGGCCTATGGGGGCTGTGTGATATATATGAGTGTGTAAAGCTAAAGTCGTACGTTAGATATGCAGTGGACACTTATTTGTGTACGAGGCTGTGAAAGACTTATGAGTCACTTTGAGAGAGCCACAAGGCAAGAACGCTCAGAATTGTTCTTGTAGTCTGTGGTCAGTGGACATCCGGGACAGCACAGAAGGGTTGACCCTCTGGACAATAGATGAGTCTGTCGGTGCAATTAGATGGATGTTTTGTTTTCACGGTGCTGCATGTGCCTTGTCGCACGAATCACTGTTTTCCTGATGCATGTCTAACTCCATCAGACACGGCTCTTGGCTGGAATCCCCTTGAGACACAGCTGACATCAAGATGGACAGATGAATTAATTCGTGTAGCCTGAAGGAAAGGGAAAAGGGAACTATGTCCAGCCAAATCATGTGTTAAGCCCTGACTAAAATCCGATATATAAACATCTGATAAAGAACACATGCAGGATGAGGCTTCTAACCAGGCGTGGTTGGCTCAGGGAGGAGAGATGGAGAAACAGAAGAGACAATGGAAAGCACATTGACTGCTCTGCACGCACAGTGGTGTGTGAGCTTGTGTATTTTTTTATTTTTTATTTTTTTTACCGGACTACACTGGGCAACATAGGATGAGTGTTCTTTTCATTTGAGAGCACTGAAACCCTGGTATTTATAAAACACTGATATATTGTCAATATGATGTTTTCAAGGTGGAAAAAGTGGCGTGTTTGCATTCCTTTCTCGTTAAACCAAAGGGTCCAACCATATGTTCATGTGTGATAATTAGGATTAATGAGCAGGATTAATTCTCCTTTTTCAAACGTCGGTAAGCAGCGTTCTTTTGTGTTGACACTGCAGGAACGCAGTTGAAGAGGAGCTGCCTGTAATCACTGGAGATTGCCCATGGTCCTTGTAGTTCCATATAGTTTTGTTGGACTGTGCAGCGGCCTGCGCTCAAATAAGAAACCACTTTGAGTGGAGAGTATGAAAAGCCAAAGCTGTTGATATGAGATTATATATGTATAAGTATGTGTCCACATGTTGAGACCATGCCAATGCGTGTGATTCTCTGAGTGTGTGTGTGCATGCTGAATGTGTGTGTGTGTGTATATGTGTCTGTCTGTGTGTGTGTGTGTGTGTGTGTGTGTGTGTGTGTGTGTGTGTGTGTGTGTGTGTGTGTGTGTGTCTGTATATATATATAATGTATGTCTGTGTGTGTGCGTGTGTGTGTCTGTATATATATATACTGTATGTGTTTGTGTGTGCGTGTGTGTGTCTGTGTCTCTAAGTGTGTGCGTATATGGTGTTGGCAGGCAGGTCCTTGGCCAAGGACAACAGGAGGTCCTCCAGTACAGAGGAGCCAGTCATTAATCAGGTGTGATACCTGCGGCCTGCCACTGCCAGGCCAAGACAAACACAGGTGAGGGTGGGCCGGCCGGCGCTCAGCCATGAATGTGCAACTCTAATTAATTTCGCTGCTCACTGTCACAGGGAAGTAATTAGGGGGTTGCTGAAGCTGTCACGTTTCCCCGCCACTTAAAGAGCACATCTATTCTGGCCTGGAAACAGTAACTCTGAGTGTATTGATGTGCTGCTGCGCATAAGTGTGGCATTCATCTTGAGACTGACCAGCCTTAAAAATCTATATCCTTTAATATGCTCACTGGCTTCTGTCAAACTCCATTTTGAGATAGTTCTGCAATTGAAAAAGGAGCTTTGAAGTTTTGAGGGGGGGAAAAAACACACACACACACACACACACACACACATGCACACACTTCAGTTAAATCGTTTCTACTGTGTGCTGGTTTTGTCAGAAGTGTATACGTTGAAACCGGATGGTTCCTCTGTGAGGTCAGTTACAAAAACACATTACACAGTATTACCTGCTGGAGTTAGGTTACAGGAACAGTCGAACTTGTGTCAGAGCGATGGTAATTTAGCAAACGCAGCGACGCTAACCAGGGAAAGCATGGGCACTGGTATGTGTGTGGTGGAAATGCCATATCATAGCCCATGTTGTGGTTGGCCACAAATAGTTCTTTTATACTCGCAAATTAATCATGACTTTGTTTGACAAGCGGTTTCTATTTTCACTTTAATAGCATTTACACGGCGGTGCAGCCAATAATTGTCAGCAGCATTTTGTGTCTGTAGTCAGCTGAGCAAAGAACGTTTTTGTTCCATCATCCAGCTTACCAGCCTAGGTTTAATACAAGTTAAAACATATTTTCTCACACAGTGAAACACTTTTTTGCACACATAGCACAACTGGCTCCTTTGTCCGTGGACATATCTTATGGATTTCATGACCTCTTTGCCCCACCTTGCGTCTTGTTTCCACTCAGTTTTTATAGGCTATGTTTCATTTTAACCATGTACACTTTTTTGGGAACCAAACCCCCACAGGTCAGGTCAAGAGTGTATGTGTGTGTGTATGTGTGTGTGTGTGTGTGTGTGTGTGTGTGTGTGTGTGTGTGTGTGTGTGCGCGCGTGCGTGTTTGTGTGTGTGTGTGTGTTTGTGTGTGTGTGTGTGTGTGTGGGCAGTTGAGCTGATAAACTTGGCAGTGGTTGCCTCCACCGCGTTGGACAGTTACTGGCCCTTGCTGTGGTTCCGAGAGGTCATGTGCTCTCGCCCTGCCAGTGAAGGCCATTCTTGCAGGGTCTGTCACCCTCAGTGGGCCTATATCTGTCAAAGGGGGGCCACGGGCAGTTTAGAAGCCGAGTAGTGTTTCAGTGTCACACTGGGGCACCTCTCAGCTCAGCAGTCCCCCCCCCCCCCCATCCAGAAACCTACCGCTCTGATAGCCATGCACCAGTGCATACACACAGTTTTCTCTTACCCCCTTACTCAGCTGTAAATGCCACCTGGGTTCTCACACAAATCCCCACAGATGGCCTTTTATTTCAGGGGCCATTTTGTAATTCCTAAACTCACATTTCATACTTCTACCCATGCATTGGTCTCT
Source organism: Sprattus sprattus (assembly GCF_963457725.1). NCBI lineage: Eukaryota > Metazoa > Chordata > Actinopteri > Clupeiformes > Clupeidae > Sprattus > Sprattus sprattus. The sequence continues at coordinate 37,568,131 of NC_137921.1, read as the reverse complement.
CTCTCTCTCTTGCTTTCTCTCCCGATTTACCTATCCCTCTCTCCAGTTTACAGCATGCCTTGGGATTCTCCTGTTTGTTATTCTCTGGCTGGGTCTCAATTAGTGTAGCAGACTGCAGTATCCCTCAACGGCCATCCGGACTGACGGTATACATTTTGACAGGATTAGTGTCAGAACTTAAAATGTCTGTGCTGTTCGGCTCCATTTCCAGGCTGGGTTGTTGTCATACAAACGCAGAGCCAAGCCTGCAGGAAACCTTCTATTAGAAAGAGGCTTTCCAGTTATGTGAGCAGTGGGTTTGTAGAGGGAGAGACAAAGGCGAAGTTCCCAGCCAGACGCGCAGTGCAGTGTTGTGACAACGGCTTGTTTTAATCCAGAGAACGCTGTCCAAAGTGTCTTCTAATGCGCTGGTGACAACATGATTTATCCTTTCGCACCCCCTTTATCTGCTCAGGCGCTGCCTTCTATACTGCCTGCTGTGCCTTTCTCCATGCAGCGCCTAACACCCCAAACAGGAATCAGGCGATCAAACTGTCCTCAGAAATGCTTCATTAAGGAAGGCTGAAAACAAAATAAGAACTCTTGTGAATGACTAGTTTATTTGTTTGAAAATTACAGCATTTGAAGTTAAAACAACTTCAAATGGCAAATGAGTTCTGGAAAGTATTAAAAAGTTTGTGCAATTATGATGTTGGGCGACACCATTGAACCTGTTTGAAAAGTGCGTCCAAAATATTTTATATCGAGTCAAGATTTTTTAATATGCCAAAAACGTGTATACCTGGCAGATGTGATCATGGTTAAAATGAAATACAGATTTCTGTATGCTGTGAAATGGCTAAAGAGTGCCCATTTGATTAGCGATTGGCTGATAGCTAATTTGCAGTTGTAAGCTCTTTCGCAGAGCCGAGAAATATTCGTCAATGTTTGCCAAACTTTTACAGTTTTACCCCCCCCCCCCCCCCCCCCCCAAAAAAAACACTCACATTTCAGCCAGGGAACCAGCAGGCAGAAATGCTCACAGGTGTTTGGCCTCAGTTCATGGTATCAGAAAAAAAGAACATGTTCCGACAATCTTTTGGGAAGTATTTCAGTTTAGTCCAGCATGGAGAGGAAACAATAGCTCACACTTAAGTGTCTCGGCATCATTAAATGTGTTTAATCAAAACACCTGCAGGCCTTTCCTGATTGCCATTTTCGCGTTTGGCCTCATCTCCGGCACCATGAAATTTGTCCGCCGGACTAGATAATTGAAAGTGCAGAGGCAAATTGCCCATAATTCCTGCTGTCATCTTGATGGGGTGGTTAGTCCAGCACTCAAGACCCCGCTTGGCCTGGTGGATTACATGTCACTGAGCGCCGGAGAAAGCTGTCAGGACCATACAGCAGGCTCATGATAAACTGCAGTTGGAGTGCCGGGACTCTCTATGCCAAGTGAACAAACTGAGCAGGCATAGGACATCTGAAGGCAATCTAGTTGTCATGAAATCAATGCTATTATTTCTTTTTTCCCCTCTCTCTCTCTCTCGCTTGTAAAATGTAGTAGTGACTGTGGTAGCAGAAATAATTATAGTGAAGTAGTGAAGTAGAAGTAGTGGTATCCCCAGAGGCAGTGGTGGCTGAGGGGGACAGCATTGAACCTGTTTATAAAAGGGAGTAATAATAATAATAATAATAATAACAATAATAACAATATAATACTGATAATAATAATAATAATAATAATAATAATAATAATAATAATACTACTACTACTAATAATAATAATAATAATAATATAATAATAATAATAATAATAATAATAATAATAATAATAATAATAATAATAATAATAAGTAGTGAAGTAGAAGTAGTGATAGCCACAGCAACAGTGGGAGCCGAAGGGGACAGCCATGAGCCCTGGTTGGGCTTTTCTTTCCTCCTCCCCATTGGTCTAACAAAGCACAATGGGCTGAAGTGACCATAGTCAATAATACCAATAATAATAATGATAATACGTCACATTTATATAGCCCTTTTCAAAGTTAATAATGCTTAAATCATGAAAAACATTAAAGGGAAATGAATAAAAGTAGTGTAAGAAATCTTTATTACATTTAATGATTACTAGACTGCCATGCAAACCTAACAGTGTCCCCTGGTGGTTTTAGCATTGTGTATATTAATGTATACCTTACGGAACAAGCAGTTTATCTAGTGTATTAATGTATTTAGTTTTACAGTGGCTAGTATTAAAAAAGCATATTAGAATTCAGTCATTTAAAGAACTTAAAAGAGTATTGCAGAATTCAAATCATCTCCCTTTGATATCAGTACTATTAAAAATACATGAAGAATGAAACAAACGTCCTCCTGTTCTAAAAACAACACAGTGTCATTTCGTCAGGAATAGCCTCCCATGGCAAACCTTGCAGTATGGTTTCCCATCCTGCTCCTGGAACACCCCCTGGCTGAGCTGCCGCAGGCAGAAGGCGCAGACAAAGTGCTCGGGGTGGAACTTGGTGCCCATGGCTGCGATGCAGCGGCCGGTGATGGGGGCGCCACAGCTGCCACACAGCGTCCCCTGCCGCTTGTGGTAATCCTGGGAGCACAAGGGGCGCCCGTCCATCTCAATGAAACCTCCGTCACGGAAAGGCTGCAAGCAATCCTGGAGAAGTATGGAGGGATGGATGAACATGTGGACTGAGAGCGTAAGTCCATAGGAGGACACCAAGGCAAAACAGTAACAGAAGAATGAACTGCCTTGAGCTAAACTGAATCGCCTCTGAAACATACTTTTGTTGTACTGACACAACTCTTGCTGTGAATGAAATCGGCAAAAGTGCAAACAATAACCAGTTTCATTGATTTGATGATGACGATTAATGGTCATTGTAAATGCCTGAAATACAATATGAAACTGCCAGCCTTTTGAATTACTTTTTAACACTGATGACTACATGACCACATAAAACCATTTGACTTATTCTGCAGGGATTTGGACCAAGCTACTTACGGCACAGACAAAACAGTCCGGGTGCCACACACCATTGGTGGCGGTCAGGTAGTTCTCCTTCACAGGGAGGTTACATCCAGAGCACTTAGGTGCAAAGAGCTGATAAAAGTCTTTGCTGCAGTACGGCTTCCCCTCTTTCTCCATGAACCCTGTGAAGAGCAGAGAGTCACTTTTGAGAAACTGTCTGGTTACTGATGCAACCACATCTTAACAAGTGACATTTTCTAACACCTTGTTCTGTTCTGCACTGAGGGTACTTTACCGTCTGGTCCAAACAACTCTCCACAGTGGGTACAGAAGAAGTGTTCTGGGTGCCAAGTTCGATCCATAGCCGTCAGAATGTTCTGGATTTAATATAGAAAAGCAAATACCGCAGTTGCTGGCTGCTCGACTGGAAAATAAGCCAGTTAATCTACACTTAATTTAAAGTGGCAATGTTTGGGTGTAATATCAGACGCCAGGGAGATAGGGATTGAATGAATACTGAAATAGTTGTACAAAAAATACACAGTGGCTTCTTTAATGAAATAACTTGAAACCTATAGCTTTTATACATTTATATCTTACAGCATATTGTCAAGCTGTTCTATAGATACTAAATACTCCCCTAGATCAATTATTTCAGTGAATATCTCTTCATTGCCCATTTAAAATGTACTTGGTTTGTAATAATATGTTTATGCAGTAGTAATAATATATTCTTGAACAGTATGCAGTAGTAACAGGATGCCACTTTACATGCAGGATAGGGCCTTTGCAGTATGCACACTTGGGTGAGTAAAGCTCCTGGTAGTCTTTCTCACAGTAGGGTCTGCCGTCTCTCTCAAAGAAGCCGGAGGTACTCAGCTCCTGCTTACACTCAAAGCACACAAAGTGCTCAGGGTGCCACACCTGCCCCAGGGCTGTGATCATCTGCATGTGCACCAAAGGAGAGGGGGAAAAGAGGCATCTCAAAGGCAGTTGAGATCAAAACTTGTGGAAACTGTCAGGGAATACATTGTTCGAAACACTCCTGAAAAAAGTTATTCACAGGTTTGTTATCAGCTTCTTCACTCTATCTGTACATTAAAGTAGAGATACCCATCACAATCTTTACCTTTCCAGCAATACACTTGCCACAGGCAGCACAGTGGCCCTTGGCGACGGTGTTAACACCCATCTTCTCCATGTCAGAGGTGAGGCCTCCCAGAAGATCGTCGATCATATCTGTCTTCTTCAGCTTTTCCATGTCCATATTGGATGGAGGTGTCTTTGGCTTGCCCTCTGGCACTTCGTCCTCGGTCCTGCCTTTTTTGTCTTTCATGCTCTGTCTCTCTTTTCGAGCAAGAGGCGGTGGGGTTGGATCACAGCCTGTTTCTGGAACCTATTGGGAAATAATCGTAGTCAACCTTATATGAAATAGGCTAAAATTGGTAAGCTATCTTTCCTGCAGTCCACACATCATGATTTTTAAGCAAATAATCCACTTTGGGTTTGGGTTTTGCATTTGTTTTATATTTGGATGCTCTTTGTTAAATTCTCATCTGAAACTTGGACATTTTATTTCAAACACTAAATAAACTATTTATTTCATTCAACATTAGAGTTAGCAGCATGATACTGCTCCTGTTATCGACTGATGTCCATAAACTGCAAACATGCATACATCATGCGTTGTATAAAGAACCATTAAGGAGGTATATACTGCCCCCTGCTGACAGAGTTGAGGAACTACCAGACAGAGTGGAACAGCCAGGGTTGATATGAAGGGGAAGGGGGAGAGTGTGAGCTTCAGATCTTACCTCCAGGTCCAAACCCAGCAATTCATTCATGATGGAATCCAACTCCCTGGTGGCCGTGGTAGGACTCATTGGATCCCCTTTAGCCAGTGGTTTACTAATGAAGAAAGGGAGCAGGAATAATTCATCGCATTCTAACATTAATGCATTCCTCCACGTACATGTAACAGACACCTGAGTAATACCTTGATGGAGATAATTTCTAAACACTGTTAATGACTTAAGAATATAATAATCAAGTGCCTTGTATTAATATACACCTTATATGAATCATGTACTTATGTTAGCAGGAACATGGCTTTTCTGTGTTTCTGCGTGTGTGTAACTTTGAATATTAGGTGCCACTTAGTCTGCATATCTACAAGAGAATGTTTAGATCAGAGGTAATAAGCTTCTTCTGACCTTACAAAAATCTTCTTTCTATATAAACCTTCTGCGATATCATGGCTTCACTTTTAGCCTTGTGCTGGGAGTGAGCCCGATTGCAATTGTTGTCTGTCTAATAAATATACTTATATGCAGCACCGGAGTCATGAGATAACTAGGGTGAATTTCACATATCACACCTTGCATCAAATTTGCACAGAACCATGTGAGCAATAGCATTGAATCACTGTTTGTCTGCCGGTGCTCAAGACATTATTAGAGAATGGAAGGATTGGAGGACAATCATATGAAATAAAAGGGGTTTGATATAGGGCCTACCTGTAAACACTGCTGGCAGACAGATGCCCTGTTCTTGTGAGATCTGATTTTGGAAACTGTTAGAAACAGATAGTAACGCTGTAAAGATTTGTGGCTGCAGTTTGATGTTGAAATAGTTACTTTATGTAATTGTAAAAAAGAATAGATTAAAAACTTGTACACTTAAAGCCCTACCTCATATCCACTGTTCCTGGTTTCTCTGTGCTCAGTCACCACTGTCGTCTTGACAACTGTTCCAGGGGCGATTGCACTTCTGTTGGGGGTTTGAGACAATTCTTCAAGGAGTAAATCTGAAAAATATGTACAGACACATGCATTTGGGCACTGTACACTGTGAAAAAAAGAATTTGATTCAATTCCTGTATTTTCCAGACACATACACATACGTAAGCAACTTAAGGTACAGTCAGGGATGGATTACCGAACAGGCCTCCCTGGCCCAGGCCCAGGGGCCCATGAGTTCAGGGGGCCCCTAAGCCAGAGCCTCTGTGTGAGGTCACTGTTATTAACTTTGCATTTCTTCTCACATAGTCAATATTAGAGGTGGCTTAAATGTATCTTTTATTTGTGGCTGAAAAAGGTCAAAGAGATTAAGAGGCTTATTTGAGTGTAACTGATCTATGTTAGAAAATGTGTATGTGCGCTCTAAATACTGTTTAGGTACAGGTGAATTTAGTTATTGTGCTGTTGAAAAAAAATGTCATGACATTAAGTCATGTTTTGCGAGCGCACAACACATTTTTGCGGGCACATGCGCGCCGAGGGGGGGGGGGGGTTGTGGGTTACACGTCCAGGCCTAGGGGCCCATGGTTTCACAATACATCCATGAGTTCAGGTGCACATTTTTACAGTATATTCAAACCGAATATCTATCTGACAGACTGGTGTGATGGTACCTGCTGTAGGGTTAACTTTATGGCAGTTGTTCTCGTCACTTAGGTAAATATGTACACCTTTAAAGATAGACACGTGTGTATATATTTATATGTACATTTCCATCAACTTAAATATAGCTATAGACAGAGCACACATTTGTCACTTTCATCTTTGTGTTTTGCAAGGTGAAAACAGCGGTGTGTTTGTAAGCGGCTTTGTTTCCTGAGGAAGTCAGTTATTACACAAACGGAAGCGAAGGAGCAAAAATGGGTGACAAACAAGCTTACGAGCAGAAATTCACAGCCACACGCCCTCCACAGCCCTGAGAGCTGACAACAGATGAGTTAGAATTAAGGCCACCAAAAGTTGGTGACGCACCCTCACACCCTTCCTGAGAAATGACTTAGTTATTAAGTAATTAAGTAGCTAGGTATTAAGTTAAAAAGTAGAAAACACCCATGGTTTTGCATGTAGAAATGAAGCCACAGGTGTAATATAATGAATAACATCATAGTAGTTGGCTCTGCCAAGGAGGTTATGTTTTCATTATTGTTTCTTTCTCCAACTGTCTGCCCGTCAGCAGGATTACACACATACCATGGGCTGATTTTCATGGAAATAAACAGAGGCGTGAAGCTCGAGCAAAGGAAGAACCCATTCATCTTTGAAATGGACCCATTTCAATTTCGATCGAACGGTGCGAGAAAGGGCTTGTTCGCCTTGGCGCCCTTTGAGTTCAATTTGTGAGCACCACCTCTATCAAAACAGCTCAGGTTTACATTTTATCAGTATGAACACAATCTGGGCATCTGACCAATGAACTTGATATTGTTCGTCTGATGGTACTTCATTAAACACAATGGTGATTTTATAAATGATGATCAATGGTCAATGATCAGTGTTGGTAAATAAAGTAGAACAAAATGAAATAGAGAGTGTATTGTGTTTCGCACAAATTATTTTTGTAAATGGTAGAAATCACTGTGTGGAAATCAGACATTAACATGTGTTCTGAAAAAACAGACAAACAGGTATCCAATCCCCTCAGAGTAAAATTCTCTGGAAACAGAAGTCACCTCACCACCCCTCACATTTCATGCTCACAGCACACAAGCATCCCATCAGGCTCAGCGATGATCATCATTCAAAGCTCAATTTACACTTAAATGTCTCAGGAATGTTTCCAATCCATGTCAAACTTGAAAAATGTAGAACAGTTTAGAGAAGACATAGCACACTCACCTAACTCATCCATGTTGAGAGGGTATTTGAGGGTTACTATGTTGATTGTGTATCCGTTCACTACGTGAGTATGCACTTTGCAGCTATGATGATATGATTTGCCAACAGAGGCCACATGACTAAACCATTGTGATCTCATTGCAGCAGTCGCTTCCTTTCTCACTTCAGCAGAACTTCTTTGCATTACTCCACACATCTGCTGTCATGCCAGGCTTCCTCTTTTAGCAGTTCTGTGTTGGAGCATTCCAGTGGAGTAATGCAAAGAAGTCCAGCTTTGATTATATAATATATTTTAAGTATAGGTATATATTCATATTCCACAAAATCAGGCTGCACCACATTGCAAAACTGAGCACGCTGCAATTACAGACTGGCAACAGTCGAAAAAAGCTCAGCAAGACGATACTTTTTAAAGGGTTCTAGCGTAGATTAAATTATTATATTATATCATATATTGTGTGAAATTCTATATTGTGTCAATTGCACTGCATAGATCTGAAAATGTTATGAGCATGATTGTATATGTCAAATTGTACAAATGTACAAATATATATATATATATATATATATATAAATATTATATAATATGAATATTATGGCATGCCGTTCAGGAAATTAACATTTGAATATATATATACAAAACTCTGAATATATATACAAAACTCTGAATATATATACAAAAGTCTGGATATATATATACAAAAGTCTGAATATATATACAAAACTCTGAATATATATACAGAAGTCTGAATATATATACAAAAGTCTGAATATATATACAAAACTCTGAATATATATATACAAAAGTCTGAATATATGTACAAAAGTCTGAATATATATACAAAACTCTGAATATATATACAAAACGAAGTCTGAATATATATATACAAAACGAAGTCTGAATATATATACAAAACTCTGAACTCTGAAGCGCTCAATCCGTCTTTGTCCGCCATATTGGATTGAGCGCTTCCTCAATGGTACCAAAATGTTTGTGATTACGTATTTTCTGCTTCATGAAACTCTGTTTTTCTGTTATATTGTTCAATTTTGACATTGATTTCTCACTAGAAATGCAATAATAACACGTTTATTTTACACCGTTTGACTTCACGAAGGATATTTTTAGAGGCAGGTTCCCCATTGATTTGACTGGGGTCTTGTCAAAACCTTCGTAATTCCTTGTTTTCTGCTTCATGAAATACTGTTTTTCTGTTCATATGGTAGGGTGACCAGACGTGCTTTTTTTCGGACATGTCCTCTTTTTGAGACCTAAAAAATGCATCCGGCAGGGATTCCCAAATCGTCCGGGATTTTGCCTCGTCGGGTGCTTCACAAAATGTCATGACTGCGAGTATGTAAGGGTAGACAATTTTCTGTAAACACACCCGCGTCAAATGGCTAACTGATAAACGATGAAGTACCTTATGGTATTTATACCCTTGGAATGACCAGCCTGGCTGAGGTTTGTAAAAGACCATAAGGATTGAACCAAAGCTGACTGGAGGTCCCTAAGTTCGTCTTCTCTGATGAGTCCAATTTTCAGCTTTGCCCAACACATGGTCGTCTGATGGTTAGACGGAGACCTGGAGAGGCCTACAAGCCACAGAGTCTTGCACCTACTGTGAAATTGGACTCATCAGAGAAGACGAACTAGGAGACACTCCAGTCGGCTTTGGTTCAATCCTTATGGTCTTTTACAAACCTCAGCCAGGCAAAGTACAATGTTGTCCCGGAAGAAAAACTTGCTTCCTTTTGCTCTGACAATGTTCCCCAACTCTGAGAAGTGTTTTTTCCAGCAGGGCAATGATCCATGCCACACAGCCAGGCCAGTAAAGGTGTGGATGGAGTATCACCAGATCAGGACCCTGTCATGGCCAGCCCAATTTCGAGACCTGAATCCCATAAAAAAAACTCTGAAATGTGATCAAGAGGAAGATGGATGGTCACAAGCCATGAAAAGAAGCCGAGCTGCTTGAATTCTTGCGCCAGGAGTAGCATAAAGTCACCCAACGGCAATGTGAAAGACTGGTGGAGAGCATGCCAAGTCACATGAAAGTTGTGATTTTAAATCAAGGTTATTCCACCAAATATTGATTTCTGAACTCTTCCTAAGTTAAAGCATTAGTATTGTGTAGTTTAAAAATGAATATGAGCTTGTTTTCTTTGCATTATTCGAGATCTGAAGACACTGCATCTTTTTTGCTATTTTGACCAATTGTCATTTTTCTGCAAATAAATGATCTAAATGACAATATTTTTATTTGAAATTTGGTAGGAATGTTGCCAGTAGGTTATAGAATAAAACAAAAATGTACATTTTACTTTAACACATACCAATAAATAGTAAAACCAGAGAAACTGATAATTTTGAAGTGGTCTCTTAATTTTTTCCGCGGCTGTATATATATGCTATGTTATTTATATTACAGTTCAACTATTGAGATGTGTATGTATATATTGAGATGTGTATATTTTTACTGCTATAGAAATATATAGCTTTTTTTGTAATGTTGATTTGTGAAATAACTGTGTATTGCCAATTGCACTGTTCAAGGTTTCTTAATGCACATACTTGAAAAGGAACTATTAAACTATGAAAAACACACTGACTGCCAGTTTCTCACTATTTGATGTATGCTCTTTCTCTTAATGATGGTCAATACGTAGTAACTAAAGAAGCACTATTTCGATAGTTTATAGATCTTCTCAGTATTTTCAAAGTGCACGAGCTGTGCAAGAAAGGTGCGCGTTTATCATAGACCCATGCACATGAATGACTGGCGATTTAACTAGCGAGATTCAAAGTAATGTAGAGGCAAATCTTTTTCACACACTTCACGTAGAGCATAAACCCTTGAATACTCCATGAAATTGGTTGCGAAATGTAAAAGGTTATCGTGATTTGTATCCAGATAAACCGCAGCTCCTGGCAACTTGCGGTTGTTTGACATGTTTGACAGACCTCTGACGTCAGAGAGCTCCTGTAACAATATGGCGGCGACGCGTTTCGCCGAGAAGCAGTGGAGGCGGCGTCTACCTATACATGTCTATGGCTAGTACCTAGTTTAATCGCCAGTCATACATGTGCATGGGTCTATAATAAACGCTCGTGCATTTTGAAAATACTGAGAAGATCTATAAACTATCGAAATAGTGCTTCTTTAGTTACTACGTATTGACCATCATTAAGAGAAAGAGCATACATCAAATAGTGAGAAACTGGCAGTCAGTGTGTTTTTCATAGTTTAATAGTTCCTTTTCAAGTATGTGCATTAAGAAACCTTGAACAGTGCAATTGGCAATACACAGTTATTTCACAAATCAACATTAGGCTACAAAAAAAATCTATATATTTCTATAGCAGTAAAAATATACACATCTCAATATATACATAGCCTACACATCTCAATAGTTGAACTGTAATATAAATAACAGCATATATATAATACAATATAATATAATGACTCAGTATAATGTGCAATGGAATAACATATGATATATATAATATGTGATACAATATAATATATTTTAAGTATAAGTATATATTAATATTATAATATATATATATATATATATATATATATATATATATATATATATATATATATATGTACATTTGTACAATTTGACATAATATACAATCATGCTCTTAACATTTTCAGATCTATGCAGTGCAATTGACACAATATATAATTGTGAAATAACTGTGTATTGCCAATTGCACTGTTCAAGGTTTCTTAATGCACATACTTGAAAAGGAATTAAACTATGAAAAACACACTGACTGCCAGTTTCTCACTATTTGATGTATGCTCTTTCTCTTAATGATGCTCAATACTAGTAACTAAAGAAGCACTATTTCGATAGTTTATAGATCTTCTCAGTATTTTCAAAATGCACGAGTTTTGAAAGAAAAGTGAGCGTTTATCATAGACCCATGCACATGTATGACTGGCGATTTGACTAGCGAGATTCAAAGTAACGTAGAGGCAAATCTTTTTCACACACTTCACGTAGAGCATAAACCTTTGAATACTGCATGAAATTGGTTGCGAAATGTAAAAGGTTATCGTGATTTTTATCCAGAAAAACCGCAGCTCCTGGCAACTTGCGCTTGTTTGACACGTCTGACAGACCTCTGACGGCAGAGAGCTCCTTTCCCAAAATGGCGGCGACGCGTTTCGCCGAGGCAACGGGCTGAAGCAGTGGAGGCGGTGTCTATCTATACATGTCTATGCCATAGACATGTATAGGTAGACGCCGCTGCCTCGGCGAAACGCGTCGCCGCCATATTGTTACAGGAGCTCTCTGACGGCTAGTACCGTCCAATGGTAGCATAGCTTGAACCGAAACTCCGCCTCTTCAAGGAAATTGTGGCAACTACGTCAAAGTGGCGCACTTCACTGTCCTGTTTTGGAACTTTACCTGCAGTGAAGTGTTTACATTAGCTGACAAATCATGTCTACTTTTGTTCAAAAAGCGTCTAAGATACCAGATATAGATCTCTCAGATCTGTCGGAAAATGATCTAAAACGCTGGGGGTTGATAGGTGGGTGGTAACTACCGTTAAAAGTCAGCTAGGTAGTTAGCTGGCTAACTATCCAGATCTTTGTTAAGTTATCAATAGCTTCGAGCTGTCTTTGTTAACTCATTTGTAGTGTACAAGTCTCTTAATGCGTGACTTTAGACAGCTTCTCCAGAAATGTAATTAAGGCTCGGCATTTTTCTTACTAAGGAAGAACCTTGTAACCTGGACCAGAATGTGTGTCTTGTTTTGAGCATGCCAGTACATGCCCCAGATCCATTCTATTATTATCATCAGCACTCTCACTAAGGGTTGGATAATGTTGAAGAATATAGTTAAATTCTAAGTGCAGCTGTCTGTAACGTGGTCAAAACTATTCAGCAGTGCTACGTTCTCAGTTTTACCCAGAGTTTCTGGTTGCTTGTGAATTCATTCTGTTAAACTGATTTTTTAAGTGCTAAAAAACATGGTTCATTTAAGGCCTTCCCCCCTTACTAACACTCTTGGATTATATAAATCACAATATGTCAACTGCTCTTTAAAATAATGACTGCAAATGTTGTCTTTCGTTATAACAGCCAGAGTTTCCACATTAAAAACTAGTTATATGGTAAACATGATAACTGGTTTTCTTCTGTGGTTGTATCTGACAGGCATTCAGCTGAGGTCTTATCAGTTGGATGGTGTGAGGTGGCTGACTCAGTGCCTGAAACATCAGGAAGGTTGTATTTTAGGGGATGAGATGGGCCTTGGTAAGACATGCCAGGTTAGTCCTTATCCAGCAATATCTGTCTGTAAGTAACAGATAACAGACCAGTAATTTCTTGCCAAAATATCTTATTTTATCTGAATTATTTTATAGACCTGTTTTTGATATAGCCTTGATGCAGTGAGTTGTAATTTGTTTTCTTTTAGAAATTATTTTTATATTAACTGCTTCATTATGATCAGTCATTGTAACCGGTAGGCTAATATTTCAGTGTGTCATTGAATGGACTAATAGTTCTAGAATTGCCGGTGTGTCCACCTAGCCTTAACCTGGCTGATCAGTCAACTTTCTTTAACGATTTCTGTCTGCCTTCTTCAGACAATATCCTTGTTAGTTTACACCAAAGGAGCTCTGGGTGAAGCAGGGCCCTTTCTGGTGCTGAGTCCACTGTCTGTGCTGGAGAACTGGAGACAGGAGATGCAACGGTAAGGAAGCTGAACTTAAGCTCTGGGCTTTAAAGAGAGCAGATCCAATGTGGACTTTGGTCTTGCACCATCTGCTGCATCTTCTCTTAATGCACTGTTTACATATATCTGCATACCTTCTCAGAACTTGCTCTCGATGTTTTAAGTCATCCGATTATGGGGTAGATAAGTCAATCTCTTTATCTTTGAATCATTTCCATCTTGTTATTTAGTTTGGATTTGTAATTGTTAGATTAACCTCAGACCTGGAATCTTTCGTTAAGGGTGCAGTATTGCAGACATAAAAAAATGTATTTAAAAAATATACTCAATTGTCATCACTGCACGTGTCAAACAGTCCCTTTTAAGTGATCAGCCTTACTTGTGTGAGGCTGTTCCCATGTTCTCATATCTTCAGTGGGTGGATGGGTGTCTGTCTCTCTCAGTATTAATACACAGCACTCCCACTTCCCCTCTCACTTCTCTCATGTGCCCTGAACAGAGAATAACAGGTTGGGTCTGGAGTGTTGCTCATATTTCTGTGTAGGAGGGTTGTAGGAGTCAAAAGGTCAGGAGGAAATGATGTAAGAGGCTTTTGGAAGGCAGGATTTTTGTGACATTTCAAGGTCTTGTAAGCTTGTTCATTTTGACATTTTGGCCAACAAAATTACATCTCCATGTAAATGAATGGTTGGTTTTCAACTTCCTTCATGAAAGAGTGGTTTACCAAACATCAGTACACCTCTAGTGGGAGTCTATGATCTATATTCAGTGAGACACTACCCTTGCTACTATTAATTGTGCGAGATGTCTGTTCAGATATAATTTTTTCCACGGGGTGGGAATGGTTACTGCCCTCTGCATGAACAGAGGCGTTCGTAAAGTCGCCATTGTGTCTCTCAGCTTCTCCCCCAGCCTCTCGGTGGTGTGTTACCTTGGAGACAAGGAGAGGAGGGCGGAGCTACAGAGGGAGCTGCTGGATGATGGACACTTTCATGTCTTACTCACTACCTATGAGGTGAGACTGAGTGTTTAAGTCATTTACGGTTTCGCTGAAAACCTGAGCCACCTGGTGGTGCCCAAGTTGTAATGAGGGGTACTTCATCTTTTGACATCAGATGCAATGTCAAGCCTATGAAACAAGACAGTGAAAGTAGAGTCCCTGTTGGTAGTGCAATAACATGGAAATATCTTAATTTTTTTTATGAAAGCTGTAGGTGTACAGGTTAATATATGAGTAATACTATAGACACTTTGTCATTTGGTTTACTCAGTATTTCCCTGTTTTTTGACAGATGTGCCTTAGAGATGCTTCGTTTTTAAGAAGGTACATTTTTCTTTTCTTAATGAGATAATTCACAAGTCCGCAAGGACAGAACACAATGGTGAAACCCTAAAATGTTGTATCCAGACATGTTCAGCTTGTTTGTGGTTTTTCTAGGTGGAAGTGGAATATCTTGGTAGTGGATGAGGCACACAGGTTGAAGAATCAGAACTCTTTGTTACACCAGACACTAAACCAGGTGTATACTCTCTCCCTTTTTCATCATACTTCTCATCTTTCTCTCAGTCTATTTTTAGTTTTATTCCCTTCTTCTTTGACCACTTGGAATCCGGAAAAAAACCCATTTCATAGCACTGGTGCATCGTCTTATTTACCTCCGCCAAGGAGGTTATGGTTTTTGGTGCCGTTTGTTTCTCTGTTCGTTCATCAGCAGGATTACACAAAAACTTCTTGGCTGATTTTCATTTGGATCTTGTTGGTCTAAGCATAATAAGTCTGTCCATGAAAACGTAGTTCATGCTTGGGCATGACTGTAATATGTATTATAATGAACTGTACTGTGGCTTCTGATGGAACAGACACTGTAATAAACTGGTAAGGTGCCAATTTCTTGTTAATGTTCTTGAAACCCTTGTGTCATGTCATCCTCATGACATGTCATCACCTCAGGGCCCTGCAAAAAAACCGAAAAAACATTTACACTGTATTGAGTATTACACTGTGTTGAGATCATGTTTCTTCGTTGCTCGATCAGAAGTCGTAACTTGTCATTGTGTGATTAACTTGTGAGGTTCCTTGTTTTAACTGTCGTCTCCTCTCCCTGTCCCTCAGTTCTCGTTTGGCTTTAGGGTACTGCTCACTGGCACGCCCATCCAGAACAACCTGCAGGAGGTCTACTCGCTGCTCAGCTTCATCCAGCCCAGCCTTTTTCCTGCTGACCAGGTTGAGAGCTTCATCAGCACCTATGCAGATGTCCAGACCTGCCCAGCCCTGGGTACAGTATTCTCTCCCAGCCCCGGAGAGATCATTAGACATGTTTGAAACCTGTACAGTTCCAGCTAAGAAGATAATTTCTCTTTCTTGAGAAATTATCTTCTTAGCTGGAACTGGAACTGTACTGGAACTTGGACCAATTTGCATGTTGTTGAATGTTGCATGTGATAAGATCACATCCCGGGGCTTATGAACATTTCACATCGTGGTAATCCATTCGATTTGTGTGGTAGTCTTAACAAGGCCAGTACTAATTGTACATGATCTCCTGAGGGCATTTAACACAGGTATGTTTGCTCTGTTATTCTCTTATTCTCTGTCAAACGATATGGAATCTCTAATGAGAAATACCAAGCTAGTGACACGGAGCCTCTGGAAGTTATTGTCCTGCAGAGGGTGTTCTGTTTCAATGTAATCCTGTATGTGTAAGCCACTCTAACCTCACGACCCACAGCGGCCGAGCTCCACCGCGTCCTGCAGCCCTTCCTGCTACGAAGGGTCAAGGCCGAGGTGGCGGCCGAGCTGCCCAAGAAGACGGAGCTGGTGATGTTTCACGGCATGTCGGCCCTGCAGAAGAAATATTACAAGGCCATCCTCATGAAGGACCTGGGTGAGAGGCAGTTTTTTTCACATCACCGTTGCTCTCTTCCTGTGTGTGTGTGTGTTTGGATGCATGTTTTGTGTGTGGATGTGTGAGATGGTGGTGTGTCTATTTCTGACTTGACTGCAATCCTCTAATTGCAGATGCCTTTGGGGCCGAACAGGCCGGCAAGACCAGACTACTGAACATTCTCATGCAGCTGAGGAAATGTGTGGACCACCCTTACCTATTTGATGGTGAGACCCTGATAATGAAACAACTAGCTGGGTTATGACTAATAGCCCAAGTCTTCCATTGTGTCTCAAATGTCCACCAGAAACTAGGGAGAGTTTGGACAGATGACTGGTATTGATAGAGTTTAGCTTAAACCTCAAACAATATTAGTTTGACGACATTATATACTTCAACAACTCACATGCAACTTAGTATGATTTTAGCCACGCTGTATCACTACCACACTCTTTGAATGCTTTGAATGTAGATACTCTACATTTATACAAATAATTGTTGTATTGTTCCTTATCTACTGTACACATTTTGTTCCTTTTAAACACAAGAACATATTTGTTACAAAGTCACACTCACGCCTCATATTCACTAGACAGTTTGGAAAAGAAACATAACTCACTGTGTACAGCCGCCACATCCACAAACTATAGTTATAGTAAGTTATATTATTATATGGCAACGACAGTACGAGCATTCTGATTGGCTAATGGGTAGTCATGCCAGCCGCGTATTGACGTTCTAGCCGGTCTGCGGTCTGATAAGTAAGGGATAACGGCCGACGAGCTGTGCAGTTCTACAAAGTTAATGGACGCTGCGGGGCAAAGAACTCCACGACGTGAAGTCCATTTACTTTGTAGAACTGCACAGCTCGGAGGCCGTTATCCCGCTTATCTCCCGTTTACAACATCCAAAAATGTTTTTATTATTATTAATATTATAATTTAGAATTTCCTTTATCTTTAGGAAACTTAATATGCATAATAACCTGATGAATTCTTGATTTGAAGCCTAGTGCTCCCGTTAGAGAAAGTAGTGCGTGGAACTGGTCTTATCATGACCTTTAGTTTCCCCGGGCATTGCTGCAAAGTGACACTCATGAGCTCACCTCTGTAAACGGACACAAGGACACAGGTGTTGTGCATAAGGTTTTACTATTTAAAGTTGAACTCCACGTTTCCGTTGATGGTGAAGTTGGACAGAGCAACAGGGAGGTCAAGTTTGGTAATTTTGGTCGAAGGCTCACAATCGAGCCGGTGAGTTAGCCGTGTTAGCTACTATCTGTTTCAATGGTATTTTGGTCTAAGCGCTAGCAGCCGCCTACAAATAATATTCGAGACTTTCAGTTAAGACTTACAATACTCTGCAACATTCGTGTAGCACATAAACAACTAACCGAGTCAATTTAGACCTATAAAAAGTCGTGTAGATAGCTTAATTCACATAAAACATTTCCCACTAACTTCTCCCAACACGCCGCCATCTTTGTTCGAATTATCCTAGCTGTCAAAAAATAAACGTTACGTTGGTTGTCAATGGTAACCATTCAAGAGCATTGATATGGAACGGCGATTTAACTTTTCTACTGGGACTACGTCCAAGGTGTCCATCTATACAAACTTATTGTACACCCCATTAGCCAATCAGAAAACAGTATTTCGTTCCAGAGGGAGATAAGTAATGTTTTTGCACACCCCATCAATCTTAAAAATGAGTGATACCAGGTACCAAGTACTAAACATTACATCCTTAAAAAATAGCGATATATCAACAGCCATGAGCATGTATTGATAGAATCAGGACTCCTATTATGAAATTATCTGAGAACAGGAAACCAGTTGAATGTCGTGGTAAGTAACATGACAGTTGATGACAGTTGAAGAATAAAGACTCAAGAATTCGCGAACATTTTGACATCGGGTAATACTTTATAGGACTTAGTACAGGTCAGTACAATTCAGAAGCAGCGAAAATGTGTTATTGAAAGTGATGATGAAGACTTGACTACTATAGTTTGAAAACCTTGTGTTTAACTGTAAATTAAAGCCATTTAAGCTGAGCCCTGTTGTCCGTTTTCTATTGATCATTGTAACTTGAAGTTAGCAAGTCATTGTTTGCTAGGCAACACCTGAAACACTGTGTCGTGAGAAGACTTGAGAGCTGAACAAAACGACATGTTTTCTATTTACAATTACCATTTATTTTCAAAATGAAAAGAGCTTAAATGCCATATAATAAACAACTTACTAACCTCGACCGTTCGGTCACGCTGGTATATCAGACTTCGGCCCCGCCGCATCAACCTCGCTATCGCTCGGTCGATACGTTACGGCCTCTGTCTGATATTTACCTGCATGACCTCACTCTCGGCCAGTAAGTAGTTAGTAATAGCCATGCAATAAACCTTTATTTTACTGTTTGCCAGAGTCGTTATCATTCAGATCACACACTTTTCTTGGAACGGGTTATATTTTATTCCTTCTCAGGCCAGGATCACCACACAGACCTGTCGGGCACAGGGTCCCTTAAAACCTGCGTCAAGTAACCCCAGCTGGGTTGGCCCTTAAGGACCGTAGCAATACACAAAGACCTACATGGGCCCCCAGCCTTAATGCAAGTGCTCTAGAGCTAGTCTGAGCTTTATAGACATGTACTGCTTTAAATGTATGTTTTACACCATATGTATATCCCCGTGAATGTCTAGCGTGTAGGTGTGTCCGGGAAAGGGGCTCTGCTAGGAATTCAGGGGCCCCCTGACAGATTTTCCATTGCATCATGTGTTGATGTGGTGTGACTGCTGTAAGCCATCTCCAGGTATTGAATATGTCATGCAAACACAGGGTGATTGGACCGTCAGTTGCTTCTCGCCGTGCGCATATGGGAGTTGGAGGGCCCAGCATGCCTTTCGTATCCAGGGGACGAGATTTCATAATCAGTCCGTGTTCCTTCTCTCACTTTGTGCAACAGCCATATTATGGCCCGCTAGGCACTATACTCCAAATGATTTGTCTGTCTGTCTGTCTGTCTGTCTGTCTGTCTGTCTGTCTGTCTGTCTCGTTTCCTTTTCATCACTGTCTTTCTGGCAGGTGTGGAGCCAGAGCCCTTTGAGATGGGTGAACATCTGGTGGAGGCCAGTGGCAAACTTGTTCTACTGGACAGTATTTTAGCATATCTGCGCAAAGAGTGAGTCACAGCCTCTTGACCTATGACATGATTCTCAATGTCTAATATTAAGGATGGCTTTTATTGACAGGACTTGCATGGTTTTATATTTCAAACAGAAAAACCTTCAATCAATAAATCAAACCTGCCCAAAACTCATGTCTTCTGAAATGTGGTTCTGTATCCAGCAATGTATTTTTCATTGCATGAAAATGGAGAAATGTGCCCCTTGAATATACAGTGTAATCCAGTATTATCAGCCATAAAGATATTCTAACATGGAAATGTGTTTTTCTGTGTAGTTCATAACAGTTGGTTTGATAACCCCCCACTAATTTCTTGTTTGTGTGTGTGTGTGTGTGCATGTGTTACTGTGTGTATACAACCAGGGGGCATCGTGTTTTGCTGTTTTCACAGATGACCAGAGTGCTGGACATCCTCCAGGACTATTTGGAATACAGAGGTACAGAGGACTTCAGTCCTACTACATCAGTGTGCTTTAAATCACTACTCCCCCAATATGCCTGTTGGACAAATCAAAACCCATTATTTTTTTCCTTGAAATGATTGGCCATGGCCCCTGACTCTGAGTTGGTAGGCCCAAAAACAGACTTGTGTTGTTAAAAGTCTTTCTTTTCAGTCAATAGTGATCTAATGCCATCCTTGAGATTGAAACACATCATTATGCCTGTTAATGCTTTTACCTTTTATACCGTTGATTTCCATTACATATAGTTGAAGCCAGATGGTGCTATGCCATGTGAAATAAACTGATGAGACCAGTATGTTATGTGAGCATAGAAAAGAAACTGATAAGAACATCGTGTTAGTTCATGTAATAGTGCTTTTACTGTCGCCTGCCAAGTTTGCGTGTGTAGCTGCAGGGCTGCTGAGCTGAAGTCCTTCCTGTTCGAAAGCTTGCGGTGTTTGTGGGGGTTTTGACCTTGATGGCTGCGTAGGAAAGATGCTCCTTTCACCGCCCAAGCGCCCCGCTCTTTCCCTTCCACCGCCTCGAACACACACAGGAAATGCACATGTCTGTTTCCTGTGTGCACGTGTGTGCATGTGTTTCAGAAAACTTCCAAACACATTTATGCTGACTTTGCTGTGCTTGCAGGTTACAGCTATGAGCGTCTGGACGGCTCCGTACGTGGGGAGGAGCGTAACCTAGCGATCAAGAACTTCAGCACCAAGGATGTCTTTGTTTTCCTCCTCAGCACCAAGGCTGGTGGGTGTCCTGTATTATCACCCAATGCTCTCCACTTTCCTGCGCCTATATGCTATAAAGCAGTGATTCTCAGGGGGGCCCTAAGGAGACCATGGAGTAACAGCAGGGGTGGCGCAAGTCCAGGGTGGAAACACAGAAGGAGAACCAACTAGGGGTCAAATTAAGGATGACAGTGCTCTTACAGCCCAGTAGCCAGGTGATGTGTTCATAGCCTAGTTTGCACTTATATAATAGGGTCAGGGCCTACCGTGGGGCCTACTTGGTAGAAGGGAAAGCTAGCCTAATCATTAGTACAACAGACATATGCCTTACAAGAACTGATCCAGAAAATGGAACTATCATGTAAACGTATTTGATCAGGCAAGATTAGATCCTTTTTCAAACAAGAGCTTTGATCAAATCAAATATTTGAGTTTAACTGATTCATGAAATGGCATTGGAAATGTGTAACTGTTCAAATGTAGAAACAATGTCAAAGAAAAATTATGAAACTGCTTACAGCCATCTGTTTTTTTTTGTTAATATCTAATAGGCTTTATGAGAGTGTCAATCTCTGGCTGTTTTTTTCTCACTGTCAAAGGGGGACAACACCTTAAAATGTTTAGGAACCACAACTTTTTATACCAGTTTTGTGATCCAATTACATGCACACAATACTATATTTGTGTGTCTGAATCTGAACGTGCATAGCACAATACTGTTTCTGGCCGCCGGAGGATTGGAAGGAGAGTATAGTTTGTGTGTCAGCCATTTGGCCTGGGATTCATTTTGACAAGTAGTAGAATTTGTCTGGCTTGTAAGTAAATAAATCATTTGTCAAGTCAAAATTGAATTTTGAAACAGCATCATAGAGACTAGCAGAAGCAGACAGGCGGACAGGCAAGCCCGGGGTGTACTGGCTCTCCTCTCTCTCTCTCTCTCGCTCTCTCTCTCTCTCTCTCTCTCTCTCTCTCTCTCTCTCTCTCTCTCTCTCTATCTCTCCCTCTCTTACACTCTGTCTCCCCCTCTCTCTCTCTCACACTCTGTCTCCCCCTCTCTCTCACACACTCTCTCTCCCCCCTCTCTCCCCCTCTCTCTCTCTCACACACTCTCTCTCCCCCTCTCTCTGTGCCACAGGTGGTGTAGGCTTAAACCTCACGGCTGCTGATACAGTCATATTTGTTGACAGTGACTTCAACCCGCAGAATGACCTCCAGGCTGCTGCCCGAGCCCACCGGATTGGCCAGACAAGGTTCTCTTACACACACACACACACACACACACACACACACACACACGTACTCACCCACTTTCACACACGTACACTTTCACACACAAACTCTGTTGACCTCAGCCTTGCTGCTGTGTTGCTTCCATGCCATAGAGCCAAATACCTAGGGATGTTAGACTTGGCATCCCAATTAATGTCATTCATTATTCTGTCACTGAAAACACAAACACACACACACACACGCACACCCACTTTCACACACGTACACTTTCACACACGAACTCTGTTGTCCTCACCCTTGCTGCTGTGTTGCTTCCATGCCATAGAGCCTGAGACCTAGGGGTGTTAGACTTGGCATCCCATTGTCATGCGTATGTTGTCAGTTGTCAGTAGAACGGATTTGCGTTCAACACTCTCAATCTGCAAGTACTCATTGGGTAAATGTGATTATATGTGATTATTCCTTTGACTTGAGGGTGAAATGTGTTGGGCCTGTTGGAAACCCGCAACTGGAAGATTGGCGTGTTCTGACAGATATCCTGTGATAACTTGCAATATTGCACCACCCACATACTTGAAGTGTCTATGTCTCTGTGTTCCATGGTAAGTATAGGTCTCATGTTAGTTCAGGTTGTTATGTGTATAATATGTTCAGTATAGCTCATGTAGGTATGTGTATCTGTTTAGTATGTGTATTTATGTTTAGTATCTATATTGTATATTTATTGTTTATCTAGTAGGTCTACTACTTTTTCTTTTCATATGTATATCTTATGTTCAGTACTTATTGTTAAGTTATGTTATATCATGTTGGAGTACTTATATGTTATGTTATGTTATGTCTTGTTATGTTATGGTAGTGTGGTACGGTGTCCTGTCCTAAGAATTTCAGTGCTCAGTCCGACTCTGTTGTTCTGTGTATCTGACAATAAAAGACTTGACTTGACTTGACTATAAAAGACTTGACTTGATAACACCACTGTTATACTATGATGTAGTTGGATTTATTCTCCGTAACAGACCAGAAGCACACACAACGCGCTACAATGGAGAGTGTTAATAATAACCTTCAGCGCCCCTGCAGACGTTGTAGTGGCCATGCATGGCCTGCAGGCAACAGTGGGGACGATGAGCCATTGTTGATTGGCTGATTACCTGGGGAGGTGTGTGGATCAGTGGACACCTGTCGCTAGCTCTCTCTCAGCATAAAGATCAAGATGAGGTGTCTCCTCAATGCTCCTTGCTCTGTTGTCTCACAACATGTAGTGGTTGGCGTCTTCTCATGTCAACCCACAGCAGAACCTAAGTCCTCTGTGTTTCGTAAAATGTTCTTTCTCCAACGCAATGTACTATACATGTTCCGTTTTAGTTATAAGAATACACAACTTAGCATAATGGGTGTGTCTGGGGGTCTGATTCAAGGTGTGAGGTGGGGGCGTGATAGGATGGGGGAGCAGTATGGGGTCTACCTACAGTGGGGAAAATAAGTATTTGAACCCCTACCGATTTCGCAAGTTTGGCCACTTGCAAAGAAATGTGTGATCTAGAATTGTATTGGTAGGTGTATTTTAACAGTGAGAAACAGATTATCAACCAAAAAACAGAAAACTGCATTTTATAACATTTATAACATTATTTGCATTTGATGCAAAAAATAAGTATTTGAACCCCCAAGCAAACAGCAAGAATTCTGGCTCACAATGACCAGTTATGTGCCCAAGAAGCACACAGATTAGTCCTCATTAGGTCTAACAAGGTACACCTGATCTCAACTGGTGACGTTTATTAAAAAAACCTGTCCAAAGAATCATACTTCACACCTTCAACCTCACCACCATGGGCAAGACCAAAGAGTTGTCCAAGGACGTCAGAGATAAGATTGTAGACCTGCACAAGGCTGGAATTGGCTACAAAACCATTTGCAAACAGCTTGGTGAGAAGCAGACAACTATTGGTGCGATTATTCGTAAATGGAAGCAACCCCAAACAAATGTTAATCGCTCTAGGTCTGGGGCTCCATGCAAGATATCCCCTCGTGCGGTATCAGTGATCATTCGAAAGGTGCAGAATAACCCCAGAACTACACAGGGGGAGCTTGTGAATGATCTCAAAGCAGCTGACCAGAGTCACCAAGAAAACCATTGGCAACACACCACGCCATCATTTTTTTAAGTACTGCAGCACTCGCAAGGTCCCCCTGCTCAAGGAAGCGCATGTACAGGGCCATCTGAAGTTTGCCATTGCACACCTGAATGAGTCTTAGGAGGATTGGGAGACAGAATGTGGTCAGATGATACCAAAATCAAGCTCTTTGGCATCAACTCGACTTGCCGTATTTGACGGGGGGAATGCTGAATATGACCCCAAGAGCATGGAGGTGGAAACATTATGCTTTGGGGCTGTTTCTCTGCCAAGGGTACAGGATCAAGGGGACTATGGATGGGGCCATGTAACATGGAATATTGGGCTTGAACCTCATTCCCTCATTCCCTCCCATTGAAAACGCAACCTTAAAGATTTGGAGAGGATCTGCAAAGAGGAATGGACCAAAATCCCTCCTGAGATGTGTGTAAACCTGGTGACCAATTACAAGAAACGTCTGACGTCTGTGCTTGCCAACAAGGGTTATTCCACCAAGTACTCAGGTCATTTTTGTCAGTCAGTTTTGCTAGGGGTTCAAATACTTATTTTTTGCATCAAATGCAAATAAAGTCATAAATGTTATAAAATGCATTTTTCTGGATTTTTTTGTTGATATTCTGTTTCTCACTTTTAATATACACATACACCTACCATTACAATTATAGATCACACATTTCTTTGCAAGTGACCAAACTTGTGAAATCACCAGGGGCTCAAATACTTATTTTCCCCACTGTATATTTGAAAGATGTGAATGTCAGCCGACAGGGAGGGTCTTGCCATTTCCATGTTAATGAAGGTGGCGTGAATGTGATGCATTCTTGTGGGGGTGCAATGCATATGAGCTGAAAGTAAATGAAAACCACAAATATTCTTCTAGTGTGATGGTGAAATAAGTAACATCTTGTTTGGTTTGGCATTCCGAAACATTTGGTTTGTGCTGTGCAGGGCGGTAAAGGTGATTAGGCTGGTGGGCCGGGACACAGTGGAGGAGATCGTCTACAGGCGCGCCATCAGCAAACTGCAGCTCACTAACACCGTGATCGAGGACGGGCGCTTCTCGCTGCTCGACCAGGCCCAGTCTGCTGCCGCCGGACTTAAAGTGAGGGGCCATAGATTTGTGTGTGTGAATGTGACACTGACTGTGTGTGTGTGTGAATGTGACACTGACTGTGTGTGTGTGTGTGTGTGTGTGTGTGTGTGTGTGTACGTGTGTGTGTACGTGTGTGCGTGCGTGTGTGCGTGCGTACGTGCGTGTGTTGGTAAATGTGACACTGACTGTGTGTGTGTGTGTGTGTGTATTAGTTTGTGTGTGAATGTGATGCGATGTGTTTCTATTTGCGTGTGTGAATGTGATGCGATGTGTGTTTGTATTTTTGTGTGTGTGTGTGTGTGTGTGTGTGTGTGTGAGAGTGTGTGTGTGTGTGTGTGTTTGTGTTTTATATGATATTAATTTAATTTTGGTATATAAAGTCATGGACAAACAATATTGGCACCCCTGCAGTTCTGTCAGATAATGTACCAATTCTCCCCGGAAAAAAACGGAATTACAAATGCTTATACAAATTGGTATTCACATGTTGATTTCTATTGTTTGCATTGCAACAACGCAAAAAAAGCAGAGAAGAAAAGCCAAATCTGACATTATTCCACACAAATCGCCAAGAGTGGACTGGACAAAATGATTGGCACCCTTTCAAAATTGAATGAAATAATTGTATTTCAAGCATGTAATGCTCCTTTAATCTTTATTTAAACTCAACTGTGGCAAGCTACAGATGCTGGTAATATAGAAATCACATTTGCAACCAGTTAAAATGGAGCAAAGTTGACTCCTTTTGTACCTTTGTGATGTTTGTCTGTGTATACCGCACTGAGCATGGAGAAAAGAAGGAAGAGCAAAGAATTGTCTGAGGATTTGAGAACCAAAATTGTAGAAAAGCATGGAGAATCTCAAGGCTACAGGTCCATCTCCAGAGATCTTAATGCTCCTGTGTCCACTGTGAGCAGTGTCATCAAGAAGTTTACAGCCCATGGCATTGTCACTAACATCCCTGGATGTGGAAGGAAGAGATAAATTGATGAAAGAATGCAACAAAAGATTGTTTGAATGGTGGATAAAAAACCTAGAACAACTTCCAAATAAATTCAAGCTACCCTGCAGACACAGGGTACAGCGGTATCAGCTTGAACTATCCGTCGCCTTTTGAATGAAATTGGATGCTATGGTAGGAGATCCGGGAGGTCCCCACTGCTGACACAGAGACATAAAAAAGCCAGACTGGAGTTTGCCTAAACCTTCCTGGGGAAGCCAAAATCATTCTGGAAGAATGTACCAAAGGAGAGCTTTTGGTAAAGCAGTTTACAGACAACGAAATGAGGCCTTCAAAGAAAAGAGCATGGTCCCTACAGGCAAATATGGTGGAGCTGGACCGATGTTTTGGGGTTACTTTGCTGCTTCTGGAACCCGATGTCTTGACTGTGTGCATGGCATCAGGAAATCTGAGAACTACCAAATCATTTTTGGGCGCAATGTAGGGCCCAGTGTCAGAAAGCTGGGTCTCCGTTAGAGGACATGGGTCTTCCAGCAGGACAATGACCCATAGCACACTACAAACACACAAAAAGCACTCAGAAATGGTTAAGACAAAGCACTGGAGAGTTCTGAAGAGTCCAGATCATAATCCCATGGCACAACTGGGGCATGATCTCAAATCAGTAGTTGGGAGAAGGTACCCTTCAAATGTGAGAGACCTGGAGCAGATGGCAAAAGAAGAGTGGTCTTAAATTCCAGTAGAGAGGTGTAAGACACCTCATTCATGGTTACAGGAAGCAATTGATTTCAGATATTTGTATTTCTTTATTTTTAAGGGTGTTCTACCCATAATTAAGTTGAGGGTGCCAATAATGTTGTCCAGTCCATTTTTGGAGTTTTGTGTGGAATAAAGTCAGATTTGACATTATTTCTCAGATTTTCCTATGCAAACTAAATTAATAAACATGTGAATACAAAAGCATTTGTAATTGCAACACTTTTCTGGGAGTAGTGGTGCACTATCTGACAGAAGTGCAGGGGTGACAATATTTTTGTCCATGACTATGTCTACTTTGAAAACATTGCTTCTGAAGTCCCCAATATGGCGCAAGACCCTGTTCAGTAACAGACTCCCAGTAAACAAAACGCTAGGTTACGGCACTGGATGTCATTCACGTTTACGTGTAGTTCGAGTATTTGTATCAACAAAATCACCTGTGACCTGGGTGACGTATGCCTTCGCCCCTGTACTAAAGGCATGATCCCCCAGGTCACAACCCTTGACAATCTTCTCGCGAATATTCCGAGTGACTGCCAAGCTCTGGCGGTCATCCGAAACTCATAGAACCATGGTTACATACGTAACCTAGCGTTCTATTTCGTTTGTACTGACCGCCAGAGGCGGTGCTTTAAGCACTGGATGACTAATACCAACCAAGTCACGAGGAAGTCTTACCTTACTCCCGCTGTAAGGAAGTAGGAAGAACACCAGCTGCCACTGGGTTATGAGGGACCACGTTAACCCTATAAAACCTCACAAATGTGCAGGTTGATGCCCATAACGCAGCTGTTTAGATATCTGAAGGGGGACACCTCTTAGGGCCGCCTGCAATGTACGTACACTCCTAGTTGAGTGACCTCGGACCTGAGGGACCGGGAGACTACTGCTCCTATAGGCACAAATAATAGTATCCACAATCCAACGTGATAGTCGTTGTTTGGATAAGCTGTGCCCTCCCCTCTGTCCAACATGACAGAGGAACAGTAAATCAGACTGGCGGAATTCCACAGTCATATCAATCTAAGCCCTAAGTGCTCTCACTGGGCACAACAGGTAGGGGCTATATCCCTGCTCGTCATCCTGAGCTGGGGCTCAAAGCAGCCAGCCTGAGCGGCTGGTTTCAGTAGGATGATGAATCGCCTTTGGAAGAAAGGCCGGATTCACCCACAAAGTTATCCCTGTGCCTCCAGGGTTCCAATATAGCCATTCTTGGCTTGGCTTTTGTTTAGCCGATGCCCTGGCCAAGAGAAAAACGGTCTTCATAGACAGTTATTTCAATCCCACCCTCTCTAGAGGTTCAATTCCCCAGGAGGTGGGTGCTGCTGGGATAGCACATCCACAGCCGTGTTCTGAATGCCTGTTAAATGCATTGCCCTCAGGCTCAGAAAGAGTAGATAGGCCCCCAGCCACAGCTGTTGGGGCAGCCTCCAGGATTGTCTGGGCCTAGTGCTCCCCTGGTGGTTTACCTGGTAGACCCCTGACGTGTGGTCTGCTCTTACCAGGACAGTTTTCTACCACTACTGGAAGAAAATGTTTGAGCGTCAGCAGGACAACCTGCAGCTCCAATACATCTATGTGGTGTTCCCTCCAAGGACTCCAGAGACCTCTGAAAGTCCTGCATTGTCATACAGCTCCCCCCCTGCCATAGAGGCATCGGTGGCCACCGCTCCTCTGTAAGAATGTATGGGCCCAAAGGGAACCCTCTGGGTGAGATTATGTATCTTCCCTACACAGCCATAGCTTTGTAAGGCAACTGGAAGTGACTCTGACCAGCTTGTGCCTGTGATAAGTGGGGTGCAAGCCAAGATCGTTCAGCCAATTTTAAAGAGGCTGCAAAGACAGAAGGCCCAAGGGAACACCTACGTGGCCGCTGTGAGCATACTCAGCAGTCTCAGAAATGATCTTGAGGGCCAGAGCCCTACTTTCCTGAAATGACTGATGATGCAGTAGGGACAGTGCCGCTGCCACACATCTGGTGAAGACCCGTGGTGCCAGTGAGATCCCGAAAAGGGAGCACATAGAACTGGTGAGCTCTGCCCTCGAATGCAAAACGAAGAATCTGTCCGTTTCGAGGTGTGATAGGGACGTGGAAGTATGCATCCTTTAGGTCGATGGTTGTAAACCAATCTCCTTGCTTGATACCTTGCAGCACATCCGCTGCACACAGCATGTGGGATCTTAACCTTGAGATGTGTGTTTAACCGTCTCAAGTCTAGTATAGGCCGAAGGCCGTCGCCCTTCTTTGGCATGATAAAATAAGCGGAGTAGCATCCACTGTTTTGTGCCAGCCTGTCTAATGGCTTGATGGCGCCTTTCTCAAGAGATCCAAGATCTCCTGACGTAGAGCCAGAGCCCTGTTTGGGTCTATGACGATGGTCATTTTGACCCCATGGAACCTCTGTGGTCGGGGTCCGAACCCTAGGGGGCCTCTGTCTGCCAGGAGCCTCACGGCTCAGACTGGCAACTGTTGTCTGGACTGTGTAACCTGTAGGCTGCACTCCAGAGCTTACTGCGCGGCAGGACAAACATCTGTCCAGGAATGACAGGAGGAAGAGACAATCGGGCTTTCCTGCTCGGCTCCAAGAGTGGAGACTGGGCCAACCATATCCGGCGTTGGGTCTGGGTTAACTAGGCCACTGCCTACCCAACTCCCTGGTCATGTAGTCAAACGCCTGCAGGGAGGTGTCACTCCGACTCTGCAGAGGAGTCATCCCCAGAAGTCTGCAATGTCTGGGACAGGGCTAGTACCAGGTGTGACATTGAATACCCAAGACGTGCAATACGCGGTGCTGCGTAGCAGGATTTCACCATGTAGTCGTCTGTCAAACAGCACTGTGGCCGGGGCAGCGAGCATCAGGCCGGAGTGCTTAACCCGGTGTCAGCACCCGGGTAGCAACGGCTGGTTCAATATTGGGCATGCTAGCAAGGCCCTGGGCAGATGCATCTTGCATGTTGGCTAGGGCTCTAGTCTCCTGGGAGATGAGAGAACCGTCTGGGATCTGCCCAGCATCTCTGCCGCTCCTCGATATATGGGGGCGAGGGCGGAACATTAAAAGCTGAAGATGGAGATGCCTTTTTTAAAGGCACTCTGAGGAGAGCTCTGTATGGGTATAATATCCAACCCTAGACGTGTCATTGCCATCTTAAATGTGGGTCTAACTGATGTTTTGGCTTCTTTCGGAGCCCTTCAGTGTAGTGTCGCTCGTACCCAGGGAACTGGGATGAGAGTAATAGGGGCCTCTCTGAAGCCCTGGTGGAGAGAATATCCTCCTTGAGGATCTCAAAGCTGGTGACCGTTGTAGAGGGAGCACCTCCAAAGGAGACTGTGAAGCCGCTGTAGTGAAAGCACTAGCACGCTGTGCAGCAGGTTGTTGTAGCTTTAGAAGCAGAGTCTTATTTCTGCGAACTCCTAAGTCGAAGTGTCTACCTTCTGGGCAAGCGGATACCTTTTCCTGCATTTGCCCCTACCAGAGGCTTCCCGGGAATCAGGCCTCTGGCGTTTGCATTGCTTAGGAGACCTAGCGCCGGAGGCGGTTCTGGCTCGTCCTCTGGCCCAAGAGGGGCCTGGCAACAGTGCATGTAATGAACATGTTGCAATATCTATACATAGATGTATTTATTTTTCTTTATATATATATATATATATATATATATATATATGTACAGTATATGAGTGATATTTTACCAGCAGCCTTAGCGAATAACACCAGGCCCTGTTCAGATAGGTTACTGTTTAAGTGTGAACCCACTCCTCTACAGCCATCTGAAACAAATAATAAATGCTGAACAACTGAGGTTTGCAGTTTATTATGGACCAAGCCTCAATATTAACCAAGCGCATTACACCTGATCGTGTTAATGATTCCTCTTACGTTACGTAAGGTAGGCTTCCATTTAAAAGCGGACCCAACGGTTAACAATTACCAAATTTGGATGCTTTAGAACTGAAATTGCGGGCATAGCCCATTCAGTCCTTGATCAGTAGGTAAACGTAGCCTGCTTATAGTGTTTAACACAAAGCCGATTGGCGTAAATCATGTACTGCTTTAGAGCGGACCCACTCTACAGTCATCTGAACCAAATAATAAATGCTGAACAACTGAAGTTTGCGGGGCGGAGAACAATCACCCACTCAAACTAGGCAGTTTATTATGGACCAAGCCTCAATATTTACCACGCGAATTAAACTTGATCGCGGCAATGACTCCTACGTTATGTAAGGTAGGCTTCCATTTAAGAGCGAACACACTCGTTAATAGTTATCCAAATGAGATGCTTTTAGAGCTGAAATTGCGGGTGTAACACGTCAGTCACCAATCAGTAGGTAGACGTAGCCTGCTTATAGCATTTACCACAAAGCCGACAGGAGTAAAAACCTGTCCTGTTCAAGAGCGGACACGCCCATTACCAGTTACCAATATAGATGGTTTAGAACTGAAATTGCGGGCATAGCCCGTCAGTTACTTGTCCGTAGGTAAACGCAGCCTGCCTATAGCGTTTAACACAAGCCAACAGGAGTAAAAACCCTGTCCTGTTTAAGAGTGGACACTCGCTCCCAGCTACCAAGATAGATGGATTAAAAAACTGATATTGCGGGCATAGCCCGTCAGTCACCCATCAGTAGGTAAACGTAGCCTGCTTATAACGTTTAACACCAAGCCGACAGGAGCAGAAATCCTGTCCTGTTTAAGAGCGGACACACTCGCTTTTAACACCATAGTTAACAGTTCCGCAAACATACCTGCTTTTAGAACTGACATTTCGGGGCGTAGAACGTAGCTTTAACAGTTACCCAAACAGTAGGTAGCGACAGGAGTAAATCCTGTTTGTTTAGCCTTCTTAATTGAATGCTTATGGCGAGAACGCCGCTTGCATCTTCATCATAACAACGGTACAAAACCAACTATGCGAGGATTTCCATCTCGCTTAACAAGTAGTTTTAATTATCAGCTATAAGCCGAGAAACACCTGTAGCCTTCTGATAGCGTGACACAAAGCCGACAGGGGCAAGTAGGCTAGAACGCCGCTTGCATCTTCAAAACAACAACGGTACAAACCAAACTATGCGAGGGCTCCAGCTCGCTTAACAAGTAGTTCTAATTATCAGATTTAAGGCGAGAAACACCTGAAGCCTGAAGATAGTGTGACACGAAGCCGACAGGGGCCGAGGGTTTCCATCTCGCTTAACAAGTGGTTTTAATTATCAGTCGTGAGGCGAGAACACCTATACTGACTGCCGTATCTCATCGTGACTGACAATAGTAGGGAACTATTATGCGAGGAACTCACTCGTGCAACAAGTGGGTTTAATTATCAGTTGTAAGGCGAGAAACACCTATAAACTGCTGATACCCATGCCTCTTTACTTATTAGGCTCCTGCAGTATACAGCGTGAGCACGATAAACGGCATAATAGGCTGTATTAGCATAACTCGCTTAACAAGTGGGTTCAACTATCGGTTCGTAAAACGAGAAACACACTTCCGATAGGCCACTGCCTCAAACCATTACCCGAGCGTGACTACTACACACGGTAAAACAATAGAAGAGGCAACTCACCTTTTTTCCGGATTATCCGTTTTCCCGGATTATCCGCGAGTGGGTTTAACTACCAGTTTTAAGGCTAGAAACACCTGTACTGTAGCCCACTGCAAATGTTGATTTTTGATGCTAATCGTAGTCTTAAGAGGGCGAGAATTCGCAGCTCTACCCGAAGGTTGCAAGACTCCCAACGATTAGCATGATTACACTCACCTGTGGAGTGAACATACTCACCTACTCACCTGACGCGAGAAGAATTAAGGGTCGTGACCTGGGGGATCATGCCTTTAGTACAGGGGCGAAGGTATACGTCACCCAGGTCACAGGTGATTTTGTTGATACAAATACTCGAACTACACGTAAACGTGAATGACATCCAGTGTTTAAAGCACCGCCTCTGGCGGTCAGTAGAAACGAAATAGAACTTAATACATGGGAAAAACAAACGGCAATGTATCACAAAAATGAAATCGCAATACCTGCTGTATCGCAACATGTAAAGAATCACAATAATATTGCATCATGGCCGAAATATCATGATGGTAGTCAATCCCTGTCTCTGGGGCAATTCCCACCCCTACTAGTAACCCAGGGCCTGCTGGGTGTGGCTGCAGTGCCGATAGCCATGAATGCTAATGACAACTGCCACTCCGCCACTGCCACGGTTAACTCCTCACGACTCATGCCCAGACAAGCACCCATGCAGACAACCAAAGACGGGGAGTGAGTTGTGATGACCGATTTAATCTCGAGTCACTAATTTCATCTCGAGTCACTAATTTTCTTCACTCTTCTTTCTTCCTGAAATCATTCTTTCCATCTTTCCTTGCTCTCCGCTGCAGCTGAGTGACATCCTGAAGTTTGGGGTGGATAAGCTACTAGCGTCGGAGGAGAGCTCCGTTCAGGATGTGGACCTGGGACTGATCCTGGGTCAGTCTCGCAACGGCCAGTGGCTAACTGAGGACGATCCTGTCATCCCCTTGGAGGATGAAGAGGCAGAATCTGACACCGATGGCCAGAGTGAGATTTGGAGTGCCTTGTAGACTTCAGTCTCCTTCATGATAGGGTCATTTAAAAATATGAAATGTAGCTTATAAAAAACTAAATATCAGTTTCATGTTTAGCATTTTAACTATAATATGATCCCCACCTCAGAAACACAGTAAGGACAATGACAGACTATGATGGTGGTGAAGAGAATCTCTTGAATGATCCCGTGCTGCCTCTCCTCTCTCCCCCAGACCACATGTACTACTTTGAGGGGAGGGACTACTCACGGGACCCCAGCACTGAGGACCAGGAGGCCTTCACCTCCCTGCTGCAGGAGCAGCTGACCCAGCAGCAGGGGGCGGGCAACGAGGGACGGGCTCTGCGTTGTACAACTGGAGTGAGGACACACACACACACACACACATACACACACACACACACACACACACACACACACACACACACACACGCATTTAAGCATGCACTCACCACTTGCACACACAAACCCACCATACTTTATTACTGCGGCAAGCCAAGTATTTCTCAGAGAATCCCTGTTTGAGAACACACACTCTGTATGTCTCTTGGGCGTCATTACATTAGAGTCATGTATTTATGTGTATTTAGAGTGGGGAAAATAAGTATTTGAACCCCTGGCGATTTCACAAGTTTGGCCACTTGCAAAGAAATGTGTGATCTAAAATTGTAATGGTAGGTGTATATTAACAGTGAGAAACAGAATATCAACAAAAAAATGCATTTTATAACATTTATGGCTTTTTTTGTATTTGATGCAAAAAATAAGTATTTGAACCCCTAGCAAAACTGACTGACAAAAATGGTGGGTTATTGTTATTATTATTGGTGGAATAACCCTTGTTGGCAAGCACAGACGTCAGACGTTTCTTGTAGTTGGTCACCAGGAGGGATTTTGGTCCACTCCTCTTTGCAGATCCTCTCCAAATCTTTAAGGTTGCGTTTTCAATGGGAGGGAATGAGGTTCAAACCCAATATTCCACGTTACATGGCCCCATCCATAGTCCCCTTGATGCGGTGGAGTCGTCCTGTACCCTTGGCAGAGAAACAGCCCCAAAGCATAATGTTTTCACCTCCATGCTTGATGGTGGGTATGATGTACTCTTGGGGTCATATTCAGCATCCCCCCCTGTCAAACACGGCAAGTCGAGTTGATGCCAAAGAGCTTGATTTTGGTATCATCTGACCACATTCTGTCTCCCAATCCTTCATCATTCAAGAATCAGAATCATTCAAGTGTGCAATGGCAAACTTCAGATGGCCCTGTAAATGCGCTTCCTTGAGCAGGGGGACCTTGCGAGTGCTGCAGTACTTCAAGAAATTACGGCGTGGTGTGTTGCCAATGGTTTTCTTGGTGACTGTGGTCCCAGCTGCCTTGAGATCATTCACAAGCTCCCCCTGTGTAGTTCTGGGGTTATTCTGCACCTTTTGAATGATCACTGATACCGCACAAGGGGATATCTTGCATGGAGCCCCAGACCTAGAGCGATTAAAATTTGTTTGGTGTTGCTTCCATTTACGAATAATCGCACCAATAGTTGTCTGCTTCTCACCAAGCTGCTTTCCAATGGTTTTGTAGCCCATTCCAGCCTTGTGCAGGTCTACAATCTTATCTCTGACGTCCTTGGACAACTCTTTGGTCTTGCCCATGTTGGTGAGGTTGAAGGTGTGAAGTATGATTCTTTGGACAGGTTTCTTTTATAAACGTCACCAGTTGAGATCAGGTGTACCTTGTTAGACCTAATGAGGACTAATCTGTGTGCTTCTTGGGCACATAACTGGTCATTGTGAGCCAGAATTCTT
Organism: Sprattus sprattus; assembly: GCF_963457725.1. Lineage (NCBI taxonomy): Eukaryota > Metazoa > Chordata > Actinopteri > Clupeiformes > Clupeidae > Sprattus > Sprattus sprattus. Next base: position 37,533,021 of record NC_137921.1, on the reverse strand, counting down.
GCTGTTTGCTTGGGGGTTCAAATACTTATTTTTTGCATCAAATGCAAATAAGTCATAAATGTTATAAAATGCAGTTTTCTGAATTTCTTTGTTGATATTCTGTTTCTCACTGTTAAAATACACCTACCAATACAATTCTAGATCACACATTTCTTTGCAAGTGGCCAAACTTGCGAAATCGGTAGGGGTCCAAATACTATTTTCCCCACTGTATGTATGCGTTACATTAGAGTCATGTATTTATGTGTATTTATGTATGCGTGTGTGTGTGTGTGTTCTCACACAGGCATCTCTGGCGGGGCCCTTGCGGAGCCCCGTGAGGCTGAAGCGGCCCCTGACCACGGACGAGCTGGAGCAGCGGAGGCAGGGGAGGCAGGAGGCCGCCGCCAAAAGGGCCAAGCTGATGGATGAGCGCAAGAAGAGGCAGGAGGAGCAGAGGCAGTTCAAGAAGTGAGAGAAGCCCAGAGCCACACCACACTATCAGGGACATGATGGGAGAGCACTGACATCAGTGGGGAAAGACTGGGGAAATGTATACAAACAGCCTATGTATGTAGTGTGAAAATAGTCTTAAGTAGTGTTATACTGGAAATAGAAATGTAGTGAAACATTTGTACTGATTTTATAGGCTTAAATTATTTACTTATTATTTGCTAGAGCGAGTGTAGTACAAAACAGACAGATTTTAGTGTGACTCCTACATCATATCATGTGAAATGCAGATAGATAGATAGATAGATAGATAGATAGATAGATAGATAGATAGATAAATACTTTATTAATCCTGTGGGGAAATTCTGGGATCTTGTAGCTCTCTCATATTTACAATAATACAAACAATATATACAGACAATATGATACAATACAAACAATCCAATTCAGTTATGTACAGTGTAGGATGAAGGATGTATGGTGTAAAGTGCATAATAATTAAAGTTTAATGGCAGCTAGGACAAATTACCTCCTATGTCGCTCAGTCCTTGATCGTATCGTGTTGAGCCGCCCGCTACGGAGGCTGCTGGACTGTCCTGCCAGGACATGGTGGAGGGGGTGATTAACATTGCCCATGATGGCCAAGAGCTTGCCCGGCATGCAGTGGCCTTATGTGAAATAGATACGCCCTAATCAGTGTGTGTGTGTGTGTGTGTGTGTGTGTGTGTGTGATACGAGTAGGAGGGCCTGGTGGGAGTCATGCGGGTACACATCCATGTGTTTACCTGCTCTGGACTCGGAGGGTGATGACGATGAAGAGGAAGAGCATGATGGAGACGAAGATGCTGCTAGCGCCTGCTCCACTGACTCTGAGCACATGGCCATACGCTACGTGCTGGGCGACGTCACGCACCCGCACACTGCCAAGGAGGACGCCATCGTTGTTCACTGCGTTGGTAAGCATGTCTCCTCTCACCACGCACCTGTAGGCTTCAACTGGCCATGTACAGAGATATAAAATATGTTGGCATAGGCACTCCCTTTGACATGTGTAGGTAGGCCCATGTCTTTTTTTTGAGGTGTGTGTTTGTGTGTGTGTATGAGATATGTGTAAGTATTTACACATATCTCATACACACACACACACCAAACCAATACATGTTGGTGTTTCTGTATGTCCATGTTAAATAACACATATAATATATACTGTATGTTGAATCTCCTTTTTGTCGTGTGTGTGTGTGTGTGTGTGTGTGTGTGTGTGTGTGTGTGTGTGTGTGTGTGTGTGTGTGTGTGTGTGTGTGTGTGTGTGTGTGTGTGTGTGTGTGTGTGTGTGTGTGTGTACAGATGACTGTGGCCGCTGGGGCAGAGGGGGTCTGTTCACCGCACTGGAGCTTCGGTCAGACGAGCCCCGCAAGCAATATGAGCTGGCTGGGGAAATGAAAGGTGTCCCACATGCTGCACCTCTGCTTATAATAATAATCACTTTTATTTATATAGCAACTTTCATGCAAAAGAATGCAGCTCAAAGTGCTTTACAGCAAATTCATAACGTGCACAAAGAAATTACATGCACATAAAAATAGACATCAAATCAACATAAAAACTCAGATATAGTGCAAAAAAAAATTAAATTATGATAATAATTATTAAAATGTTTAATATTTTCATTAAAATTATGATAATAATTATTAAAATGTTTAATATTTTCATTAAAATGATGATAATAATTATTAAAATGTTTAATATTTTCATTAAATTATTAAAATATTTAAAATGTAATGCATAAAATGCATAGCATAAGAAAATAAAACTCCATAAAACGTATGTCTCCAGTACTGCAGCACAACAGTCTTCACACACTCCTCCCCTCCACCCCTCACATTCACCAGAACCAGATGATTCATTTCAAATGCAGTATGTTGTTTACTGCATGTTGTTTACTGCTTCTAGAGTTGTCATATTATGACCAAGACTTTGATTGCTGGCTACACACTAGGGGTGTGCCAAATAATCGTCATGACGATGCATCGCGATTCTAATTTTCACGATCTACTGCATCGATTGTTGACGCCAAGTATCGATTATTAATTAAAAAAAAAAAAAAAAATTTTTTTTTTTTTTTTTTTTTTTAAATTGCATGAACGGTTGGCGAACATCAAGCATTTCCAGCCGCGCGATACTGCGACAAGTCATTCATAAACAAAACATGCAGTATATCCAGTAATAATAATATTTGTGTTAAGTAACCTCCAAAAGTCGTTTAAATAAATACAGCTATGTATGAACTGAGTTGCTTTGAGTTATCAATTGAACACACTATCCAGATCATACACAGCCAGTCAGCCACTGGTAATGGCTTAATTTTTTTCAAACAGTGTTCAGTGAAAATTCGCAATGCATCGCAATGCATCGCAATAATTCAAGTATCGCGATGCATCGTGATAGAATCGCATCGTGGCATGTGAATCGTGATACGAATCGAATCGTGACTTCTTTGGCAATACCCACCCCTACTACACACTGTCCTCCATGTTTACACACAGGCAATTTTGCATATGCTTGAGTGTATATAAGCTTTATTGGACCCTCATAGTTCACAAAACACATACTGAGCAATTGTCACTAGTTTCTTGTTGATCTAATAATATTCATGCCTGTGTTTAGACTTGGAGCTGGGGCATGTGCTGTTCTTCCCTATCAATGATAAGCAGTCCAGACTGGATGGGAAAGATCATGTAAGTGAACGTCATTCGAGGCTTTAGGGCCTGTGCTGTTTGAGTGAAGGCTGCGATGGAATTTAACCTCAGGACTGTAAACACCCAGCAAGAGTATTAGAAAAGAAAACCAATGTTGTTATTCATCTCTGCACACTTTGTTTGATGCCGTCTTTATTTATGTATTCAATGAAGCAAGGCACCATTTGTCAGGGATAATTACACACTGACGATTGACGTCTTGTTTTTGTTGATCGTCTGGTGCCAATGACCTACTGGTTTCTTGCAGCTGGCACTGATCGTGGCCCAGACTCGAGACAAGGCAAACAATCTCTCTGGCATCCTGCTCAGCGCCTTGGAGGAAGGCCTAAGGAAGATCTCCAGCGTGGCCAAGGGGATGAGCGGTACTCTTAGTTCGGTGGTAGCCGGAGGGGGAATCCATGGCGGGATGTGTAGTGGTGCACGTAGTTCACATCAGAAGAGTGAAAGCAAGATCAGTTAGGGAAAACATATTTTAGACAAGAGTCATTTCTAATTTAAAACTGGATGTCTACATTTCTTTTGGGCCCAAATTAAGTATCTGCCGATCTATCTATCTACTGATCTATCCATCCATCCAACTAATTAATTGATTCTGCATTTCTTCCCTTAATTAACTGCCATTTCAGACTGAAGTCAACATTCTACTCCTTGTTTGTCTCTTCCAGCGAGTGTCCATCTACCACGCATCGGACACTCCACCAAAGCCTTCAACTGGTATGGCACCGAGAGGCTCATTAGGAAACACCTGGTCACAAGGGGCATCCAGACATCCATGTATCCATCTCACCTCCAGAGGAAAGTGTTTCCTTTTCACAGCCCACACACCCATCTAAACATTAGTTGTGCTTTAGAGATGCTGCACTGCATCGCAAGTAGAAGACATCATCAAGTTTTGTGTTTGAAAGTGTGTGCGTGTTTGGGAATGACGTGGCAATAGTTATAGAAAGTTAACTGTAGCTGAGTAAATATAGAGCGGATAGGTCAGTGGTCCTGTTTCCAGTGTCAAGTCCTTAATGTTGTCTAGATACTACTACCGCAGGACTGCCTCTGTCAACACCACAGCGTCCAACTCTGCACCGTCCACCTCCGCACATCATTCAGCCTGTGATCGGGCTGTCTCGCCACCGGCTCGGAGAGAACTCCCGTCATCACCTGTCTCCCAACACTCCTCAAGTCCCGAGGGAGCGGTGATGGGAGACAGTTCTGAGGAGCCAGCCGGGTCCAGTTGCAGCCCGGCTACGTTTAGCCTGTCTGACTTCATGTGCGGCGTTCATGTCTTCTTCTTCAACATGGCTGCCTCGGACAGGAAGAGACTGTCACGCTACCTCATCACATATCCTTTCAGATGCTAGGTCTAACACATTTGTGCGGCAGATAAAGCAGGTAGTTCACACGATGGCCACTCGGGTGTCACGTAGAGTGATTTAGAGGTAGAGGAGACTGAATTGAACAAAGAGATATTGGATTTTTTGTTTTGGAGAACCAGGAAAGAGGCAAGGCAGACTTTGTATCTTCCCAATCAGGCAAGACATTACCATTTATAACAACCCGATGAAACCAAGAAAACGAGTACACCAGAAACCTGTGGTTAAGATCATCTGGCAAAACACATCTATCAAATTGATAAGCTGTAATTACTGTGTGTTTACAATTCCAAGTGTCAACACATCCTCAAGGTTTAGTTGTTTAAGACCAAATGGCAAATGTTAAGGAATGTCGTAGAGGTAGGGCTGGGAATTGGCACAGTGGTGGTAAGTATTGCAATCTGGTCCTTTTTTTTTATATATCACGTTACTTTTACTGGTAGTCTCTGCAGGCCCAATTAGCATGGTACATTTGTTAGTGAATGTGACTTACTTTCCAATTTCCACGGTGACGCAAGAAAATAAAAAAAAAGCCTTCAGAATCAATGCTATCAGAGTAGGTATATGTGCAAAAATAGAATTCGAATCGTAATATTAAATAAATAAATAAATACCACGACACTTTGCTCCTATACAGTATATCGATATATAATAATATAATGCTGAACAAAATTGCGTTATTACACTTTATCGATTTTTTTAAGTACGTTGGAAGGTTGGAAGGTTAGAAGGGGTCCAGCTTGTTTGCCTTAACCGTAACTGCACATATGATGGTCATGAGGAGGACCTGATGAGCGCACGTGTCACTCATGTTGTGGCTGAAGTGGATAGTCCTGTTCATACCCAGGTACCCACACCTGCTCACCCCATGCCTCGCATAGCACAGCGCAAGACTGTTCATTCACATGAGTTCATTTTCATTCAAGGTTCCTGCTAAGTTTTAGGCAGGTGTGAAAAAATGCTATGAACTAAGAATGCTTTGAAAAATGTAAACAATAAATGTTTATTTTGTATCCATTTACATGGTAAGACTGAGCACAGCAACAAGACACAACGTAGTTATACTGCATCAGCAGGGTCTCTCCCAGACAAAGATTTCAAAGCAGACAGGGGTTTCAAAATGTGCAGTTCCAGCTCTTTTGAAGAAGACGTTGAGGATCGTAGACGCAGGGTTCAGCCAAGGAAACTTAATGCAGCTGATGAAAAACACATCAAGCTTATTTACCTTTGAAATCGGAAGATTTCAAGCAGTGGCATCAGCTCAGAACTGGCAGAAACCAGTGGTACCCAGGTACAGACATTTACTGTCCGGGGAAGTCTGGCCAGAAGTGGTCTTCATGGAAGAGTTGCAGCCAAAAAGCTCTACCCCGACAAGGAAACAAGGCCAAGTGACTGAACTAAGCACGTAAACATAGAAACTAGGGTGCAGAAACATGCAGAAGGTGCTCTGGACTGATGAGTCAAAATTAGAAATATTTGGCTGTAGAAGAAGGCAGTTTGTTCGCTGGAGGCTGGAGAGAGGTACAATAATGAGAGTCTGCAGGCAACAGTGAAGCATGGTAGAGGTTGAAAATAAACTGTTAACACTTCCATTTTTGAAAGCATTCTTAGTTTACAGCATTTTTTCACACCTGCCTAAAACTTTTGCGCAGTACTGTATGTATTATGATGGTTAAGCCGGTTTTAGGTAAATAAAACATCGTACAGTTGTGTTTCAAACGTATGGGTCATAGACTAATGATGCCTTTACGTGGGGAAAATGTTTTTGTTGGTTGAAGTGAATCAATCCTGACAGAATAATTAAATTATAGCTTTTATTTAAAACATTCTGCATGCTTTCTTGAAGCATTTAGAAATGTGCCAGGCAGTCCTACTTGCCTCAAGCAGTCTTTTAAAAAAAAGAAAGAAAAGAAGGTTGCTTTTGTTGGGCAGTTGAAAGCAAGTTCTCACATTTGTTAAGTACCGAGACCTGCTTTAAAGTCAATGTATTAGGGCCTCACATTATGCCAATCAAGTGCTAGAGTGTATGGAAATTGATTTCTGTGCCCTGTGCCAAGAGTGTCATGTGTTGAGGCTCGGCTGTGCAGTGGCAGGGTTCCCACGGTACCTGGAAACCATGGAAAACATGGAATTTATTTTTTCATTTTCCAGGTTTGGAAAAGTCATGGAAACTGGGCAAAAGTGAACACTTACATGGAAATTGAAACAGTTGTCCTGGAAAATTTGATTGGATGATGTGAAAAATAGTACAATTGAACACAGAATTAAGATGCGTTTATAAAAACCTTTACATAGCCGTAGCCTCTGCCAACAACAACACAGGTAACATCGTGAGATCTCTGCACTCCAACGTGGGAAGCACCGCGAGATCCCCGCACCCTCTGCTGAATGGATTTCGTGGAGTGGATTCTAGTCTGCGTGGAGTGGATTTAAATGTTTTACGTCCTGTACAGAGATTCATCCCACAGTCATTGATCAAATTCGAACTGTTGAACATCCAATCCATCAACAATAAATCCACCCTCATTGAAGAACATATCAGGGAAAAAGGACATGACTTTATGTGTTTGACAGAAACCTGGCACCAGCCAGGGGTTTACTCTGCCCTAAATGAAGCCTGTCCCCCAGGTTACAGTTACTTGGAGGCAGCTCGCAGCACTGGCCGTGGTGGTGGCCTCGCTGTCATCCATCGACAGGACCTGGAGTTGTTCCCCATCCCACTGCCTACAACATCCTCCTGTGAGTGTCTTGCTTTTAAATGTAAGCCCCCTTTTCCCATGACTGTTATCCTCATCTACCGGCCTCCAAAACCCAACTCTGCTTTCATCCCAGAAATGTCCGATCTCCTCACAACACTCTGTACTACCTCTGCCAACATCATAATCCTGGGAGATCTAAATATTCATGTTGACACCCCTTCATGCCACTCAGCTGCTGACTTTCTTCAACTGTTGGACTCTCTTGACCTACAACAACATGTTGATGTTCCCACACATTCCAGGGGACACACACTTGACCTGGTCATCTCTAACTCCGCCCCCCTCAGAAACTTACAGGTTTATGATCTTGGTGTCTCCGATCACAAGGTTGTGTCAATGGAGCTGTCTTTTCCTTCCCCCCTCTCAAAACCCAAGCGGCAGATCCACTTCAGAAACCTAAAAAACATCAACGTGGATGCCCTGGCCCTGGACCTTCAACTTCTCTCCTCGGGCTCTACTGACTTCCTCTGTGTTGCTGACTCAGTAGATCACTACAACCAGTCTATGAGCAGTCTTCTGGATCATCATGCCCCTTTAAAATCTAGGTCAGTTTCATTTTTGCGCTCGGCACCCTGGTACACCTGCGAGCTGCGGAAGATGAAGACGGCTGGGTGTGTCCTTGAAAGGCGGCTCAAGGCCTCTGGACTGACTGTTCATAATCAAGCTTACAGGGAACACAGGAGGGCATATGCAGATGCTCTGAGGGATGCACGGTCCAAGTACTACTCTACCATCATCAACAACAGCCCTGGTAGCTCCAAACAACTTTTCTCCACAATAAATCACCTTCTCAAACCCCCTTCACCATCCTTTTCTGAGGTCACTGAAGAGAGGTGCAACTTGCACATGACTTTCTTCAGACAAAAAGTTGAGAACATCCGCTCACACCTCTCCACCACTTCTGCCATGCCTCTCACAACTGCCAACCCACTGTTAAAGTCTGTCCCGCCCCTCTGCTTCTTCTCTGATGTCACGCAGGAAGAGGTGGAGGCTATCATCAGAAAAATGAAGCTGTCCACCTGTGCCTTGGACCCTCTCCCTTCAACCCTGCTGAAAACCAACATCTCTGCCATCTCTCCACTCATCACCAGGATCATTAACATCTCCCTCCTGGCCGGCCATATCCCTAACTTGTTAAAAACTGCTGTCATCAGACCACTGTTGAAAAAACCCTCTCTGGATCCTGAAGTCCTCTCCAACTACAGGCCCATCTCCAATCTTCCTTTCCTATCAAAGGTTCTGGAAAAAACTGTTGCAGCACAACTCCAAGATCACCTCAAACTTAATAATCTTTTTGAGAAGTTGCAGTCAGGTTTTCGTACTGGCCATAGTACAGAGACAGCCTTGGTCAGAGTCACCAATGACCTCCTGATGGCAGCAGACACTGGCTCCCCATCTCTCCTCATCCTCCTGGACCTAACAGCTGCTTTCGACACAGTGGATCACAACATCCTCCTCCACCGCCTACAATACACCATTGGGCTCTCAGGCAATGTGCTAAACTGGTTCACCTCCTACCTAACCAACAGAACTGAGCACGTCGCCTTGGGCAAAAACAAATCTTACACCCACAACGTCACCTGCGGCGTCCCTCAAGGCTCTGTGCTAGGCCCCACCCTCTTCTCCCTCTACCTGCTCCCCCTGGGTAATGTCATCAGCAAGCATGGGATTTCCTACCATTGCTATGCTGATGACACACAGCTCTACATTAGGACAACACCCACTTCTGCTGCACCTCTGCCAACATCTACTCTGACCACCTGCTTGGAGGAGATTGAGGCGTGGATGAAGGTAAACTTTCTACAGCTGAACAGTTCGAAAACGGAAGCCATACTAGTCGGCACACCACATCAGCTCCGCTCTTCCTCCATCACTAACATTACCTTCTCTGGCCAAAACATCTCTCTCTCCAAATCAATTACCAACCTGGGTGTAAAAATGGATGCTGAATTGACTTATGACACCCACATCAAACACCTCTGCAAGGTTTCATTTCATCACCTCAGGAACATTGCCAAACTCCGTCCATCACTCACCCTGGCAGATGCAGAGAAGCTTGTCCACGCCTTTGTCTCCTCCAGACTTGATTACTGTAACGCACTCCTCATTGGGATCCCTGGCAAGAGCATACAGAGACTGCAATACATCCAGAACAGCGCTGCCAGGATCCTGATGAGGGTGCGTAAACACGACCACATCACCCCCACCCTGAAAGCACTTCACTGGCTCCCAGTCCCACTCAGAATTGAGTTCAAGGTCTCCCTCCTCACCCACAAATGCCTATACGGACATGCTCCCCCCTACCTCAGGGAACTCCTCTCCCCCCAGACCTCCTCACGCTCCCTCCGTTCTGCATCTGCAAACACCCTTCAAGCCACCAGAACTAAGCTCTGCACCATGGGTGACCGGGCTTTCTCCTCTGCTGCCCCAAGGCTGTGGAATGCCCTCCCTGACCATCTCAGGGCCCCACAGTCTACTGACGTTTTTAAAAAAGGCCTAAAAACCTATCTTTTTTCAAAAGCTTTCTGCTAATTATGTTCATTGTTGTTGTTGTTTTTGTGTTGTGAATATGTAGCACTTTGAGATCTGTATGATGTAAAGTGCAATACAAATAAAATGTATTATTATTATTATTATTATTACATGTGAGCAGCTTTTACTGTTGATAGAAATGGATGATCCCATGTTGTAGATGTAGAGCATGCTCTTGGCATCCTTTCCGGTATATTGGATGTTGGAATTTGATGCAGGCAACCTGGTGAAATGGACTTTAAAAGTATAGTTTCGGATTGGTGGACTTCGGGAATATAGCCAAGAAACGTTACTCGCGATCTAAATAGAAGGGTCAAATACATACATTTCCCAGCCAACATGGGAGCCTTGACATCTACAGTGAAACATCTTACGCAAGTTAGGGTTATTACAGTGCATGAAATGCCCTGTATTGTTATTCCTAGGCATTTTCTTCTTCTTCTTCTTCTTCTTCTTACCTTTTTCTGCGATTAATTCAGCCCGAACCGTTTAACGTAGAAACTTCATTCAAACTTTGTCGCGTAGGTCTTGTAAAGGACACTTATGCTATGTATTTTTCACTTTTCTAAACTTTATACTTTTTAAGATATTAAATAAAAACGAATCTAAATTTTCCCATTGACTTACATTGGGCCATTATGACATCATAATAGGGTCTTTAAACTGGCTTGCACCTGTGCTCCACTGACACCTGCGCCAAATCCAAGGAACCTTTTCTCTGTCCCTCTCAATTTAACTGTAACTAGGAACATTAAGACACCTTCCATTCTCTACTTTTTTCTCTCTCCATCTCTCCATCTTTCTCTCTATCCCTCTCAGTCTACTTTCTCTCACACTCAATCTCTCTTCTTCACTCCATTTTTATCTCCTTTTTTCAATATTTTCACTCTCTTTTTCTCTTTCACTCTTGTTCACTCTTCTTTCCTTCTTCCACTCTTCTTTCCTTCTTTCACTTTTCTTTCCTTTCTTCACTCGCCTTTCTTCTTTCCTTCTTTCACTCTTCTTTCCTTTCTTCTTTCCTTCTTCAACTATGATTTCCTTCTTTCACTCTTCTTTCTTTTCTTCTTCCACTCTTCTTTCCTTTCCTCACTCTTCTTTCTTTTCTTCTTTCCTTCTTTCACTCTTCTTTCCTTCTTCCTCTCTTCTCTCCTTTCTTCACTCTTCTTTCCTTCTTCCACTCTTCTTTCCTTTCTTCTTTCCTTCTTTCACTCTTCTTTCTTTTCTTCTTCCTTTCCTAACTTTTGCATTTCATGCACTGGTATTTCCTTCAGGAAATGCATTTTCTAGTTGTTTTAACTGTGCGGTAAACCTGGGTTTATCAATGTTAGGTAGTAAGCAGTGCAATCTTGCTAACTAGCTGGCTGCAACTTGCTGATTTTTACCTTGCTTTTAAAATACTAGAACTATGTTTGATCCCCATATGCAGTTTTACTCATTGACTTTTCCTAAAACCGTGTAATTCACCACATTTAGGGGAGTTTGTTTTGAATGTGGATTCATTAATGATGGTTAGCAAGCACATGCAGGTCTCAGCAGGGACGGGAGGAAGAGAGGGCCGTGGGAGCTGGGTTAGAAACGTGTCCCTAAGGGCCTTACACCAGCACACTGCTTTCTGAGGGCCGTACACCAGCACACTGGGGTGAGAGTAACGGGATCGGTGAAGGGAGAGAGAGACAGGGGATCGGTGGAGGGAGGGAGAGAGAGAGAGAGAGAGACAGGTGATCGGTGGAGAGAGAGAGAGAGAGAGGCAGGGGATCGGTGTAGGGAGAGAGAGAGACTTCTAGCCAACTTCTAGCATAGGTCAACCTCACAGTTGATTGTTCATCTACAGCTTGTTGCATTATTTCATGCATGAATATTATAAAAAAGACATAATCTCTAAGCATTTACAATGTAGACTTGACTGACACATCTTTTAAATCAAGTAAGTAGTCAGGTGTTCTAGGGGGTTGTGTGTGTGAGGGAAGGGGGGCGCTTCAGGGGCCTATAGATCATCACTTTATATGGTACCTGGAAAATCAGGAGGTAGCATGGAATTTTTTTTCAAGGCAAGCGTGGGAACCCTGAGTGGAAAGATTTGCTAGGCGCCCGATCAGATTGTATTACTGGAACAGCTCCCGGGTGTGCTTCCTATAAATCATGTGTCTCTCCTCTCAGGAGCTGCGGGAGCTTGTGCAGCAGTACCCTCAGGCCTTACCTGTGCAGAAGACCTGGCTGGAGTCCTGTTTGTCCAAACAGAAGAGGGTCAACACCTCCTCTTTCCTGCATAAGCTACAGTGATCCTTGACCCCCCAGCTTATTTATGGTTGAATGAAATCAAATTGCAGTGGTATGGATGAAGTTAGGCTTCATGAAATGGAAATAAAATTATACTTGTATTGATATACATCTTAGACTTATTTGTCACTGAAAGTGTGTCACACTGTGTCAAAAGCTATGTCATAGGAGCGTAACTGAAAAGATACAGTGATTGCCAGATGTGGACATAATGTATAAAGGATGCAAGCCAGTAGAACAGTGTCAGGTAATGGAGCCGTCTCGCGCTACTTAGTTAACAAATATGGTGGTGATGTGTTACTTACATGTACTGTGATTAATTATTTAACCTGTAAAGCACCTTGAGACTTCTTTGTATTTTAAAGTGCTTTATAAATAAAATCCATTATTATTATATGTTGCTGTTTTCTATAAAAGTGTGTAAGCTAACACATTGCAGAGCCTATCACTGGTGATCAGAGATAATGGGTCTTGATTTCAGTCCTGAGAGCAGATCAAGGCTTGCATGCTAGGCACAACAGGGTCCATGATACAGGCAAGACATGATTAGTGTCCAGTGATGAGGATGGAAGTTATCTGGAGGTTTCAGGGTGTTACCACTAGGGCCCTCTGGTGGACAACTGAAGCTGTGACATTCGGGTACGGTTTAAGCTTAGTGTAGAAGTACAAACATTTAACATGGAATACAGTTGAAGGCTAAACACCACTCCCACAAGAAATGATTAAATTAATAATGACGTTTCTTTTTTGATATGTCAAGTCCTAGAATACCAAGCAATGTGGCATTAGTTATGTTTAATTCTGCAACTGTGCGTATCATGAAAGATCCAAGCTATAATTTGTACATGTATGGGGCACTTTCATGCCTAAATATAGCTAACAAAGACATCTTAGGTACTCCTAACCTACCGTTACCTCACTTTGATTATTAAAATATCTATGTTAAAGCACATAACGTTTTCAGAAGTATAAAAGTACTTTTGAAAGCAGTTAGTCTTGTGTAACCTACATCTGCCATCAAATCAAAGGAAAAGGTGAAACACTGTCTGCAAATAGACAATGATGAAGTAGGCTACCTTCGCCGGAAGTCAAACCCTTTCCACAGGCGGTCTGATCATCCATCAGAGCTGCGCACAACTTCAGATGAGCGAGTGAGTGTTGACTTGCGACTGTAGAGGAACTGTACACTGAACGAAACAAAGGATCACTCAAATAATTCAATATCAGTTATTGTGGCATGTTTGGACCGACTAACCACCGGTCTAACAGTTATACGTTACAGAATGAGGTAAGTGTTTTATAAATGGAATCGCATTCATTTTTTCTACCTGCATTATTGGAATTGCATCAAATTGCTGCTTCCAACTTTCATTCTCTGTTCACTGGGCCTTTCTCTGTCAAATGTTGTGATAACTAATGGTGTATTGTGTTTAGTGCGTTTTATTTACAATAGGGAAGAATATTGTTATAATATTATAGGGAAAACGTTTGAGTTTATAATAATAGGCTATTACATCGCGTATAGCCTACCGGGGAACTTCACTTTGAACTTAGAATACATTTGCAAGTAGTCTAACATGGTTAACTTCTATGAAATACATGGATTAAAGTTTGAATCAATAATATTTGTGTTCATGTTTAACAGAGTCAAGAAGAGCACTTTGAGCTGCATTGTTTTTGTAAGAAAGGTGCTATACAAATACAGTTTATTAGAGACAGGCCAAACATCCTCATCGCTTACTGATATAATCAAGTGCTCGTTGACAGGAAACGCGCAAGTCTTGATAGTGTGTAGTTGTTGAAAGAAGCAAGGAACGCTTCTTTCACTTTTTACGGACCTAGAAGGCTACTTTGAGACGCAGGTGAAATCAAAGAGGAGTGTGGAAAGTTTGACTGTTTTCTGTTAAACAAGACGGAGTCATCACTTTTCTATCGATGGCTTTAAGATACTTTGCCCATTTTATGTAGGCTATATAACTTTGCTATACGAACACATTATATGGCCATGTAGGCCAAACGACAAACATTTAAAACGCACGTATGTCTCTCTCTCTCTCTCTCTCTCTCTCTCTCTCTCTCTCTCTCTCTCACCCACACACACTCACAGACATATAGGCTACACACACATATAATACGCGCACACATCTACTGTATTTATAAATATATTTACATAGGCCTAATGTAAGGATAAAATCATATTGTTTCGCTATTATAATTGTATATCGCATATTATGTTGTAGATTATTTATAAAAATCTAGTCATTTGCTATTTTGGGAAAATAATTGATTGCCGAACCGCTCATGACAACGTGTTGAATCTCTCTTTACAATGAGTGGTTTTTATAGCTGCTTATGCAATGCACGGAGTTGGTTCACACTGTTTATCTGGGTAATTTTTTGGTTAATTTCCTCTGGCGTCACTCACTCTGTGGTTGTTCCGGTGGCTTCCCCTAGTTTTGACCTTAGCTCTTGCTGCCATTGCATCATTTTCCGACAGAAAAATTGCTGCCCCAGTTGTTTTCACAGGAAAACAAAATAACTTTTTATGATGATTATCTTCTAAAATGTTTCATTAACCTTCCTCAGTCCAGTATCCAATTACCTTTCTACTTCTACTACTGTATATAATTTAACTACTCTTCCTCTTCCATACTGTACAATAACATGTGTAATAACAGTAATACTAACATTATCATCCTCAACATCACCATCATTGTCATTTGTCTCATTTTAATGCTCGCCTGGTTTTAAAAGTATGGTTTGTCATTTCCTTTGAAAACAGTTTACAACCCATCTGTGTATCAAAGATAAGTCTGTTATTTGTGATGATATTATGTGTACAACCATTGTAGTTTCATCTGGTGTTTCAATATATAATCTATCAGATAATTATATATAGTTAAGGGGAACCATGTAACTACAGGTAACGTTTTAATATGAGAAGTAACAGGCATTGTTGTCAAGCAGAGTACCATTCCAAATAGGTCATTTCCTCTCCCTATATGACACAACTTTGACACTTGTCCAATGTATGACAGGGGCTAGTTAGTTAGCCTTTAAGACCTGTCCTTATATCATCTCTTTTCCAATTCTGACACTAGGTTTCACATATTTTGAAAAGATGTAAATGGCCTGTGATACACAAATAAGGTTCATGAGGTTATTGTGTGTCCCTTTATGGCTCTGTTATATTTAATGCATTAGTTGTTTACTAAGTGTGTATATCCACTAGATGCAGTGTCCATTTTTTTTCCTTTAATATGGTAAAAACACCACAAACTCACTGGTCATTTCCCATCTTCCCAGCTGCAGTCCTCAGCCACAGTCTATCAACTACCCCCAAGAGGACGATGAGACTCTGAGCATATATGGTACAGTGGATAGTGCCTTGGCCAGCCATCAGTCAAAACAGCACAGTCTATCCTCTAACAGCTTTCTCTATGAATTCCCACATGCCACAGTGCAGCCTTCCAGGAGACAGCGTGGTGCCTCCAACCTTTCTTTTACCAGTAACTTCAGCAGAAACTCTGGCACAAACTGCTGCCACGTAAAGTCCAGCTATGTCCCGTACCAGCAGCCGCTTGGACTCCCAACAGGCTACAGCCAGCCGACGCCGTTCCCAAGCCGGATGGAGGCGTCCCTGAGTACCTTCGACTCGCACAAAGGCGTCTGGCGCCACCCAACGCCCGCCAGTGACGTCTCTGTGAATGGCTACTCAGTTGGAGCTCTGCATTCCTTCATGGTCTCTGGAGGTCCCTCCACTTACCCGTCGGAGAGGAGCTACTCCCTGCCCCACTGCAGCTCCCTGCCTCTCCCAGGGAGGTGCAGCCACGAGCAGGACAGCCTGGAGCAGCCGCACTCCCTCCACTCCCTCCCCATGCCACACAACCATCACCTGTACCCCCCATCACCTGTACCCCCAGCCTGCCGTCCCTCGTGCCCTGTGGAAGTGCTGGTGATAGACCCGAAACCCCATGAGGGTCCTGGGAACCACAGACCCTACAGGCCCTTCTGTAAGTTGTTATGTGGTATATGTGTGTGTGTGTGTGTGTGTGTGTGTGTGTGTGTGTGTGCGTGTGTGTTTATACGTGTAAAATGCAACAGATTCAAACCTCTCTTATTTGAAAATGTCTGTAAAATGGTCATGATTGATGATTTTCGGATCAAATCAGTTACCGCACCCAGCTTAAGGAGAACAATTAGCAGAGGTGGCTAGCGTATGTGGTGCTGCTGGGCTTCTTTTTTTGTGATACATTTTTTATTGACACCATTTATGCAGTTAAGACATTTATGCAGTTACGACATGCAAGACAAAAGTATGTCAGACCGTTTACATGCTGCTGGGCTTTTTTTTGGGGGGGGGGGGGGGGTTGTTTTTTTGTTTTTTTCCTCCATTACACACGGCAGAGGTGGGATGGTGTGTGGGAGAGGGGTTGTCCCTAACCTTTTGGCAGTTGCCCACCTTCATATGTGACCTATACTAATAGCAACCTCTGACAATAACAGTGAATACCTTGATAACACAAACTAGTCATTATTACAGTTAACAACTGACTGTTTGACATATAGCAGCTTGATAAAGAGCAATAATCACAGACCACTTTTGCCTGGCAACGAGCAGTCAGTGCTTTGAGTGTGATGTCACTGAGGTATCTTGGTGGGATGTTTGGGATGGACTGTAGGTGGTGTATATATTGTATATATTGTGCCAGCATTCAACAGGATACTAGCTGGTCCAATCTCAGGTTTTCACACTTTTTGCAAGCACAGCCCATAATTACACCCACCAGCAATGAAGATGAGCACTTATGTAACTTATGTTCTTCCCCTACCTGCTCCAACCATTCTCTCTCTCTCTTTCTCTCCCTCTCTCTGTCTCTCTCTCTCTCAGGCACTAATGGAATCAGACCTTTACACAGAAACTGCATTCATAGGTGATTTTTATGTTCTGGATTTTTTCTTCTCTTTCTGAAAAGCAGTATATAACCTGCTAATTCATTTAAATGTATTTGGTTTACCTTTTAATTTCATCTGTTTTTAACATACTTTGAGCTTCTTGGCTTGAAGCAGTGAGTTACATGAATGAGAGTTAAGCGAAGAGGTATGATTATGATATAAAGTTATTATTTTATACTTATACTTGCATGTGTTAGGCATGGCAGTTGTCCTTGATAACAGCGATATCTGCTTTTGACTTGTTTGTAGAGACCACACTCCTGTGAACCCTGGACTGAAGTCGGACACAGCCAAGCTCTCATTCGAACAAAGTGTGTATGCAATGCTACATCAAACAGTTAGAACTGAAGAAAGTATGTGGTGATATATTTACAAAGTTACACTGCGCAGGGCATTAGATGTAGCCTGGCCATTACCAGCCTGTGACTCCATTTCATTCCGTCTTTCAGTCTGGGCCAACCCAATGCATTTTGGTTTCCGAGATGGGCGGGTGCTTATCTTGAGGTTTAAAATCATTGGAGTTCCCTTAACCAATCAGCAACGTTTAGTAAGCATTCGGTAGATTAAACTCTTCCCAAAGCCAGTTGGGAGAAGAGCTACGACGTCCTTTCCAATCATAAAACTTACAAGAAAATACTCTTGTTCTCCTTTTAATTTTCTGATGTTCTCGAGAGTTGAGACAACTTTTCCGATAGCTTTTCGTGTCTTTTCCTCCAAGGCGAGTTTTGCGTCACAGCTCTGAACTGTTCGCTGATTGGTCCTACAAAATTTTGAGCCCTGGAGACGATTGTCAACGGGGTTAGGCCAGACTGAGTATGAGCTTGAAATCAATTCAGGCGGAAATATGTAGGCTGGTGTCACCAGGCTACATTAGATGTACATATACATTAGATTATTTAGACCATGATCTGTATAGCCCCATTGTAGTACATATATAATGTATACATTAGATGATTTAGACCATGGTCTGTATAGCCCCATTGTAGCACATATAGTATACATTAGATGATTTAGACCTTGGTCTGTATAGCCCCATTGTAGCACATATAGTATACATTAGATGATTTAGACCTTGGTATGTAAAGCCTCACTGTAGCACATATAGAATATATCTTACAGTAAAAGGTCAGTCTGTACTTGGTTAGAATGTGTCTTTCAAATGTTCAGAGTCATGTGTTTACTGTTCCTACCAGGGTGTTGTTGTGGCTGCTGAAAGATTTGAAATAACCATAGATATCACAGATAGAAATATTACTGTCACTGTGGATGAATTCAGTCAGTAACTGCACCTTACAGAAATTATATCATGACTTTATATGAAGTGTGTGTCTTGTGGCACAGATTGACTCTTGGGCCGAATGGAATTTTTAAGTTTGTTATGTTTTGTTTGTTTGTTTTCTTTTCATATCTCGTTGATAAATATAGGAAAGGTGTTTGTCACATATGTGACAGATAATGACGAACATAAGAAGGAGGTCATCAAGTTTGTGGCATTGCTGAGGCACAATGGCTTCTTCACACATGTAAGACAGTAACATATACAATAGTTTGGCATACTATAGTGCAATGCTATGTTGGTCTGGCACAGTCTTCTATACTAACGTATTATATATTCAATACAATTCAACCATAAAAGTCACGTGCTTCAACTCTGTGAATATATAAGTCACATTGAATTCGATTAAATTGTATCAGATTACTCATCATACCATTCTTGTAATATACTAGAAGATTGCCTTTAGTTTATAACAAAAATGATATAATGTGCCAATTCTTCTATTTTTATAACAAAAATGATATCATGTGCCAATTCTTCTATTTTGTCAACAGTTTGGTTTTTTTTTTAAACAAAGAAATTAAGTATGTTTTATTGGCTGTTTGTGCTCTGCACACTCTGGGGTTACGTGTCAGATCTGACGTGTTTATAACAAAAATGATACCATGTGCCAATTCTTCTATTTTTATAACAAAAATTATATCATGTGCCAATTCTTCTATTTTGTCAACAGTTTTTTTTTTTTTTTAAACAAAGAAATGAAGTATGTTTTATTGGCTGTTTGTGCTCTGCACCCTCTAGGGTTATGTGTCAGATCTGACGTGTTCGTATGATCTTTCCACAGATTGACGTGTTTGAGCAGCAATACAGAAGCATCAACAAGATCGACTTCATGGAGCGTTACATCAGCGAGGTAAAGCTACGCACACTTAGCAACACATTCTCTGCATGACAGGGTTGATTGAAAGTCCTTAACAGTCATCACTACCACCACCAGCATATGTTGGTTCACACCTTTGTTCTTCTCATCTCCTCTAGCGAACGCAATCTCCTTACTCTGTCAGTGCAGCCCCAATTTCCCAGTCACTGTGTTAATGATCAAGGAAACATAATGGGCATCTGATTTCATAAAGGCATATAGTAATGCTGTGATATAATACCAATTGTATTATATTTATTATACATGTATTGTTAGATCGCATGCAATGAGATAATTCATAGAAACCTGGGGCCGTATTCACAAAGAATCTTAGGGCTAAAAGTAGCTCATAAGTGGCGAATTTAGGAGAAACTCCTAAAAATAATGGGCGTGTCAGTCTTAAATGTAGGACTCCTAATTTTTTCTACTAAGAGCAATTCACAAAATATTTTATCCCTAAAAGTAGCACCTAAGTCTAGGACAGCTTAAAACTCCTCATGAGGACTCCTAAGTCACTAAGACCTATTCACAAAAAATCGTAAGATGGCTGCAGCCGACTTGGAATTGATAAAAGACATTGCTTAAACCGTGAAGGTATTAATATTGTCGTAGAATTAGCGCGGGATGCAATGACGCCTTTAAACAACGATGTGTCCCGAAGTGAAATGTTTGGAAACATAAAGATAGGCTATTTGGCTTCGCGGAAAACGCAAATGACGACACTGGGGATCATCATTCAGCCGTTTAATTCATCAAACTATCAACGCACTGTAGACCCCACATCATCCAACAGTTGGATGTACCGATGACTTGTGCATTTCAACGCAGAGCGGTCTGCAGCAGGTTTTTGAGAACTTACCAGCTGGATGCCGCTGGGGTGACAGTGGCTATTGGTCCTGGGACCAGTAGGCTTTCGCTTAGGCTATACGTTTCACGTTCGTTTCGCTTTGATCAATTAAGATTGGAGGGCTTAAAGGGCCGCATGTGCTGATATTTGAAGTGGTCAAGGGCTGGAAATATAATAGCCTTACAGTTTGCTGGGTGCTTTAATTATTACTGCCTTGATTACATGCAATTGCCATATTTTATATTGATCGCTGTATATTTCTCTTAACGTGCAAAGTGTCATTCCCGTTGGATGCACAAACTTGTCATCATGCGTGTGCATTCTGCTAACTGCACTGTCCATAACTATTTAATATGACTTAATTTGAAGCCTAGGTTATTCTCTTATTTTCAGTCGATATAGTGGGATTGTTAGAGAGACGTCACGAATGAGTTTTTAATGAGAGAGCCTGTCAACAACCAATCACCGTCCTCACCCCTTCTAAACTCGTGCATGAGAAGCGACTTCATCCATAGCAACGGAGTTTTTATCTTAAGCTTAGGAGTTGGTATTATCCTTAGTATGAGTAGGTCTCAGAGCCGTTGTGAATCACTTTTAAGAAATTACTCCTACGTAAAAGGTTTTAGCGCGAGTCAGGATCACTCCTAGTGGTAAGATAAAAGGCTTTGTGAATACGGCCCCTGGAGCACATTTTTTTTACCAGTCTATAAATCGCTCCATAGTCATGCACCTGAATATATGTCAGGCATGCTCTCACGATACACACCCAGTAGATCCCTGAGGTCCTCTAGCACTGAACTCTTAACAGTTCAAAAAGCCAGGACCAAGAGACATGTAGAGGCAGCTTTTAGTTTCTATGCTCCCAGCCTTTGGGATACTCTGCCAGGGGACCAAAGAATGGCTGAAACTGTAGAAACCTTTAAGTGAGATCTTAAGACGTACCTCTTTAATCTCCCCTATTATTTGCTGTGATATTAATCTGTTCTCAGTGGTCTGTAGTGGCTCGGAAGAACATGTGTATGTGCGTGCTTTGTAATATGTTTGTACTTCTCATTAAATGTTTTTTTTCTATCCCTCTGAAAATTAGTATCAAACATTTTAGAATACAAATTAGTACTTGTATCCCCCCCCTCCCCATTTTCTTCTGTGAAGCACATTGTGTATTGCCTCTTGGTATGAAATGCGCTGTATATATTAAGTTTGGTTTGATTTGATCTGATTACTGCAGGCTGCCTTATTTGTATGTAAAATTACACTTTATCTATTACTAAACCTTTCTACCCATTTGCCTTGATGTGATTTCAGAAAGACTATTTGATTATTATTGTTATCAGTCCAAAGTACTACACCACAGTGACAAACACAAAAGACTACGTGGAAGATGATGAGACCTTGAACACTGTTTACATCCATAAGCAGGTGGACTACAATACGTTCTTATTCCTTTAGGGTTTTCACATTGTGTCAGCTAAACATATTGACATAGAAATTTACTTATTTATCATGTAAATACTTTGAGTAACTTTTCTAATTATTTCAAAATACCATGTAGTCCCAATGTAGTTCTTTCTTTGTTTTACCACTAATGTTTCTTTGTTGTTTTGTTGTTTTTGTGTTTTTTTAGCTTCAGAATGAATTTATTCAGAATGGCTGCAAAAATTTCAGGTTTATACCTATTCTGTTTCCAGGAGCTAGAAAGGTGAGCCTCAATCATGCAGCTTTCAAACATGTTACCAACAATGTTAATAGCATATTAATGTTCATATAATTGTTTATGTTTGTGTATGTTTGTAAAATGTTATGAGTGCTCATGCTTGTTTTCATGTTGCAATATATGAAAAGTCAATCAATTGGTTGGATTAAATTGATGGAAAATTACACAGTTCACAAGCATTAAACAGAAGACACAGCCATAACCAAATGGAACTACAAGTGGAAACCTTTTTCGTGATAAGGAAAATGAGGAATCTGTGGAAGAAATGGTTGTTGCCTTGTTAGGAGATAGAGACGACCATAACCGCCTAGCAGGGCAGTTTTAAGGACAGGACAGCAGTCAGCCTAGATTCTCCAATAATTGGTCAACTGTAGCAAGCCATCAATCTCCCCCAAGCAGGAGCGATCTCAGTTGGAATCTGTTAAACTCCGTAGTGGACTGTTACTGTAGAGATGGATTTCAGAGCGATAAAACAGCAATTGAACTAAAATGCTTAATCTGTTTATGTGTAACAGCAGAATGGTAGCCTGGATACCAGACCGAACCCTGCCCACAAAATGTTTTAGTCTGGAAGTTCGGTCTGGCACTGCTCCGTTGGGGAGAAATTATTCCCGGTCGAAAACATGACAGCCAATCAAATTGTCAGGGCGGGCTTTATACGTTGATGGACAGATGATCGACCATAACGTAATGAACTACGTCACCAAAGCTTGAGTTGAATTAACGGTAGATTCAAAATCGTACCAAGATGGCGGCGTCTCGGGAGCCTGTTAGTGGGAGATATTTTATGTGAATTAAGCTATCTACACGACTTTTTGATGTAGACATTGACTCGGTTAGTTGTTTATGTGCTACACGAATGTTGCAGAGAATTGTAGGTCTTAAAGGCACCCAGTGCAACTTTATGTAAACATTCAATGAAAAATAAACATTCAATTTCTAGTCTTTTTTACACGTAGTAAGTTTCAATAACTCCATACCATTACATATCGTCATTCAAGGAGCAAAGATGAGACGTCGTTGTGTGGTGAGAACTGATAGAAAATCGTAAACAACAACAATCGCCGGTGGGGAGAGGCCATTTTCCATTGACTGGAATCCTGCTGTATTTATTGTAGGTTACAAAAAATAAAGAAAATGGCGGCGATTGTTGTTGTTATCGATTTTCCAACAGTTCTCACCACACAACGACGTCTCATCTTTGCTCCTTGAATGTCGATATGTAATCGTATGGAGTTATTGAAACTTACTACGTGTGAAAAAGACTAGAAATTGAATGTTTATTTTTAAGCCTCGAAAGTTGCACTGGGTGCCTTTAACTGAAACTCTCTAGACCATTATTTGTAGGTTACTGCTAACCCTTAGACCAAAAATCCATCGAAACACATAGTAGCTAGCTAGCATCACTGCTAATAAGTATAACAGATGGTCATACTACGTTGCTCTGATTGGTTCTAGGTATCCAATTAAGCGAAAAGGCATATTTTTTCCTGGTTCATTAAAACACGCCCCATAATCACAGCTCAATGTAGCAGTATCAGACTCATATTCTGACTAGAATTATGAGTATGACATCGTCAGGCTAGCAGAATGGTAATGTTTTGGCTCAGGGAGGCAAGACTATTGATCATCATTGGGTATTTTTCCTAGTAATCAATAGCACCAATAGTGTTTGTCTTTGCAATGGCTCTGGCCAGATCTCAGAACAGGTTTTTACACATCCATCGAGTTTGCCTCTCCAATTATCATTCCATGCACTTATTGCTGTTCATTTTCCACCTGTTTCAACCTGCTCAGCCAATCACGCTTGACTGAGGCGATTTGAGTAATGGCCAATGTCTTAACAGTGTCATGTCCCCGGATGGCTTCAGAACACGCACATTTACAGCTGGCCCAGGGACCGAGATGACATCCTGCGGCGGCTGATGCGTGTGGAGAAGTACACCCCCCCACCCATCGGCCCTCTTCCCACCATCGTCTCGGTCCCCATCTAGCTCCCTCTATAGGCCTGGAGTTTAGGGGACACTCTGCAGTCGGCCATACCAACAGTGGCCTTTCATAAACACTTACCAATACTACATCGAATTAAGTTGGAGCAGCATCATCTCAACTGAGTACTGATGGACTGGTTAACCACTAGTGATCTGATGTGTGATGACACTTGCAAAGGAAGCTCAGTGCTTGCATGATTTTACTGCCATTAGAGATGAACCGGTTTAACATGTGTAATCTTTCCCCTTCACTTTCAAAGCTGCCGTACCCTTAAGGCTACCTAAGATGGCCACAAGCCATGGTGATCTAACAGGTTTCCCTACATACATAAGCGTGCATTTTGTTTGACTGTTGTTTTACACACATCTTTAGGAATGGAAAGATTGTACATGATGTACGTGTGTACATAATGTTTTAAAAATGTAATAAAATATCCTAGTTTAATGACTTGTGTAAAGTGTTACAGAAGACAGAATGCATTATGTAATAACTTTCTGCACATACCATCCATAATTAGCCTGTTTGGGACAGTCTCTACATACACTGTAAAAAAAAAAAATGTAATAAAACAGAATTTCACTGTTTATTTTACAGATTTTTTCTGTATTTTTAAAATACCATTCAATTTACAAAAAGAGACTGTGATTTTACATGACAAATGTAAAATAGCATGAAATCACTGTAACTGTGAAAACACAATACTTCTGTTGTTTTACACAGAAAAAACCCATTAGAAATACGTTTATTTACTGTTGTAACACGGGTAGATGAAATCAAGCATTCTGATTGGTTGAGAGTGAGTCACTCAAAAATATCGAAACTGAACAAAGATGGCGGCGTGTAGCCTGTTAGTGGGAAATATTTTATGTGAATTAAGCTATCTACACGACTTTTTATACGTCTACATTGACTCGGTTAGTTGTTTATGTGCTACACGGATGGTGCTTGGTATTGGTGGTCTTAACTGAAGCTCTCAAATATTATTTTAGGTTGCTGATTTCGCGTAGACCAAAACTCCATTAAGACACATAGTAGTTTAAGCTAGCTAGCCTCTCTGCTAAAAGTATACCGTTAGCATACAGATTATGCTCTCATACATGTATTATGTCTATGCTCTCATACGCCTCCCGCATTGAGGCCGATGTAGGGTCTGCGCGCGCCCAAATAGAACATTCTTGCACTGGTTACCACGGAGTTTCAACACTGACACGACAGCAGAAGACTAAAGGTAAATGTCTTTGTACTTTAATTGAGTTCTCAAAAATAAAAAGCTTAATACCCTGGCATTGTATTTGATGATGAAAGGCTCATTGTGTATAGGTTGTCGTGCTGTCATGCTGGTGTGCTGAATGGGGGCCGTAATGTGAGTGTAGCCAACACCATATGAGGCTCTGGCTAACTTTGACTAGCTAGCTTGCACTGACAACCTTCAGTTCGTAGTCGTTAGGTAATGTAAGCCATAGTAGCTAGCTAAGGTAACATTAACAGTTCAAGTTAGCTAGCTAGCCAACCTGGATAATTTAATCTGTAAAATGGGTTGGCATTTTGTATTTGCTATTGAAAACATGCAGAGTGAGAGAAAGTAGAAACCTGGCTAGTAACATATTGCGTTTTCTAATGACGAAGGCTCTTTTAAGCACATATCATAGATACTCTTTTGCCATAGCTTTAAGGCTAGCTATTTAGCATATCGTGTTGGCTAGTTTGCGCCATTTTATATTATAACCATAGAGCAGGGGCAACGCCAGTGGTGGAAATCAGTTTTCCCCAAACCCTTTTCTCTCGAAGCACAATCTATGTATTCTATGGGGGAAAAAGTCTCACGGCACACCAGCATTACATGTTATTGTGTTGTTTGGTTGTGAAATGCCTTTTAAGTTTAGTTTGTTCGAGTTCCCCCCCCACAGACAAGGCACAATGGAATCGGGAGCAATCTCCTGTGAACTTGAATTCATAGCTTGAGTATTGGTCATTGTATTGTCTGTTCCTGACCTGCTACATTTTCTTTTTCTGTTCAATTCTACAACAGAGTAACCAGCCTTGAACGGTTCAAATAAAACACAGTTCGGTAAGGTTTTTTTTTTTTTTTTTACTGTAGTGAATAATGACTAAAACCTTGTTTTTCTTCTCTTTATCAGCAAATGGAGGCTAGCTTTTTAAAAAAAATACTGGCATCTATCTACCTAGATGGCAGAGAGATCTGCAAGATAGTTACCACCTAAGAAATGCGAAGGAATTACTTGATGAATGAAAATCTCAAGATGGCCTACCTTCTGAAGTGTATATATAGATTGATTTCTCATGTATAATGCCGACTTCAATGAGTTTATTGATACAGATCGTAACACAGACATCAACGAACTTGATACATTTCAGTTATTTTTTTCTGGACGGGTTCTGAGCTAGCGAACGCAGAAATTCAACTGATATGTCCGGTAAGGCTGTAAGATAAGAAAACTTTGGTTGAATAGTTGTTGCTAATTTTTTAAGTAATTGTGCAGTCCTGTTGAAAATATGTGTTTTAAATGTTTGTTTAGGGATTTTAAACTGCACCAATGGCTCATACATTTTTGCTTTGGTTTGTGTTTTTCTCCAGCCTCCTCCCCTGCCAAGACAGACACATTTTCTACCTTCCCATGACAGGCTGGACGACAGTGGATTGGAGGCACTCAAAGTACTAATTCAATCAATAGCTCCAAACATACTCACAGAATATGAGAAATCTGGTACCATATGCACAAAAAACAGGGTGCTACTTGTGAGGGTTGCTGTCAGCAATCTTGAGGAGAGATGAGGATTGTAAGTTGACGACACTGTCAAAGTGTGAGATTCAAAAGTATTGACAGTGGAGTGAAATTTGTTCTTATATATCTCATACTTAAAATTAATATTTTAGTCAATACATGTGAAGTGTGAGTATAACTGATGGCAATACATGTTTCTAATTGAAGAGTTCAGGTGCAAAAACCACTTCTGTGAAAATGTAGGTATGATATAAAGGGAAATATTCTCAGTGCCTACTATACGATAATCATGCCAGCTGTGTTTTTTCCAATTTACCACAAAAAAGGTCAGGTGGACTTCTGAACTCTTCAATGTGTGTTTAGAAATGGTTTGGTTGATGCTGTCTGTTATTTTCAGTTACCCATCCAGTGATGACAAGGTGCGTCACCACGTTTCCTAAATTGAGTGTCAAAATCCAGGAACACAATGAGGGATATGTAAGTGAAAAAAAATGATGTTTACCTTCCCACCCCACATTTTACTGATGTACCAAATGTTTATTGTTTCAGAAATAAGGGCCATTGTATTGTTGGTATTATTGACTGATGCCTCATGTCCACTCTCTACCTTCAACCCATGAAAAGGAACACTACTTTGATCCAGCCTCACACAGCGGATTCATTCATTTTTAGCTACGGTGAATCTGTCCTTTGAAGCCCCCCCCCCACCCCCCAGCCAGTTTGAGGGGAAAGCTGATCTTTTCCTTCGCAAATGGCAGATGAACATCATCCCTAAGCTAATGAAGGTTGCTGCGTTGGAGTTGTCTGAGGATCTGGAAAATCCTTCAACCACCAGGAACAACAGTGATGGTATGTTGGTTCGCATTCAGAAAGATAGGGGGGAAAATGCACTTATAACTTTTATGCAATGGATAATAACTGAAGCCAGTTTAATTGTTCAAGATGACTTAAAGTGCTTATGACACCTCAATACTATTTTTTTTTAATAAATAGAACGAAGGTGGTATTTCACAATCGATATATATATGTTGAGGAAAAATATACACATTTGACTAAAATCATCATTTGAATGCAGCGCCACTGAGCTACCGACTTCCCAAGCGACTCACTTCCACCCTGCGTTAAAAAACTTAAATTACGTAAACGGAGGTACTCTGTTGCACTTGGTCGCCATTTTTCCTGACAGAAAACACATTTTCTCAGGGAGCCACCGGCTATTTCTTAAGGATCAGTTGTAAATATGCCTTCACGGTGTGTTGCAGCATATTGCTCGAACGTCAGTTCCCATTCTTTTAGCCTTTTCAAATTTCCAAAAGACGAGGAAGTACGCGAGAAGTGGGTGCAGAATGTGTGTCGCACAAGAGTGCCTTCTCCAGCAAGCTTGAAATGACAACTAAAGTAATTTGCTGTGAAGTAATGCTGGGAGCATTGCTCTCTATCCATTAAATAGGGAATGTATTTCACATATGTGTAGAACCTATTTAGAATGGCTGACCTAACAAACAACAGCTGTGAAAGAGCTAAGAGACTGGAGGCAAACAGTACATCTGCCTCAATGAGGGGGGCGTTATACTTATAGCAGCGAGGCTAGCTAGCTACTATGTCATCACTGTCAGAACTCGGCTCTTCTGCTGGCTCGTCTTCCAGATACGGCTCAATGCTCACAATCACCTTTACAAACTGATCCGGATCGAAGTCTTCCTCAATCTCATCTCTGCTTGAGTCTGTTGCAGAAAATTGCTCAAAATTGCTGAATTCTTCACCCTCCATCGCTAGTTGTGTGGCGTTGGAACGAATGAAGTCTACCGCCAGGTGACCCTGTGATGTCAGTGGCGGTAGACTTCATTCGTTCCCACACCACACAGCTATCGATGGAGGGTGAAGAATTCAGCAATTTTGAGCAATTTTCTGCCACAGACTTCAGGTTTCAGGTATGCCGGCACTGCTTGTCGAAGAGCGTCGCGAAAACCACACTTTGAAATCGTGTACAAACTTAATTTTTCAATCATCGGGTTTACACATGACTTCAAAGTACTATGTTTTATGTATAGTCTTGATAATTATATGCCGTTTACCTTTTTTTTTTAGGTGTCATATGCACTTTAACCTTGTGTAATGGTAGATATCTAATTAGTGTGCTTGCCCGAAGGGAAGCACAGTATTGTTATCGTCAAGTTTTCTTTATTTATTCTCCCCGTTTTTCTTGCAGCTAACTACTCCTCGCCCGATTGAGCTAGAGACGCCATTCAAACACCAAAACGTCCGGCCCGATCCGGTGCAGGTTGCTATGACTTTTCGTGGCGGTACACCTTGCCACTCCTTTTTTATTCCTCTTTTTCATCCCCTTTTTTCTCCATAGACTTGCATGGCAGAACTCTGTGCATTATGACATCATAATAGGCTCATTAAACTGGCTTGCACCTGTGCTTCTCACTGACACCTCCGCCAATCCAAGGAACCGCATTTTCTCTGTCCCTCTCAATTCAACTTTGAAAAAGAATAAGAGGAACCGTATTTCTCTGTCCCTCTCAATTCAACTTTGAGAAAGAATAAGAGTAACTACAGTTTCTAACCTAGCTACCGTATTTCCACTTCGTTAAGGTGAGTTGAATGGCAGCATTTTCAGTGTACTGACTGAAATTTTTATGGAAACTGATAGTGTTAGTTAGCCGTAGCAGCTAACGTCTCCCATCCATGGGAGTATCCACTGGCAGTTTCAGCTAGCCGTAACAGGGGATAATTTTCCTTAATTCAAGTTGTGAAGTAAACCTTTGAAGTAATTCATGAATTTAGTTGTGTGGATATAGTGGGTTAAGGCTTGTATTCCTACTACGGTAACGTTAGCTATCCTAGCTGTGTTAAGCAGCTGTAATATCTGAGTACGGGGCTAAACGTAAGCTACCTAGACCTATACGTTGTAGATATGCAAAAGTAGCTTATACTGAAAGAATGGTTAACTTGTTAGCTCACCAGTTTATTTTGTTGCTAATGTGGTTGGAGAGGACCGATAGCGTGAGTTAACATTAACCCGTGTCCTGGGAGTAATGATTCATGAGAGACCTTGAACCATTAGGTTACCTGAAAAACGTTTGAGGATACCTGGACTAGGGGTGGGTATTGCCAAAGAAGTCACGATTCGATTCGTATCACGATTCACATGCCACGATGCGATTCTATCACGATGCATCGCGATACTTGAATTATTGCGATGCATTGCGATGCATTGCGATGCATTGCGATGCATTGCGAATTTTCACTGAACACTGTTAGAAAAAAATGAAGGCATTACCAGTGGCTGACTGGCTGTGTATGATCTGGATAGTGTGTTCAATTGATAACTCAAAGCAACTCAGTTCATACATAGCTGTATTTATTTAAACGACTTTTGGAGGTTACTTAACACAAATATTATTATTACTGGATACACTGCATGTTTTGTTTATGAATGACTTGTCGCAGTATCGCGCGGCCAGAAATGCTTGATGTTCGCCAACCATTCATGCAATTTAAAGGCACCGTATGCAACAATTATGCTTCAGGATTAGGGTTAGGATAAGCCAGTGGCGGTCCGTCAGGGCCTTCAAGGCCTTCTCTGCTGGCCTAAACATCATCAGAAAATAAATGTAATAAAATAAATTTAATTTTAATATTTTCTTTTCATAAATATGTATTAAATGATTCCCCATAGTCCATTATCTTCA
Source organism: Sprattus sprattus (assembly GCF_963457725.1). Taxonomy (NCBI): domain Eukaryota; kingdom Metazoa; phylum Chordata; class Actinopteri; order Clupeiformes; family Clupeidae; genus Sprattus; species Sprattus sprattus. The sequence goes on along the minus strand of NC_137921.1, from coordinate 37,502,749 downwards.
TTTCATGCTTCCAGCGTTGTTCATTTATGTTAGAGCTTTCATCCAATCATATTTCCGCTATCATGTGTTGCCACGCTCCTTTAAATCTTCCCAGAGAACAGAAATCTTCCCTGAGGCCTTCAGAATTCACATTGAAGGCCCGTGTACATCTGATTGGCTATCACAACTTGCTGTTTCAGTTCATTTAAGTTGAATGAACTAAAACAGACAGTTGTGACAACCAATCAGATTTCGAGTTGGCGACACTGGGCCTTCTAGAAGGCCCGGAAGATTTCTTTCCTCGTGTTGAACGTGACACGTAAACGTCCTTTGATTGGATACTGAGGCAGACCGGTGCAGTGCTTCAGTGCTCAGTTTAGCTGGCTAAAACGACGTACATCGGTTTCAATGCTTATTCTTCTAGTTGTTTCAATTGGTAAGACTAAATATAATTACATTAACCAACTCAAATAAATTAGTTTACACAAACTTGATAATTCCAGTTTTTGATACAATTACAACGCCATTTTCAAGACGGAACTTTCAAGAAAAACTGGATATCGTGAGTATGGGAAGTTTAATGAAACTGCTTTGCAGGTGGGACAATGCGATGTTACTTGTTAAACTTGTTAAACCTCACATTGAGTCACATAGGCTACTTTTGGTGGACTTAATAAAACTTTGTAGACTAATCCCTGAAAATCGCCTTTTATTTTTAAGTTGTGACAGTAATATCCAAGCGATCATATAACTTAGAGTTTACTACTCTTAATGTATTGTTAATACGGGTGTATTGATTTGAAATGCTCCGGAAATATTAATAAAGTCTGTTGTACTCGACTATGTTAAGGTGATGCAATGCTCACTTATACTGCCTTTCTGTATAAAATATACTGGTTCGAGAGCCATGGCGTCATAATGATGGTATTAGGAGGTGGATTCACTCAGTTTAACATCGTGTAGGACATCGCTGAAGGCCTAGTCGTGAAATGCACGGACCGCCACTGGGATAAGCAGTTTAACCTTAAAATAACAGCTTAAAAAAAATTGGGGCGCTACAATGACATTTAATATGGAGAATCGCGTCGTTGCCATTGGCATAGCAGGGTCGATAGGCATATAACTGCGTTATGTAGTTTTACCTGCCGATGCCCGCCGACCTGACTTGTTTACCTTCTGCCGATCTAGTAAGTAGCTTATTTGCCGTCTTGCTTAGTCTTGTGTTGCACTTGCTTGATGTTGTTGACTGTGTAAGGACAGTCGTTGAGTAACTAGTTTGTCATAATGACAAAGTCAGCACATTTCAAGAGATTTCGTTAGTTTTAGCTGCTAGCATACCTTTAGCGAATAGCTATTGTTGCATACGGTACCTTTAAAAAAAAAAAAAAAAAATTTTTTTTTATTTTTTTAATTAATAATCGATACTTGGCGTCAACAATCGATGCAGTAGATCGTGAAAATTAGAATCGCGATGCATCGTCATGACGATTATTTGGCACACCCCTAACCTGGACACAGCGTAGCTATTGTAGTGTGCTCAGTTTTCGAAAACTAGACTTAAACTAAGAAGGATAACTATGACTAAATGTGACAAACTAATATGCATTTTTGTCTTAAGACTGAATCTAAAATAGCTGCCAAAATAAACACTGATAGGGGACCCCTTAATCTGCAATTCATGGTTGCTAGCTCTAATCAGATGTACTAACTAGGCTTATAAGAGAAGACTAACTTTTAATGCCAACGAACACACTAGACCCTGTCACAATAAACGAGCAAACATGAGAGAAAAACAGAGCAAGCACACTCTCGCAGTTCGTTCACGAAACGCATTCTAGTTTGGATTCTAATATTTTCATGTAGACATGCTTTGCTTCAAAGCACTTCAGATGCTCACACACCTTCTTCCACCAATGCCATCAGGACGAGGGGCTGGATGGAGTCGCTGCAGTGTTAAATCAGCCATTTCCTACCTCATGGACTTTGTGCAAGTATGTTTGTTACTTATGACTTATTGGTTGCATCACTGAACCTCCTGATGTTGTGTTGTGGTCTCCTCCCCATGCTGGTTTAATAATGTAGTAATTCAAACGTTTTGTGTTACAGCCTAGAACGAGCATTTCATCATTGCTTGAGAATCCTGATTCATCGAGAGGCCACCAGCCTAGCATTGTGTGCATTGGACACCCAAGCGGAGCTGCCCAGCAGTATCTGATCGTCGCAAGAAGTGACAAGATTGCTATGCCACTTGGAGATGAAGGGCTGATGTATTGGGCCTTATTGAAAAAAACATTTACATTTGCAGTCGAGTTGGAAATGATATTAGAAGATATCAAGAGTCTGTGGATTTTTGTTTAGTTTTTTTTTTACTTTTTTTCTTTCATTTCCAATTCAGTTGAATTTGTTTTTGTTTGTTTCAGAACCAGTTGCTGTATGGTTACCTGTTAGTTATTTTTTTTATATATACAGAATAAAAATACAGAGAACGGGAAATTGCAGTTGTTCTTGTTCAGCTTAGTCTTGTTCAAACACAATTCATTTAAGCCCTTTTCCGACTGGCCAAAAACTGGTTTAAACCATTTAAACTTAAAATAATTATGGTTTTATTAGGTGAGTATAGTTTTTTTTTTTTAAAGTTGAAAGTGCTTTAAATATTCATTTTTTAAAACTTGTTTTTAAAGATTAATCAAATTATTGTTGTATACTATTATATTACATCTCATAAAAAATTATATACAGGATTTTTAAACAAATAATGCCTTTAAAACCAACTAATAACAGCACATTTCTGTAAATGTAAGCATTATTACTCGTATAACAATGTTAATCTACCATCTTCATGGGTAATTTAATTTAACAGCACATTTCTGTAATTATGAGACCAATAAATGGATTTAGTGTGTGAACAAGTGATAGAGAGAGGCATATTCTCAAAGGCTGAAAGATCAGGTAAGTGACTATACACTAAAAATTATAATAAACGGTAATTTTGTGGCAGCTGGGGCGCCAGAAAAAATACCGTAAAATGACATTAAATTACAACATTTTCACATTTTAAAACAATTAAATGACCTAAAAAAATGAAAAATAAATGTTGTATTACGAATAATGTTCGTAATACAATGGTTATTTACCATTTTTCTAGGTCATTTAATTGTTTTAAAATTTTGAAAATTATGTTATTTAATGTTAAAAAACCTGAAAATAAGGGAAAATCTTGGTAAAATTACAACTAAAAACTGTATTTTAATTACGGGAAATAACCGTATTTTTACGGTACAGTAATTTTCTGTTATTTCACAGTATTTTTCTGGCACCCCAGCTGCCAGAAAAAAAAACGTTTTTTTACGATTTTTTTTTTTTACAGTGTAGGCTTTCACACTCAAACTTCATTGTGTACAAATTGTGTAAAACGTTTTTTTCTCTTATAAAATAAGTGCATACCATGAGGCTGTAATTTATGTAATTATAACCTAGTAATTATCGGACTTGGTTATTCTGCGTATTATTTAGTTGTTTGTTTCCTGGTCTAGTGCCTTTCCCTTTTCTTGTGGGTGCAAATGCTGCAGCCTCTGCTTCTTAGTCCTGACCTAGCAGATGACACCAATTAGACATGCCACACATTTCAAACCTATTGAACTGACATGAGAAAGCTCTTCAATGGGTTTCGGAATGATGACTTAACAGGCTTGCTCATCATAAAGTCCATGATGGATAGCAGTATAGGATCATTGTCTTCTCCACCCTCAGCAATCACTGATTTACACATACACGCACACAAATCATTTGATCTGAACTAACCTTAGTTGTCCAATGGTGTAAACGAGCAATGTGCATACACAAACACACACACACACAGAAACACACACACACACACACACACACTCAAAATCAACGACCCCAAGGTGTTCTGTGTCAAACAATGATTTAGCTGTGAGTCTGTGAACTGTTACACCCTGGATTGGAGATGTAACTGGTCTTGTCTGTGTGGAGAACTTTAAAGAGTCAGGTAACAAAACAAAATCAGCCCGAAGTTTCATTCTACTGTACGTCAAAAAACACCTACAAGCGCATAGTATTTTTATTTCAATCATTTCAATCTGTTGAAATAACTACAATTTGTTCTAAAAACTTAAAAAAAAATGTTTTGCATTCAAATACACAAAATATGTGTGTGAATTTGTGTCTGTGTTAGTTCACCCTCCCCCTCCACACACACACACAAACACTCCTTTTGGTAAAGCTTTTTTGTTCACTTTGTATACTTTCTTACATCATTTCAATCTGTTGAAATAACTACAATTTGTTCGAATGACTTCATGGGATTTTGCATACAAAATAATGAACAGAGAACAAAATAAAATAGACAGATACTTCATATTAGATAATGTAGTATAGAGTCTTGCACTCAAACATCGTCTGCTGGCAGAGGAGGTTTGTAGAACCTTGGTCGAGTGAAGAATGCCATCTTCTCTCTGTGGGACATACAGTAGGACAGCAAGTTTAGCAACTTCTTGGATTTTCCTAGAAGTTGGTTCAGACAATTCTTCCAGCAACTGCCTAGTGCATACCATGAGGCTGTAATTGATGTAATTATAATCTAGTAATTCTCAGAATATTTAAGAAATTGACAGGTCTGGGTTACCTGAACGTCTGAACAGGCTCTGGCTCTGGCTCTGTAATTAGCCTGTTCAGGACAGTCTCTACATAGGTTTTCACACACAAACTTTATGATGTATTTATGATGCCCCTAGGCTTACACAGGAGAAACACTCTCAGTGCGTGCATACAGTATGTTGGGCAAATCAGCTGTCATTGCTTGTTTTTCCACTTTTCTTCTTTTAAACCGTCATGGGAATACTGCTTTGTGTATGAGACAGAGCCTGTCCTGCTGTCCTCAGTCTATGTAGCCAGCAGGGCGGACAGGACAGACGCTAATACCTAGAGGTAGCTAGAGGACTGATGTCCACAGCTTTATGTAACATAGCAACAGGGATGTGTAGGTATAAGTTGCAGGTAAGGGGCCTGAACCAAGGGGGACCTCCTCATGCAGAGGACTGTTGTGCTGAAGAAAACACAGAAGAAATTGCCTTATCATTAGTGATCACAGATCAGTTTTTAAACTGATGCATAGCAGACTCCCTCCCCCATTTTGAGTTCAGTGACAATTCTGCATTCTCACATTGCACCTAAACGTTTCACACTATAAACAGCCTATCTGGTGAATGTTATCTGCCGTTGAAGGTTGTACATACTACAACAAACAATGTGACCAGGACCTTTCACCTTGTGCCCTAATTTCAGACATTAGTCGTGCTGCTACTAAAGTTTTCCATTTCTTGAATTGACCGTTCTATGGAGCAGAGATAAATCAAACACCCACTCTTTCAGTTTGTTATTTCGCATATTATTTAGTTGTTTGTTTCTTGGTCCGTGGCCTTTTCCTTTTCTTGTGGGTGCAAATGCTGCATCCTCTACTTCTAAGTCTCGACCTAGCAAATGACACCAATTAGTCAAAATCAACGACCCCAAGGTGTTCTGTGTCAAACAATGATTTAGCTGTGTGTCTGTGAACTGTTACACCATCGATTGAAGATGTAACTGGTCTTGTTTGTGCGGAACAGTCTAAGAAAAAGACTTGGATTCAATGTATGAGATCCCTATGCGATTGGCCTATGCTGCATGTAGGCTACCTCTGGACAGGCAATTTATGTTTTGAATTATGAATTCAACAAATAATGTTCTTATTTGTTTAATAATCCAATGTGACGACTTATCCCCTGGGGCAAAGGTGCAGGTTTGGGACCCCATAGACCTGGGTTTGAGGCCGGGTGGAGTGACCGTTCTCTTCCTAGGCTACAACAAACAATGTGACCAGGACCTTTCACCATTACCATATATTGAGAGTGACAACATGCCCTGCTCTTCCCTATACACCACGAAACACAAAACATTTATTAATATTAATAATTTTAATATAATAACAGCAAAGAAGACAATGACAACTGTAATAAAAGTGGATTAAAAAAAGTGACATTTTATGCAAAGAACTTTAAAGAGTCAGGTAACAGAAACAAAATCAGCCGGAAGTTTCATTCTACTGTACGTCAAACACTGAAGTGCTATTTGTCTTAAGCTTTATAAAATACACCTACAAGCGCATAGCATTTTTATTTCCTTCAAGGAAAAGTACTATAAAATAAGTTACAGTACAGTGAATTAGTCTAAACTGACTTTGTTCCCGTCTTCCAGCCTTACAAAAGCAAAAGAAAAAAAAAAAAGATTCATTTGTGGTAAATCATTAAATCGTACAGATGTAAAATGATACTTTTTTTCTGTTATAAAATAAGTAGACCCATTTTTTCCCTCTAAAAAATACCTGTTGTCAATAATTACAAAAATGTGTGTGTGAATTTGTGTCTGTGTTAGTTCACCCCTCCCCCCCCCCCCCCCCCCCCCACACACACAAACACTCCTTTTGGTAAAGCTTTTTTGTTTACTTTGTATACTTTCTTACATCATTTCAATCTGTTGAAATAACTACAATTTGTTCGAATGACTTCATGGGATTTTGCATACAAATACACAAAATAATGAACAGAGAACAAAATAAAACTGACAGATACTTCATATTAGATCATGTAGTATAGAGTCTTGCACTCATACATCGTCTGCTGGCAGAGGAGGTATGTGGAACCTTGGTTTAGTGAAGAATGCCATCTTCTCTCTGTGGGACATAGGACAGCAAGTTTAGCAACTTCTTGGATTTTCCTAGAAGTTGGTTCAGACAATTCTTCCAGCAACTGCCAAGTGCATACCATGAGGCTGTAATTTATGTAATTCTAATCTAGTAATTCTCAGACTATTTTAGAGATTGACAGGTCTGGGTTACCTGAACGTCTGAACAGGCAAGGGCTCCTTCTGACTCTGGCCCCTCATCTGCAACACCTCTTTGGAGGCCTTCCTCAACCTCCGGTCAGCCGCCTCCTCCTGCCTCTGCTCTTGCCGGCTCTGCTTGGCCTGGTGGAGGTGGGGGGGTTAGCTTTAGAAGAGCTAGTTAATGGCATGGAAGCACAAGGCCTCTATTTCTTGTGGCTGTTTAACACCCCCAGGTATAGTTTGGCCTACACACTTCATCCCTGAGGTATACTCTGGCCTGAGCTGGTAAGGATCTAGAGCTTATATTGTTAAGGTTTACATGTGTTGGATTTTATTACATTTCCGTGCATGAGTTGGTCGCATCTAATCTACCTATTCCATGTTCATTCTTGTCACTAGTGGTTAATTATACTATGGACACTCTTTGTTCTATACTGAGCTATTCTGGATAACGTGTGTCCTGTCCACACGACCCTCGCCTTCAAAACCCAGTCACTGACAATATTTATAATGAAGGAATGTCGTCATTGCCTTTTCTCAGCAGCAACAGTTATAAAAAAGTGCTGTTGAAAATGACGTGCATCTGGGGTGGGATCAGCGTACCTGTCTGTTGGCCTCACGTAACAGGCAGCGGAAGCGCTCGTCACGTAGGGCCCAGAGGGGGGGGTCGGGGGTGTCGCGCGTCTGTGGCTCCTCCAGCCGCAGCTTGAGCTCCCGCAGTGTGTTCAGCTCGTCATTGAGCTGCCGCTGCCGCGTGCGGCACGCCTGGAGGTCCAGCTCCAGGTCCAGGGAGGTGCGCGTGGGCGGCTCTGCCAGGGACGAGCGGTACGACTGCTGCTGCTGTGCACACACAAACCCCAAGGATCATGCGTGCCCCATACACACACACACACACACACACACTAAGGTGAGTTCTTTACTCCAACTTCTGAAGAATTGGACAGATGCAGACTTTGAGGTGCTCGGACCGGTCACTTTTACCAGAACTGATTTGTACCTGTTTGTAACGCAGAGTCCGTCTCTCCAGAGTGTTTCTGATGAAGGGGGACTTCTTTGGTAGCGTGGAGCTGTCGCTGTCACTTCGGTACAACTAAACCAGACACACACAAACATACATTACAAAGATATTCATATAAAACACACACACAAAGTGATAGAGAGAAGAGAGACAGGTGAGAACGAATCATATAGAGATGTCTTATAGCTTTCAATGTCATAATAAATCACCCATCTCTCCAAGGGACTGACATGGCAAAAAAATATTTTTTTTATAGGCTTGTTTTTCACTGCAGGAACTCTTGGGTCCTTGAGAGTGTTACGACCTCAGGAACTGCCCCTATAGGGCATCTTCTAGGGCTGTTTTTGGGGGAGAAATAAGTACCTTCTCAAGGGAAAGTACACCTGTGTGGCCTTAGTTTAACTTCCTCTCGACAGCAGTGATGTACGTTGTGCAAGCATACTGTAAAGCCAGAAGCTTAATTGACATTGAAAAGTTGTCGACAGTCACAGGTAAAATATAGTGCACACAATGAAACTTAAAGTAACCCTATGCAACAATTTTTGCAGACTTTTTGAGATGGTTTTATAGGCAACTAGTTTAGGTACCATCTTCAAATTCAGCTTGATAGCATATGATATGAAGGACAGATTAACATCCAGGATATGCCCTATTTAGTTCTGTGTAACGGGCTGGTACACTGTGCAATAATGGAATAAAAGCTTTCACACGCATGACATTGCCAGTTTAATTGCCAAAAGACACCTTTTAATGTGTTGGCGATCAGTGTCTTGGCTGTTGGTGGTGTTTGCAAGGTTTTTGCATGCCTTTTAGGTAGTTAGCTTACTTGTTTTGGAACAGAATGTGTATTTCTTATAGAGATATTCACGTCTCAAGCCATTTCATTTGGAGGAAGCCTAGCTTCCCCTGGGTAGGCTACCCCTTAAACTTCCCTCCCTCCCAAATTATCAAGGGCATTTATGGACAACTACCTTGTTTAGCCTATGCTTACATTTGCAGACGTGTCCTTATGATTACATTCCGTATTAATTCATATTATAATTCATTAATATTCTTTTTAGTTATAATGGATACAAACAAAGATCACATTGTAAAAAAAAAAAAATCTTCATCTATCATCAATAATGAACTTTTACATTTTCAAATGTTTTAAATCAGACTGACTGCTGTAAAATGAGATAAAGTATGATTGGTGTGGCCACATGCCCACGCTCATCGTGTGTGTGTGTGTGTGTGTGTGTGTGTGTGTGTGTGTGTGTGTGTGTGTGTGTGTGTGTGTGTGTGTGTGTGTGTGTGTGTGGTTGTGTGTCTCTGTGTCTTTGAACTGAGAACTCACCCTGCACACATACTGACTGCGTGCTCCCGGGGAGAAAGTCTGCGAGCGCACAATGGCACTGCCTCGCATGAAGGGGGAGGCGTGTCCCCAGCGCCCCCCACGCTCCTTGGGCCGCACCCTCATTGGCTCAGGGAAGACCACCTCTGTGTTTGTAGCTTTATCCACCTATGGGAGAGACAGAAGCAGCTGTCAGTCACGTCCTGGTGTCACCCTCTCCTCAGTGTGGGCTTACTGCCCTTGGGGAAGGGTGTAACGCCTCCAACAAGAGGCATGCTAGCAGTGAGGCTAGCCTCTTGGTGCTAGCACCTGTTGCCAGCATGTCACCTCAAGTGCCACGGAGTGAGGTTTATGCAATGCACTGGCGTCCCTTAAACAACCACTTCAGAGTGCCCATTAAGTTGACTACCTCAACAAGATTCAACACATTTTCAACGTTTAAAGGCCATTGGGGCTCATTCTCTGCAGATAGAGCTCATGACTTGGCACTTGGCACTTGTTTGATAACAGAGAGTTTCATAAATTATTCACTAATATATTTTCTTAAATTTCAAATAGTTATGTTTGAGATTATCCTATGCACATGCTTGAGTCCCAATGCTACATGTTTCATGCAGTTTTTCCGAGCACAAAAACACTACCACACTAAGGGCTCAGATACACATACAAATGCATTGATTCCTATGGTACGGCGCGTTTAAAGCATGCGCCCCTTCTCCACCACGCGTTGCGTCTTTGAAGCGTTTTTTAGGTGCGCTTAAAAGTTGAACTATTCTCAACTTTCCAGCGCAATGCAGGGAAGCGCACCGCTTCTGTTTTGGCCGCCGCACTTTGCCAAGGCGTTACTGAAGCGTTTCTGCCTGAAAAAAGACGCGCATGTGTATCTGAGCCGTAAGGCACACTGTGGAATGGGAATACTGGTTCCACTGTGTATTGACAGTTCCCTCTGGTAGGCAGGTGTTCTCTCATCACATGAAACATCAATGGCATGTACTGCTTTGAAGGGGTGTGGGAAAAGAAAACAATATTTTCGCTGGGGCCAACATTCCTCTAAAGTAGTTCCCCTAAGGTAAAATTGCTGAAAAAAAGATTTGCAACTGACATGACAGGTGGCAAAAGAATAAAGATGACATGCGCACATAGCATTTAGCAATGCTTGTGAGAAAAGATCTGCATTTGCCTTTATGTAGATAACACACCTACAACGTGCGTAATGGAAGCCAGCGGGTACAGTGCTTTGCAGTGTAAGAAATTACAGTTTATCCTGTGTGAGAACATGAGATTCATGATAAAGCAAATGCTGTGACCCCCAAAACTTGGCCAGCATAATCTCCAAAGTGGTAATCATGGTAACAAAGGAAATGTTTCAAAACTGATATTGCTCAGACATCTGGGTTCAGGTGGCAAACTGAGGTGTGAGTGACTGTAACCAATTATAGTATGGGAAAGGGGGTAAGCCATTGAGTAACATCTCAGTAAGCGGGTCCGAGAAACCCCATTGTCATACATAACAACAAAAGGTTGCCAGACCTGTTTGCATGAGAGACCTAGCTCATTTACATTAAAAATCAGACGTGTTGTAAACATTACAAATGGCTAGAGTTGGAGATGCTTGTTGTTCAGATCTACACTACTGAAACTGGAGTACGTTCCAATGTGCTTCGCCATGGCACTTTACTGGAATAAAGACTGATCGCTGCTGAATCCAGTACGGGACTGTGCTTGTCTACACAACGCAGGTTGCAATAGCAACCACACGTACCACTTGTGTATGTGTGCCTGTCGCGCTTGTCTCGTTTGATTTAAATTGTGGCGCATACGGTCGGCATGTTTGGAGGTTGGCGTTTGCACTGATTGTCACCATTGTAGTGTTTTAATGTTGGTTAAAAACGGAACTAAAAGCTTAATGGCCTGGGCACATTGCATCTGAGACTTTGCAGTCTATTAATTGTGGTTTTAGCGCAACGACTGTAACTCTTTTAACCACGCATCTCCAGTTGGGCATGGGCGCTTCATATTTTATAGTGGGGTTGCTCATGTTCATTGAATTTGGGTAGTTTTTGGTCAATTTAATGTATACTCACTTTGTACAGATTACTATTTTTCTACAAATCCTAAATGCAATATTGCTAATATTTATTTTTCCTAGTGTTGTAACATGGCAAATATTTATTGGAGGCATATTTGCACATTTCATTCATGTATTTGCACAGGATTATAGCATATTTGCACATTTCATCCATGTATTTGCATTTTGCACATTTATTTAAGTGGCAACTAACTACTGCTCTGTCTATCTTCATGTCTGTTTACCTTAGGTTTTTCACCTAAGGGCCTAGAAACTAATAGGACTAAGAGGACAAAAAAAAGTGGTTCCTGGTGCTAACTGTTAACCATTGCAACCCTATGGACTTGTGCTCTGTATTCTAAATAAAAAGAAAAAAAAGAGGAAAGACCAAAAACGGAAACAACTGTTGTCTGTCCAATCCTTGAGTGAAACCCAGTGCCTTCAGAACTCCTTCAGTGTCACATCCTTTTCGAGTTGGGGAAAAAACACAGTGCTTAAAACCAACCAAACAAAACTGAAAAACTCACCAAAAACCAAAACAAAACCGTACAACTTGACAGTGCCCAAATATGTTTGACACCATTCTACAAAAAAGAGAATCCATCCCATTTAAGTTTTTTAGGACTCTCACATGATGAAAGATGCCAGTGGCGCCACAAGAAATGCAAATAGCATAAAAGGTTTGAGTGACCCATATTTCTGAGGAAGAAAATGTTTTTCCTGTATGTGAAGAGAAACCGTGCCACATGTTAGCCTCACATGTTGTCTTAAAACATGAATATGGACATTGATCCAATTCAATTTCATTTTATTTATTATAGCCCCAAAACAATGTTAGGGGCTCTACGGTGCACAAAGCAGAGCAATTCAGCCGCATTAATAAGTGTAGAAAAACATCAGCACGGGTTTTGTTGCGTGGGTATTCCATTCATGACCCAAAAAGTCAGAGAAAAATACTTTTCTCCCCATAGATATATATAAAGACTAGATGTCTTGTCCACGTTGCAGGCCAACGGAGTCGAACGTCTGCACATGGCGGCCATCTTTCCCCAGTCAGCTCACTCACTCATGTAAAAAGTACATAAAAGTACATACCACTACCAACACAATGTCATGGGTGAGCGAGCTGACTGGGGCAAGATGGCCACCATGTGTGGACGTTCGACTCCGTTGGACGAGACATCTAGCCTTTATCTATGTTTCTCCCCACCAAATCTGTATTGTGATGCATGTTTTGCAGCACTCTGTGCTTTAATGGTGGGGAGTTGTTAGCCGTGGGAACTCAGAGTGAAGACTCGGCCACATCACCGATCATCCTGTCAAAGATCTGACCTTTAAAAAGGCTGTGATGAAAGAGGCTTCTTTCATCAACTCATCACTCTGACTCATCCATCTACAAACAGCCAATCAGGCAGAACTATGACCTCCACTCAACATCAAGGTGATTTACTGACTCAGATAGGACACATATAAACCTCAGTCATCCAGGTGACATCTTCACAAAACAACATGATCAGTAGACAGAATTTCTTTTTGAACTGAAACTGGAACCAATTTTCAAATGCAATCGACATCAAATACTTCTTAAATAAGTATGCAGTATAATGTGACATATCTTGTGGTAATCGCTGACAAATGTCCATTATGTAGGAGCCAGGATATACAGAGACAAGCAGTTACCCTGACAACAAGGCCTCTGTCGCTGGGCTGCACACAACGCCCCCCGCTGGTCATGCAGATGCCTTCAGCACAGAGCCCCTCCACACAGGGCGTGGCGAACGCAGTGCTGTTGCTACAGCCGCTGTCCACCGACTCAGCCTGCCAGCTCCTGAAAGAAGGGAGAACAAGCCAACAGAAAAAAACACATGCAATTAGTTTTAGGTTTAGCTGCCTATCTGCTTAATCAATTTTACATCAAAAAATGCATCTGCTCTGGTTTCTATACAGAATCAGTGTGTTAACAACATCATTTGGAAGCTCAACAGGTAGACATTTATGCTTGACTGGGTCCGTGGAGCGATTATCAGTTCAATTTTCTGATCACAAACGAACATTTGGAAAAAAATAAATAAATAATGAGTTCAAAGTTGTCATTTTTTCAATATTGACTAAATCAAATTGGAGATATTAAACTGTATCCACCATCGGTTGCAGTTTATTCACCATAATCATTATGGTTTACACTTGACACAAACACAGAAGAGTTTGGTATTTTTCAAAGAACTTATGCTTTCTACCTCTCATAAGCTACAGTAAACAGACACCACCACACAACAGCAAGCCTATCAGGCAGCACTTCCTTGTCACCTAGGCGGAACTCAGGAAACAATCTACTACAATATTAAATAATTGGAGTACCAACACCAATTTGAACATTTCTTATCTTCTGAATAAAACAGGAAAACGGAAAAAAAGAGATTAGAATGTGATTAGAAAATATAACTGATTATGTTCACTTGTGATTGTGTTCAATATATGTCTGTAGCAAATTCAAAAAGGAAAACATATGCATATACATAAGCATATACTGAGCACATCCATCATGAGTTTCTTGTCATGTTAGCAACTGGAATAGAATTACATATAGATTTGATTGTTTCTCTATGAGTGTGTGTGTGTGTGTTTCGTGTGTGTTTGTGTGTGTGTGTGTAAAGGGGGGATGTGGAGAGGGAGTGAGTGTGTGGGAGTGGGCTGGTGTATGTGTATATGTGTGTTTGTTCACCTCTCAGATACCGCCTCTCCCTGCTCCTCCTTCCTCTCCAGCTCCTCCTCACTTAGGTCCAGCTCTCTTCCCACCTCCTCCAACTGGGTGGTGACGCGAGCCAACAGAGCCGAGCCTGATACCTAAGATGGGGTAGGGGTGGGGGGGTCAGTATTTCTGTTGATCATCTCTAAAAGCGGTATTATTGCACAGACTGATCATGTGGCCATCATTCTGAGGAGAAACCAAACGGTAAGGGAGAGAGAAAAAGGAGAAGGCGGGGATGGAGAGAGATGCTGAACCCAGGTTGGTCTTCGCATGAGATGGGATTTGTGAGCCATGGGGGATTGATGCTGGACTTCTATTTTGTATCTGTTTTGTTTTACATAATTCACAGGCACATTGGGGGGAAATGAACTTGAAAGCTAGCCAGCTAGTACCTCCTTTCTGTCACGAAGAGTAGGGTTTGGTTGTAGAGTAAGCATGAGAGCCGTTACAGAAATGACAAGCTCAGATTATCCACACGCGTTCAGTCACACCTTCATACAAGTGCCTTTTAAAGGTGCATTAAGGATTAATAGCTCTTCGCTAAAGGTATGCTAGCAGCTAAAACTAACGAAATCTCTTGAAATGTGCTGACTTTGACATTATGACAAACTAATTACTCAACGACTGTCCTTACACAGTCAAACATCAATCATGTGCAACACAAGACTAAGCAAGACGGCAAATAAGCTACTTACTAGATCGGCAGAAGGTAATCAAAGTCAGGTCGGCGGGCATCGGCAGGCAAAACTACAGAAGGCAGTTATATGCCTATCGACCCTGCTATGCCTTTGGCACGGGCGCAATTCTCCATATTAAAAGTCATTGTAGCGCCCCAATTTTTTTTAAGCTGTTATTTTAAGGTCAAACTGCTTATCCTAACCCTAATCCTGGAGCATAATTGTTGCATATTGGGCCTTTAATTAGGCCCAATTTTAACACATAGAAGGTATTACTGCCTACAGGTATAATGCCTCTTCGCACACAACAACAACTTAATGGTTCCAGTGGGTTGGGCAGACATCTTTATTTTCCTTGTTTCAGAGCTTGTTTCAAATGCTACAAAATTATAGATAATGGTGATAATGGATGGACCATCTAGATTCCTAAAGTGATCCAAAAAAACATATTAATTGAATATCTTTTATTATATTTGTAACTTGAAGTCCTGTCCTGTATTACAAAAGCCAGTCCCATTGTTGTGTTAGGAAGTGGACCACAATCTAACTGACTAACAGCCATCCAAATATAACACTCCTGTTGTGACACCCTAGGGTGAGGTTTCTCAAGGTTACTTGACCTTACTTTCCAGGAGCACCCGGCTTTGAATAAAGCTCCACCTTCAAGTCTCTGTTCTTGCACACAACCTGCAGCCATGTGTGCCCCCTCACGTTTCCCCCATGATGCGTCAAGGTAACCCCTCAGAAAGATGACACAGCTGGCTTGGGAAACTGTGGTCACTTCTGAAGAAAGAGGGAAAACAACTGAGCCTTTCTGCTAAAACTCCAAAGGGTCGCCGAAACCTACTACCTCAAACGATCCCCCTCACAACAAACTAAAGGGGGGTGACAAAAGGCCTCGTAAGGACACTGAGCGTAAGTGCCATGTCTATCATCAGCGTCATAATAGGCATATAACCACTTGAAGCAGTAGGGGGCCATATTCAGTACTAATGGCCCAGAAGCATGAATTCCTGAACTCATGAATAGCCAGTCAGCCTACTATTTGTTGAGGAAAGCCTAAAATTCTAAATCGCATTCAATCACCACTGTCCAACACTTGGACCAATAACCCTAATGAATAGATGACACTGGTTCATTTGTATGCTATGTCATTCACGAACGTGCACACACATGTACCAGAGCAGGGGCGTCCCTCTCTACCTTTAAGAAGCTCTTGAAGACCCAACTCTTCAGAGAGCACCTCCTGTCCTAACTGGCACCTCGACTAGCGCTTAACTTGCAACATTCCCGCACTTCTTCTTCTTCTTTTTTTTTTTAATAAGTCTACATGTAAGGTAGTATTTATTGTTACACCAGGTTCTATTGCTCATAGCTTGACTGTTGTCTCCCTTGTACGTCACTTTGGACAAAAGCGTCTGCTTAATGACTAAATGGTAATGTAAATGAGAGACTGATTTGTGGCTGATCTTTGTTGTTGTGACCACTGCGGTAGACAACACACTGTTTTTCTTTTTAAGACAATAGGAGGGTTAAGCTAGCATCCCATCACCCTTTGCTCACCTTTGACCGGGATTGCTCTTCTGCACACCGCTCCCTCTCCTCGCCCTCATCCACCTCTTCCTCCACGCGGTGCCCGGTCCGTCCGCTCCGGCTGACCACTTCGTTCCGCTGGAACTCCTTGGTGAAGGTAAGGTGGATCCTGTGCCAGGCTACCGTCATCTCGGAGCTGTTCTCCCAATCGGCCAGGACAACCCGAGCCGTGCCCTGTGTTGGGAATGGAGTGCATGAACCACATCAACAGCAGAACACACACCCTTTGTAATTGCACTGAGAAGGTCATGCATACCAACTCCGCACGATCATTATTTCAGTTGCACTTGAGTAGTCGGCACTTGAATTTCACAACTCATGGAAAACCTTTTCTATTAAAATTAACCCTCAAATGAGGCCTGACAGATGAAGTTATATGCATCCAGACTATACCTAGGTGTGTGTAAGACTATGAACAGAGGACGCACAAAAGCACAAGAGCGCCCACTAGGGCTCAGACTGAGTGCCAACTGATAATTCTCTGTTAGATAATAGACAACGTAAATGAGGTAACAGTTTTGAGCATTGCCTTTAGCATCAACCTTTTCTTTTTATTACTTTTAGGAATAAAGAATACATGTGCAGCAGTGACCTTATTCTGCAATTTAAATTTGATTTTAATTTAAGTTTTATTATATTTCACTGCGCAAACAGTGATTTTAAAACACCAAAACCTTTTTTTTTCTTCATAGTGTTAATACTCAGGCATAATTAAGTTTCTAGTGGAGTATTTTAATAACAATTCTAAGCCCGGGATGCCAGTAACGCTGTTACATCAATCACTGTCTTTCTACTTAGCTTTTCATCATATAGCTACATTATTCAATTATTCTGACCCCTTCTCAGTCTTTCAGCATTAACAGAAAACAACACGAAATAGCGACAGATTGAATTCACATATTATTACATATTACATATTATGCCCACACTCTCGTGTCCTCACGCCCGACAGGTCATGACCCTCACCAGCTGTTCCTCCTGTGCTTGCATGCCGACTGCGCAGACGCTGAGCTGCAGGCTGTGCAAGGCCAGACTGTCTGCAGCCAGTGGGACGTGGAAGCCCTCGTTGAAGTTGAGCGGCGAACGCAGCTCCTGGGGCCGGCAGCAGTAGTAGGGGCACGGCCGGCTTGGGTCCACGGGTAGCATGTGCACTTTCACGTAGCTACAGGGACAGATAGAGAGGGGAAGACAGAAGGAGAGAGGGAGAAAGAGGGAGGGAGGGAGAGAGAAGGTAATAGGGGAAGAGAGAAGAGCACAGAGAGAGGGTAAAGAATGAGAGGAGAGAAAGGGAGGGAAGAAAAAGGGTTCCATTGACAGTGAATTAGGTGTATTTATTTTAGAACCACTCATGATTTGTGTTGAAACTATTTTCAAAAACGTATGGAGGGTGTGTGAGTCTGATTACGTTTTGTGTGTTTATTTGTTTGTGTGTGTGTGTGTGTGTGTGTGTGTGTGTGTGTGTGTGTGTGTGTGTGTGTGTGTGTGTGTGTGTGTGTGTGTGTGTGTGTGTGTGTGTGTGTACATGGGCACCAGACAGGTGCAAAGCTTTGAAGGAAAAAAATAAATCATATTTATACAGAGGTTTTAACTTACACTCTATAGCCTTCCCTCACTGCAGCTTTGTGTAAATTCCTCATCTGCAGGATGTGCAGCACAAGGCACTGAGAGTTTGCATCATAGCTGAGAA
This sequence comes from Sprattus sprattus, assembly GCF_963457725.1. Lineage (NCBI taxonomy): Eukaryota > Metazoa > Chordata > Actinopteri > Clupeiformes > Clupeidae > Sprattus > Sprattus sprattus. The sequence continues at coordinate 37,484,766 of NC_137921.1, read as the reverse complement.
GGCATGACAAGAGAGCACTTTTACACACAATTATCACATCTGAGCTATTGAAAGTCAACATTTTTCCAATTAAAAACACATCAATGTAAATGGGCAGTGTTTAAAGGTGTGTGTGTGTGTTTGTGTGTGTGTGTGTGTGTGTGTGTGTGTGTGTGTGTGCGTGTGACTTACAGAAGTCCTAACTGAATCTGAGGTGCTTCAGCTGTGGTAACAGAATCTCTGCTGTATAGAATCTCCTCGGATTCGTCTGTTCTGCTGGGGACAAACACACAGGGATTTCAACAGGAATGAAAACATTGAGCATTTGGGTGGATTAACTCAATTTAACAAATGCTGCTACTGAATGAACACACAAGGTACTTAGCAACCAAGTGGAGTGGAGACCAAATACAATGACGGAGCAGCTTTAGAACCTACTAAATAGACTGAGTTCATGTCAATCTAAAACAGTTTCAGTTTCTGGGCACTAGATGGGGCCAGGGGCTAATTGGTTTCTACACACAGGGCAAATACCCCCAACTCCTCATGCATTTATGTGACAGTTCCATTCAAATGTTAGAAAAGGTTCAAATTCTGAAATGAAATGAGCATCTAATCCACACATCTGCAGTAAGGATATCTGTGACTGCCCCCCAGGTTGTCCTCCAGCTCTGGCAGGCTTACCTTCTGCTCCAGGCTTCAAACACCCCGCTGTCTGTGGCCAGAGCCTCCTCAGACACCCCCGTAGAAGTCCTCCTGGCTCTCCTGCTGTTCCTGGTACTGCTGTTGCATCGCAGGGTCACTCCTACACAGCACACACACAGACAAAAGAAACACACACATTAAACACATGTTAAAGGAAGACTTAACCAGGCAAACAAATTTAAATCTTGATCACGGTCTAAGGTAAGATTTAGCTTGGATTCACCTGTTGGATTAAATGACCCCTGAGGCCCCCCCTCTCTGTGACCCTTGGCCTCCAGCAGGTGAGTGGAGGCCGAGCCTCCACCTCCGCCGCCACCCACCTCGGCCTCAGCCGGCAGAAGCGCAGGGTTTTGGCTCCTGAGGCTCTCCAGGATGCCACGGCCCGCCACGTCTAAGTACTCCTCCGTCATCTGGGCGAGGGGGCAGTCCTGGGGCGCTGAGTGGTAGGGCGTGTCCATGGGCGAGCTGGGCGGGGACAGCGAGGAGAGGGACGAGCGGGACGAGAGCGAGGCCAGCGACTGCGGCGTGTCGTGCGAGCGCTTGGGCTTGCCCAGACTCAGCAGGTCCGAGTTGTAGCCGCCGACGCCGAGCCCACCGGTGCCCATGCCAGGGGCCTCCAGGGGCAGCAGGTAGCGCAGGTGGGGATCTGCCGGATCCAGCGGGGCCTCGACGCGCTCGTACTGGGGCAGGCCGTAGATGTCGGTGAAGCTGATGGAGCTGAGCGAGCCCCGACTCGACGCCAGGGAGCCGCGGCTGGAGGCCAAAGAGCCCCGGCTGCTGCTGGACGACATGGTCAGGTTGCTGGCAGAGAGACTGGAGGACAGAATCAAAACCATCAGATGGGCGCCTTCAAAATTCAACACATTTCAGAAAATTTCAGATTGCAAATGAATCCTTAAACTAGACATCATTACAGTAATGTTGTAATCTCAATTCAAGAGTATTTTAGATTAGGTTACACTGATGGAAAATGTTAATCATAACCATCATCATGATTTTTTTTTCTGTGCCATTTTCCATAAAGGATTGTGCATTCTTTCTCAGTGTTGAACATGCTGTAGGGTGGCTGTAAACTCAGGCCCCTGTGTGCCTAAGAGAGTGTGCAGTCAGAAGGAGGGGTGGCAAGGGCAGTGGGCTGGCTGGAGTGGTTTCCACGGGTGGCCTTGAGGAGAGACTCCAGTACCTCTTGAGCTGCGAGTGGAGGTAGGTCGTGATGCGTGTGGCCTCCTCCAGCTGTCGAAGCAGCACATTTCTCTTCTCCTGCTGCAGGATCCTGCACACACACACACACACACACACACACACACACACACACACACACACACACACACACACACACACACAGACTTTAGCAGCTGCGGGATCCCACTAAACACTTTCAATGCAGCCTGACTGATGGCACAGTACTTTTTTCTCAATGGTGATGCAGTATGTTGGTATCATCCGTAATGTGTTCTTATATGTGCATATAATAAAAAGCAGCTTTGAAGATGTAGGGAAAGCTATTTTGCACTAACAGTACTTTGGACCATTTGTTGATTTTTGCAATTACCATCACTGAGGAAAAAAGACGGACAGAAAAAGAAAGAAAAAAAGATGAAAAAGATAGTCATCGAGGCAGAGAAAGAGGTAGAGAGACATGCAGGAAGGGAGCAAGGGAGGGAAGGGTAGAAAGAGGGAGAAAAAGAAAGAAAGAAACAAGGAAAGAAATCTTTGAATGAAGAGCAACTTGTGTGGCCAGATTGAGCACAAACAACAACAACGAAAATCCTCAATCTGTCTGTGGGCATTCTTCCACTATCTGAGTGGGCACAGACGGCATTGCTCCCGCTGCATGAGGGGCTGAGGGCGCCCCCACACTCCCTTGAACTCCGCCTTCAGCATCTACACCAGCAGCAGGCCACACACACACGGGCCACACACACACGTGCAGAGCTCTGCCACACACACACAATGCCATCCCGTGCTGGGAAAAGGAATCTGCAAGTGTAATCAGACTGATCTTCCCGCCATACTGGCATGTAGCCCTCATGGCATGGCATGTCTTTTGGGAAAAGTTACATTTCATCTGTGTGGCTCGTCATGCCTCTTTAAGGGATCGGTCATAAACATTGTTTACAGAAAGCGTAGCCTCATTCGGTTAAGCTGAAAACATTTTGAAAAATAAAGTCCATATTCTACATGGTGGAGCAATAAGGCATCAGCCGGCTAGCCCAGGTAACAGTGTTTACATCACATCTGCGAAAGCGAATCGTGTTGGTTTTGGAATTAGCTGTTTGCACAGGACTCAGTGTTATTAATGAGCAGTCAGTGAGAGAGGGAGAGAGAGATGGAAGAAGGTATAGAGAGAGAGAAAAATACAGCAAGAGAGAGGGAGGGAGGAAGGGAGGGAGAGAGAGCAAGGGAGAGAGAGGTGGGGAGAAAGGGAGAGAGAGAAAGAGAGAGAGAGAGGGAGGGAGGGAAAGAGGTAGAGAGTGATAGAGGGAGGAAGGGAGAGAAACCTCTGGTTGGCTACTTGGCTTTACAGTCAGAGAGAAAGACAGAGAGTGAGGGAGCGAGACAGAGAGAGAAAGAGAGAGAGTAAGAGAGAGATACAGAGAGAGAGGGGAAGAGAAGGGGGTTGGGGGGGGGGGGGTGTTCTGACCTCTGGTTGGCTCCCTGGCTCTGCAGGCTGCGGGCCCTCTGCACCTCCTCATCGAGGCGCCGGCGCTCCTCCTCCAGCTGCAGGAAGGCCTCCGGGGGGCGCTGCTGCTGGCTGAGCAGCGTGATCTCCTGCAGCAGGGCCTCCTTCTCGCGCAGCAGCTGCAGGCTGTCCCGATCCACCTCGGCCCGGCCACACCAGCTCTCGCTGTCCAACTGGGCCAGCTGGTGCTGGATGCTGGACACTCTGGAGATGGAAGGACAGCCGTGGAGAGAAGGAAAGAGAGAGGGTACGTGAGGGAGAGAGAGAGAGAGAGAGAGAGAGAGAGAGAGAGAGAGACAGAGACAGAGACAGAGAACGAGAGTGGGTGAGTGAGATGGAGAGAAGGAAAGAGAGAGTGTACGTGAGAGAGGGAGAGAGAGAGAGAGAGAGAACGAGAGTGAGTGAGTGAGTGAGATGGGAAAAAGGAAAAGACTGGAAGTGAAATGCAGAACCAATGAACCATCCTCTGTGCCTAACCTAAGGACACCATAGACCTCAGGTGCATCTGGAGAATAATCTGAGATCTGTTTACATCTGACTTACCAGCACAAGCACACTGACTGCTCTGAGATCTGTTTACATCTGACTAACCAGCACAAGCACATTGACTGCTCTGAGATCTGTTTACATCTGACTAACCAGCACAAGCACACTGACTGCTCTGAGATCTGTTTACATCTGACTAACCAGCACAAGCACACGGACTGCATGGAATGGAAATGGTTACCCCTCTCAAACGTGAAATTAGCAGCGGCCGTTTGTTTACACTTTCCTTCAAATGAAATGTGTCCCACTGAAAACAGGGGTGCAAAGGTGTGTTTGTGGAGCTGAGGTTGTAACGCTTTGAGGGAGGAGACAAAGGAGGTGGAGGAGGAGGTGGTGGTGGAGGAGGAACAGGAGGAGAGGGGAGTCAAGAGAGTTATGGTTAAAGTGAAATAACTGTGTTTATGTGTTTTGCAGTTGAGACGTTGTGTGACTCAGCAAGGGAGCATGCAAGTTTCCACAGGTCTCCCTCCCTCCTTCTACTCGCTTACTCACTCACTCGCTCAGCTCTTCTCTGATGTCATGGCTGGCGCTGTGGCCGCGCGTCACTGTGGCAACAAGTGTCTCATAAAAAAAAAGGGCTGCTAGAAGCCTGGGTAATCATGAAGCCACCGCTACCGCTGCTACAGCTGCAGAGATACCCTACTCTTACAGTCAGTATGCATGAAACCAAAGGAAGTGGGACTGTAAGAAGGTCATGGCTGATCTGTTTATACATGAACAATTAATAACGCATTGTTCAAATGTACCTTTCCTTGGTAACATAAAAACTCACTTGAATTGGAATGGATAAATGTAACAATAAGCATCACCAGAATCATCATTAGTCCACTGATTTTACAACGTCATGTTACCAATATCGGTAATAATCATTAACATTCTCGGCCGCATGTTGGTAAGCCGCCACAGTATCACATCTGCCATGATTTAATGGGCAGCTGTGGCCTACTGGTTAGGGTTTCGGGCTGGCAACCGGAGGGTGGCCGGCAGGGGTGGGGGTAAAAATCGATTATTCGATTTTTCTCGATTCTCTCTAAAACGATTATCTCTCGATTCAGAAAAGTTCATAATCGATTTTGCAATTTAAAAACACATCCATTTTATGTTGAAATGCAAGCTGCATCGATTATTGGATTGTTCATAGAAAGTCAAAATTGTGACAAGGAAAAAAAAATTCTCTAATAAAAAATAGAGAAGGTTATTCATCTGATTTTCTTTAATTATCAAACACAAAGTAGGAAGTGTAGCAAAGACTCTGAGTAGCAAACTCGAATGTTTTAAAAGTCGAAATGGATTTATAATCGTTTTATCGGTTTAGAATTGATAATCGTTTTTTTTTACACATCCATTTTATGTTGATATGCAATTATCGATTGATTATCGATTATCAATTCGAAACCGATAAAACGATTATCGATGCATTTCAACTATTGAATCATTTGAGTTTGCAACTCAGAGTCTAAAATCACTTCCTACTTTGTGTTTGATAATTAAAGAAAATCAACAGCTGAATTCCCTTCTCTATTTGCTTTATTAGAGAAAAAGCTTTTAATGGTCACAATTTTGACTTTCTATGAGCAATGCAATAGTCGATGCAGCTTGCATTTCAACAAAAAAGTTTTTTTTTTATTACAAAATCGATTTAAAATCGATAATCGATTTAAAGTAGAATCGTTGACCTCTGAATCGATTTCGAATCGAATCGTGAGGTGCCAAGAGATTCCCACCCCTAGTGGCTGGTTCGATCCCCGACCAGTAGGAAAAATGTGGGCAGGGGAAGTGGTAGAGCACTGCTCTCCCTTGAGCAAGGCACCTAGCTCCAATCACTGCTCCCCGGGCGCTCAAAAGCAGCTCACTGCTCCGGGTTAGTGTGCTTCACTGTGTGTATCACTGTGTGTATCACTACCCTGGATGGGTAAAATGCAGAGATAAAATTCAGAGTGTGTGTGTCACTATCTCTGCCGTAAACAGTCACTAGGGCTCATTTCCATTCCATTCCATAAGATCAGGACTTTGTTATGATAGTTTTCATACCGCACAGATCTGGGTATGTGCGCTTGAACCCTGCATCAGAAGACTGAGGTCCTTACTGACACATAATAATGACAATTTAGACTACTTGACAAGTGGCATGCATGTACATTTCAATGGCTGCATATGTGGAAGGCATAAGAGTACATTTCACACTTACCGTTTCTTAGATTCTTCATACTGCCAGTTAAGTCTCTCTTTGTCCACCACTGGAGAGAAATCCTGGGAGCCAAACTGAAATAATATGAAATAATATGACACTCGTCCTTTAGTCATGGTAAACTCTTTTTTTTCTTAAATAATATCTGCCTTTATAATACAGAATAATTTAGAGAATATTCCTGGCAGGAAATCATTTTTTGCAGAGGTTACATAAACTTCCTTACATACCACTTTAAGTGGCAAAACTTAAGTGCAAAGTGAAGCTAGTGCAGTATGTTACATTAGATATACATAACCCATACCCAATTGAAACAACAATTTCACATACATGTTGTAGCATTTGGTATGATTCTAGTAGTAACAAACACAAGTAAAACAATGCATATGCATGAGTACCTCTCCTGTGATCTCAGTCTGACAGCCAGTCTCACAGTACTGCTGCAAAAGGCACGAGTCACCCAGGGTAGTGCTGCTGTTGGCCACCTCATTTATCGAGTCGCCTGTGGACAAGGTGCTGTGATAGTTGGCGGTGAGCTTCGCCAGGCTCTGGAGAGGAAGGACAGAAAGCCAGGAGTGAATGATTAACATACACAAACTATACATAAACACATAAACACATAAACACAGACGCAGACGCAGACGCAGACGCAGACGCAGACACGCACAAAGCTCTGACAACAGAAGAGTTCTCCTGGCCTCCCCTGGCACCAATTTCTGGTCTCTTAAGTGTGAATTAATGATTATCTGTTTCTGTGCATGACAACCACTGGGTGGCGCTACAAAACACTAAAAACAGCTGTCCAAAGAGAAAAGAAATATGGCAGTGAAAAGTTTGCAAACAAGGCAAGCACTTCAGTAGAGGCTTGGAAAAGTTTTTTTGTTTTCCAATGATTTACTTCTTTGGGGCACTTAGGTAACCAAGCAAACAACAATTATAAAAAAAAAAAGCCACAGACATCATCCAAAACCGCAAACCATAGACCAAGAGAGTATGCATAAAGTATTCAAAAGATATGTAAAAGTATGCAAAAATAAAAAAAACCTCAAATGATTTCAAACATTCTCAGAATACTGAAGTTGCACAGAATGTGAGAACACCAATCAATCACTTGAAGGCAGAAAGAAAAGATGGGGCTTGGTTAAACATATTTTATTAGCATTCCACTCCCAATTTGACCATTTGAACAAATGTGATGACATGCACTGTACATGCAACTAAAAGCTAAATGCATTTGAAAAACCATCATATATATACACATATCTTTAGTGTCAAGTTTCTTTATCAGCTCAGACTTGAGGTTTTGTTAGACATGTGAAAAAATGGGGCCTGGTTATCAGCATTCCACTCCGAATTTGAACAATTGTGATGACTGGCCATAACTTGTACGCATTTGATCATATCATATATACAAACAGATTCATTCACTGTTTCTTTAATGTCATGTTTTTTTTTTTTAAATCAGCTCAGGTTGACTAGCGAGGTTTTGGGTCGACATGTGCTCCAACAACTGCCTGCTTCGGCACGTACGGTGGGTGATAAGTACCACTGTTTAGCTTTGAACATCAACAGATTTTAGCGGTGGGAAAACGAATCAAGGGACACACCTCCAAAAAGCCACTGCGCATTATGCAGCAACCACGGTTCCTAAGAATGTTAAAAACCTTAGACAGTAGATGGTTTAATGATGGTTGTTGCTCATCAGGCTCCCTAAAACGCATCCCTTTGTGGTGAGGAGGTAAGACATTAAATTTACATTTAGTCATTTATCAGACACTTTTGTCCAAAGGGACATACAAGGGAGAGGACAGTCAAGCTACGAGCAATAGAACCTGGTGTAACAATAAATACTGCTTTACATAAGACATATATATATATAAAAAAATAAGTGCAGGAATGTAACCGCTATAATTGCAAGGTGAGACACTAGCGACACGGTCTGTCTGGACTCACCTGGATGAGGTCCTGCCTCTCCTTCTCGCCTGATGTGATGGCCTTCTTGATGCTGCGCAGCTCGGTGAAGATGGCCTGGGCCTCGTCCAGCTTGTAGTTTGTCTGAGTGTTGGACATCTTCCTGTCAATCCTGTCAACACCCAACAGCAAAAGACACAAACGTAAGATGTAGCTACGGCGTACTGCAAGCACTGGTCTTTTGTAGGACTAGAACACTTAGATTAAAAAAGACAGACATGGACTGAATAGTGAACACACAGAGGGTCATTGTGAAGCAGAGCTGGGCTGAAGACTCAGGAGACACATAGGGACACACAATTAAGAGGGACAGTCTGTGAGACATTTGAATGAGGCTTTAACTAGCATCTACAATCTTACATGACAGATGACGGATGCAACCGGGGAACTTTGAATGTTTTTCAACTTGTCATAGGAAATCTGAGGCAGAATGAAAAGTGCTTTGACTGATCTATTTTGAATCCTTACAATGCTATTTGGAACCGAACAGTTTTTCTGTTAGCCAAAGAATTTCATGGCTCTATAATGACAATACGCTTTAGAACATTTCTTGCTGAGAGTGTAACGTCCCATCGTCACAGAAACAGCCTCCATCCTCTTCCAGCTTTACTGCCGTGTTTCTGTTCCACAGAGCGCTGTGCTGACTGGGTAAGCAGAGTCAGCAACACAGTGTGCACTTAACTACCTACTGGTATCAGCAGTAGCAGCTCACCATGGTTCCACACATTCACACACACACAAAGACACACACACACACACACACACACGCACACACACACGCACACACACACGCACACACACACACACGTGCACACATACATATGCACACATACACACACACAAGCGCACACACAAACACCTACCTAAATATAGTTTACATAAGTGTGCATCCCTTGCTGCCTTCCTTCACACACCTAATTATAAAGAATTAAATTGGGCATGACATCACTTGCTCCTTAAATGAATCGGGGTGTTCCTAGACGCGAGGGTTATTTTAATATCACGCCTGAAGTCCTCATTAGCTTCTCAGAGGGAGAGGCTGTTAACCACACTCATGTCTCTGCACTGAGGAAATGAATTAGCCTGACAATAACCCAGAGCCTGTTTGAACTGTTTAGCAGAAGAAAAAAAAAAGAAGAAAAACGTGACGCTGGATAACTAGGTTTCGTTGGAAGGAACCGGATGCGCGTTGTCCGTTTCAAATAGTATAATATTGTATAAACCGTTAAACTGTATCAGAAGAGCAGTTCAAACACAGGAGACAAAGCGGTATCTAATGATGGTTGCTGGGGGTGGGGCGGACCAGGAGGTGGGGTGGGAAGAGGTAAGGGGGATTTATTGAAACCTTAATGGCCACTCATAGGCATGTCTGTCTGACCTGTTAACTGTTTAGCCATGCTAGAATAATATTGTTTTAACTTCTACCAGCTCCCAGTCTCCAAGGCATCATAATTAGGCGAGGGAAACTGGAGCCCGCCACACTTAAAGCCGCCTGTCGGGGAATGTCTGCCTTTTCAAAGCACCACGACTCAAGACATAAATCTACTGTGTTATGCTTGCAATGCAGGTCACAAAGACAAGAGACAGACAGAGAGAAAAAGGGACAGAATGCCATTCCAATATGGCAAAGAGAGAGAGAGCGAAAGGGAGGGAGTGAGAAACAAGAATTTTTTAACAGCTGGGCAGATGTGAAATGACATCTTAAGTCTTCATATAACATTTCCTCATACCTGAAAGAGGATGTATGTATCTTTTCAAAATGGCAATTTATTATAATTTTTTTCCTTTTAAAAACATGTTGGTCGGCAGATATTGCCGTTCTACCGTGTTTAACTACTTGAGCTGATAACTGATCGCTTAAATATGTACTGTTAACGAAAGGAGATGCAGTAATGGACCAGGAAATCGGCTGACTGTAAACATGACAGAGTAAGACCATAAGTATTTAAGCCTATTCCTATGTAAGTACGCCAGGGAGAACAGCACAAAGGTGACAAAGAGAGAAAGCGAGACGTTGGCTGACGCACGGCTGCCTGCCTGACACAGAGAGCGGGAGCGGCGTGAGGGAGAGTGATGTGTCGGCAGCTGCCTGCCTTTTACATCACCGGGCGCTGGCACTGGGCCCGCAGCTCTGGCTGCGCCGCGCTTCCTCTCGGCCCCGCTCCGCTCCTTCAACAGCAGGTACTGTTGGCTCGTGCCGCCTGCCTCTTCCTCCCCACACAAACCCGCCTTTGTCCCCCTCCACCCTCCAAACGCCCCCCACCCACCTCCTATTCCCAACCCCAGCCCTGCAAGCCTCCCCAGCGGCCAACACCCCACCACACAACCTCCCCCCCCCCCCCCCCCCCCCCCCCAAACACCACCACTACCACTCCCTGCACTCACCACACTCAAACAGTAACACACAACTCTATTCAGCTACCTACTGTACTGAAGGGCTGTGCTGGACTGCTGTGCTGCATTCACTAGCAGCTTTAGCAGTGATAGTCAACTAACTAGCAGCTTTAGCAGTGATAGTCAACTAACTAGCAGCTTTAGCAGTGATATTCCACTAACTAGCAGTTATAGCAGTGATAGTCCACTAACTAGCAGCTTTAGCAGTGATAGTCCTCTTATTAGCAGCTATAGCTGTGATAGTACACTAACTAGCAGCTATAGCAGTGATATTCCACTAACTAGCAGCTATAGCAGTGATAGTCCACTAACTAGCAGTGATAGTCCCCTAACTAGCAGCTTTAGCAGTGATAACCAACTAACTAGCAGCTTTAGCTGTGAAGGTCCACTTACTAGCAGCTATAGAACTTTAGCAGGGGCCACAATCATAGGGGAAAAGCTATTTGAGTCGAATTTGTATGGAGGAATCATTAAGCTTCAGAAAGTGGCAGAAGGGGAAATAAGTATTATATTTCTATTATACTACAAGTAATATCTACATGCTTTGGTCCTGCGCTTCTCTATAGGCCGGTGTGTCTCAAAACAAAACCACACAGAAATGGACGATAAGAGCCGAAGCCTCTGTTCACACAGCCAGGGGCGGCCCTAGCACATTTGGCGCTCTAGGCGAGCTCCACTCCTGGCGCTAAATATATATATATATTTTTTTCGGGCGCATTATTTGGCGCTCCCTCTCTAGATGGCGCTCTAAGCGGCCGCCTAACCCGCCTGTAGGAAAGGCCGCCCCTGCACACAGCACTGAGGGACAACAAGACAACACAAGGAAAGGCTTCTATCTCCTTCTGTCTTTCCTCTTGTGCAGGGATTAAAATTAACTTTTTTCACCACCGTCCCGGAACTGTCCCGAAAATCATTTTCAACCGCCCCGAAACGTCCCGGAACCGTCCCGAATTTTATGAGAAAAAAAAAACTAAATTCGGTGCAAATTAATTCAAACAATGAATTCCATTAAGATTATACAAGAATAAAAACTGCTGCTGGCAATAGATTTAAAATCCAAAACTGTTTATTAAAACTCTCTCAATTGGTTTGGGTCATTTCTTAAAACTGAGATGACATTCCTATTCCTGCATCCCATTTAATACAAGAATATGTCTTTTTCCACTCAGGAAGGAACTTCCATTTTAATTTAATTTAATTTTAATATTTCCTTTTCATAAATATGTATTAAATTATTCCCCATAGTCCATTCTCTTGATTTCATAGCTTTCAGCGTTGTTTATTTATGTTAGAGCTTTCATCCAATCATATTTCAGCTATCATGTGTTGCCAGGCTCCAAGAATCTTCCCCGAGAATAGAAATCGAGGCCTTCAGAATTGAACGTGACACGTAAACGTCCTTTGATTGGATACTGAGGCAGACCGGTGCAGTGCTTCAGTGCTCAGTTTAGTTGGCTAATGTAAAACGACGTACATCGGTTGCAATGCTTATTATGCTAGTTGTTTCAATTGGTAAGACTAAATATAATTACATTAACCAACTCAAATAAACTAGTTTACACCAACTTGATAATTCCAGTTTTTGATACAATTACAACGCCATTTTCAAGACGGAACTTTCAAGAAAAACTGGATATCGTGTATGGAGGACCAAACCTGCCATATTTGCAAATGAATGAATGAATAAATAAATAAATGGCCACATCCATGCAATTCCTATTCCTATTCCTTTTCCTATTTCTTTTTCTATTCCTATTCCTATTCCTATTCCTATTCCTATTCCTATTCCTATTCCTACTCCTATTCCTATTTCTTCTTCTCAATATGTTAATGAGATGTGTCAATCAAAAATAGGTAGGCGGTATTTGACACACCATTGGCTAATCATTTTCAATGCGTTGTAATGCGATGTTCTCTCAACTAGATAGTTAGTCATCAAAACTAGCGAAAGCGCAGTTTGCTAGATAGAAAGCTAGCTAACGGCAAGCAGCTTAATTTGATTTGGAGCAGACATATGTGTATTTTGCGATGTATTGAGTTGGGAGTGGGGTCTCACACACTGTTTAATCCACAGCTGGCAACTTTCCTCCTATGTTTTGGGCTTTAGAAATGTGAACAAAAACGATGTGTCCCTCTAATCTCTCAGGGTACCTTGTATCAGATCTACAAGTCCCGTAGGCACACTTTCGCCATGCTACCCAGACATCAAAGTTGTCGGACCTTCTTTTCTTAGAAGCGGTTGCTAGGTATGATTGGATATACATTTTAGTTTTCAACGAGATCGGCCAGCCTGGCCAGTGTTGGCAAAAAAAAATCACAAGAAGTCGCTATTGGTTCACTGAAAAGTCGCCAGAAGTCGCTAGATTGCGTCATGACGTCATGTGTGACGTAACCACGCCCACCCCACGTGTGACGTAAACACGTGGCCAGGCGGAACTGACCTTTTTGTAAGGTTTTTATGCTTTTTTTTTGTGGGGTGGGGGTGGAGGGTGGAAAACAAAAGTTAAACATGCCGATTAGAAGACTAAGGGTAAAGTAATAATTATGAATTATTATTTATTTTTTTGTCTTTGAGGATTGGGGATGGAGGGTAGGGTTTTTTTTTTTTTTTTGTAACTGGAGAACTGATTAAGGTCTCATGACCATTACACTCTAACTTAGGAAGAAGGTCTTGTGAACTTTGCAATTTCATTACATTAACAGGTGTCAGTTAGTTGGTGGTCCCCTTAAACTCAAAGGGCTAGAATTTAGGAGGAGGTTTGGTCCTCCATAATCGTGAGGATAGGACGTTTAATGAAACTGCTTTGCAGGTGGGACAATGCGATGTTTAGTGGACAAACTTGTTAAAGCTCACATAGGCTACTTTCGGTGGACTGAATAAAACTTTGTAGACTAATCCCTGAAAATCGCCTTTTATTTTTAAGTTGTGACAGTAATATCCAAGCGATCATATAACTGAGAGTTTACTACTCTTAATGTATTGTTAATACGGGTGTATTGATTTTAAATGCTCCGGAAATATTAATTAAGTCTGTTGTACTCGACTATGTTAAGGTGATGCAATGCTCACTTTTATACTGCCTTTCTGTATAAATATATGGTTTGAGAGCCATGGCGTCATAATGATGGTATTAAGAGGTGGATTCACTCAGTTTAACATCGTGTAGGACATCACTGAAGGCCTAGTCGTGAAATGCACGGACCGCCACTGTTGTCACTAATAGAACACAAACGTGAGGCGCGAGTCCATTTCAAGTCAAGTCAGATTTATTGTCAGTGTCTAATGTCTTCATTCAAGGACATTGAAATTGCGTTTCTTTTCCGTTTAAATGAGTTGCAAGTGCAATAAAAAGCGGGCTGAAATTCTCGTCGTCCCGACGTCGTCCCAAATTAAAATGTTGATCGTCCCAATGACAATTGAATACGGCCCCGGGACGATGGGACGACGTTAATTTTAATCCCTGCTCTTGTGGCTTCTCTCTGCATTTAATCACCTTTCTCTCGTTCCATCTCAGCATTTTCTGGATCACTTTTCCTGTGTCTGTTTCTCCACTGAACCTCACCAGGCCCAAGCTGACCAAACCACCATCTTGTTTCACTGATGTCCCCTCCAAAGACAGTCCTCCCCTCATTGTGACATCAGCAGCACACAGAGGGGGGATTTCCATATCAGCGCTTGTTTATTTGTTTGGCTACTTGAGATGTGGTTCCATGGCTAATTTGCCCTCGACCTGCCGCTGCCAAAGGCACCGATTTTGAACTAGAGCGGCCCTGTGGCCTAAGGTACCAGAAGGCCTTATGGGTAAAGTGTGTTTGTTGTATGTTCAAAAGACACAGAAAAGAGGGCAAGAAAGTAAGGAAAAGTGAAGTAAAAAAAAAAAAAAAAAAAAAAAAAAAAGAAGGAGCAAGCCCATCCCATGCGGCAACAGGCTCCGTGTTCTCAGGGAGCGGTGGATTCTGGGTGCTATTCTGGGAGCCACTCGAGTTGTGTTCTATCTAAGAGATAAGCCACCTCTTGCCGGGATGCAGGAAATGCGCAGGAATTTGCTGCCAGATATCTCTGTGTTTTTCAAACTGCTTTCAAGCACTTTTCTCTCTCTCTCACACACACCATTCCCTTCTCTCACTGGTTGCTCTCCCTCTTTCTCCCTCTCTCCCATCTCTGTCTCTCTCTCTCTCTCTCTCTCTCTCCCTCCCTCCCTCCCTCTCTATCCTCATGGAGCTTTTCCTGTCCGAACTGAGCCTTGGCTCCCTGCACTCCACTGGTGCATCCTCTTCCTGAGGTGGAGTCTCCTTTTCCAGAAAGTACACACAGATTCATGAAAGCCTCTCAAATTCTCTCGCGCTTATTCTCTCTCCCCCCTATTATTCTTTTCTCCCACGCAAACATATTCATACATATTCTCTCTCTCTCTCTCTCTCTCCCTCACATAAACACTCACTCACGCACTCGCTAAAACACACACACACCAAAACACCACAGACAAGAGCACAGCACACAACAAAAAAAACAAAAACAACAAAAAAAACCTAAAAACTTGGCGTGCCTCACAAAGGCCTGAGAGTGCGCACAGTTTCAGCGGGGTGGCCGCACGGGCTATTTTAAGGCCGCCTGTGAGACCGACACAAACAACGTCTTACTGCTGCCGTAGCTTTCAGACACAAGGAGGGTACGTGGTCAGTGTTTGGTTTTGAAGCTCCACTGAACTGTATAATACCTAAATTACGTAATTAAATTACTCCAAATTGAAACAGAGACAGACATTCACCACAAGGCTGGTATAAATCATATTGTGATTTTTTTTTCCTCTCATTTTGGGGAGCGGTATATATATGGAAAAAAGTTTAAAAGTCATTCTCAGACGACAGCCTGAATTTGCCCAAGCCAGGCAGAACTGTTTTAGGATGTGCGTGGTCAAGCATTGGAGCCTTGAATTACAACAGAAGTGGTAGTGGCCCCAACATAAACATTGACCCATTCAGTGTGCACGCTGCTGTGACATATTCATTATCTCCTCATAATCTTCTGAAAGGCTACACGGAAAACCACGCTAATGTCTATTTAACTTCTTTTGCAAGTTTCTGACATGGATCTATAATTAACATATAGCACCCACCCACACTATGTCAACAGCACACTTAATGGACAGAATCTGCCAAAAGACAGTGAAATGGGCAGGCTGTTACCGTAGGTTCAGGCATAGAGGATAGAAGCCCTTGGTTACAGATAGACACAAACAGAAGGAAAGTTCTAGAACACACAATTCAGAAGAACATGAGAGTACATGCAGAGGAGTAGGTATAGTAGTAGGAAGGTTTACGCAGTGTAGTAGGTTCTTGCGAGGCCAGAGCCGGTGGAAGTGTGTGTGTGTGTGTGTGTGTGTGTTTATGTATGGAAGGGTGTATGCATGTGTGGATGTGTGTGTAGGGAAGGAGGAAGGGTGTTTCTGAGGGACTCACTCTTGCAGGGTCTCCACTCCCATTTCCTTGTACTGAAGCTCCTGCTTCACCTGGGCCAGCTCCAGTTTAAGTCTGGAGAGCTGTGAACGCAAAGAGCCAGGGGTCAGTGTTCTGGTTTACACATACACACATGTTGACACATACAGTATGTGTATGGGCACACACACATTCTAACACACACACATTCTAACACACACACACACACACACACACACACACACACACTTCCTGGTGGAACTAGGTGGGCTGTGGACACAAGGCCGAGCCATGGGTCACTATGCTTCAGACAATGGGTTTCCCTCAGCACCGATGGCCTAGAAACGCTGAATCAGCCCAGAGAGGCGCTACTCGCTCGCATACACACACACACACACACACACACACACACACACACGGAAGCCTGACCCTTACACAGTTGCAAAAACACTGAAAAGGAATGTGGTTAAGGCCTATTCCACCAGTGGCACCCACCCTAGCCCTGACCACTCTCTGCACCAACCTTTCCTTCAGGAAGCCCAGTGACACCCTGACAGCACTACAATGACCTAAATCTGCTGGTACTCTGACAGAGACACTGAGAAAAAACCCCAACACTGACAGACACTTTAAAATGTTCCCTGAGGTGTGTGTGCGTTTAAGTGCCTGCATGTGTATGTGTGAGGAGTTATTTTCATATTTCTGTGTAATGATCTGACTGGGGGCCACTCGCCCTCAAACACCACCTTGTAAAACACAGTAAGAATCCCTGCGGCTTGCTGACTCACTCTCCTGATCACACAGTACTGGAGGCTGCCCTGAGGAGGGGGTGGGGGTGGTGGAGGTAGGGGGTGGTGTGTGGCGTGGGGGCCATGGGCTGGACCCCTCTCCACTTACTCATGGGAGAGGGGCCCATGGAGGTGGCTGAGATGGAGGGAAGATGGGGCATTAGGTTGGGGTGGAGGGAGGATGGGGCATTAGGCTGGGGTGGTGGAGGTGGTGAGAGGTGGGGGGGGGGGAGGGGGGCAAAGTCGTCAGAAGACCTGACATACGAGGTATTGTTCTCCGGCGATAATGACTTACCCGCTCCCGCCTACAGGCAATTTCCACTTTTATTTGGTCAGGGTCGTATTTAGCATTTGAAGAAGAGCCAGAGTGTGCTGTATATGAGGGAGAGGGAGAGAGAGAGAAAAATTAGAGAAAGAGAGAAGAGGGGGAGGAAGAGGGTCAGTAAAATGCTGAAACAAAACTCCGCCACTCTGACAGACAGAACCACAACACAAGTTGAGGTGAGAGATCGTGTATCCTTTGATAGAGGGCCTTTTGTGTGCGATACTTCGCTTCGTTCTTCTCTCTCTCTCTCTCTCTCTCTCTCTCTCTTTTTCTCTATCTCTATCTATGTGTGAGAGGGACTGGATCTGTCTGGATGTTCTGGGGTGGGGGCAAGTTAGGGTGGGGTTCCTTTCGGGGAAAAAAGAAGAGGTATAGAGGCTGGGAGTGAAGCAGGAAGAGGTGAATGGAGAGAGAAAAAAAGGAGGAAGGAGGCAGGAAAGGGAAGGTAAAACGGGAAAAGGAGGGGAGGGTGTAAGAGGAGAACAGCGGTACATCGAAGCAGGAAGAAGGTGAACAAAGGCCCAGAGGGAGTGTGAGAGAGAGAGGGAGAGAGAGAATGAGAGAGAACAAAAAGAGAGAGAATGAGAAAGAGGGGGACAGAGAGAGAGAGACAAAAGAGAGAGAATGAGAGAGATGGGGGAGAGAGAGAGAGAAAAGAGAAAATGAAAAAAGAGGGGTACAGAGAGAGAGCGGGAGAGAAAAAAAGAGAGAAAATGAGAGAGACAGAGACAGAGAGGAAAAAGGCAGGGGTAAAGGGAGAGAGAGAGAGTATTACTCAGAAAAAAAGGAAAGTGATGTGGAAACAGATGGGTGAAGTTGATGGTGAATAAATAGGGAAGGCTTTCCCTGTGAATGACACACAGATGGATGACTTTGGCCTCTTGCTTGGACTAGAAAGCCCTTGACTCTGCCTCCCAGAGAGGTTAAGATGGTGCTGGGCTTTTCTTGTGAAACTGTGCCATACTATATTTATAGAGCATGCGCCAGAAGCCTGTGATTAAAAGTTCTTAGCAAGTCAGCGGATGTTGCGTGTGTTTATCCCGAGTGTGTGTATGTGTGTGTGTGTGGGTGTGCATGTGTATATGCCTGTTTATATTTACATGGTTGTTTGTATATGAGGGCATGCCAACAGGATTTCCCCTTACAAGAGACACAACAGCAGTATTTTCTCTCTGTGCATCAAAACAGTCTTTCTGATATATAATAACAGATTCAGATTGCCATCAGCACAGTATGTGCTTATGTAAATAAATGAATCATTTGTATAGATAATGTTTGTGTGTGCCTGTGTGTATCTAAATAAGCTCCTACATTTCTGCATTGTGAATCTGAGTGTGAGGGCAGGGTATCTGATGGCTTGCAAGATTGTTAGGAGGTGTGTGAACATCAAGCACGAGTACAAATCAGTAAGCATGTGAGTGAGATCAAAAAGCACTGGCATGTGTTAATTGTCTAAGTGTCGACAGGAGGGTTTAAACACTTTCTGTGTGTGTAGGTGAATCTATATGTGAGTGTGTGTATGTAACTGTGTGTGTGATAGAGATAAAGAGATATAGATATATAGATGTTTAGATATGTACATATATATATATATAAACTATATATATATATATATTTAG
Organism: Sprattus sprattus; assembly: GCF_963457725.1. Lineage (NCBI taxonomy): Eukaryota > Metazoa > Chordata > Actinopteri > Clupeiformes > Clupeidae > Sprattus > Sprattus sprattus. The sequence goes on along the minus strand of NC_137921.1, from coordinate 37,466,132 downwards.
AAAAATAAATATATGTGTGTGTGTGTGTGTGTCTCACAGCTGGTGACGGAGTGTGTGTCCTCCTGTGAGAGCTGGTGGAAGAGCAGCATCTCCTGCTGGGCCAGCTCCAGCCGCTGCTGCTTGACCAGGTACATCTCCTTCTTGGCGATGAGCGCCTCCTGTGCCACCACCAGGTACTCCTTCAGCATGCGCTCCTGCTCCTGACGACATTGTGCCCGCGGGTTCTCGATCTGGGTGGTCTCTGTGCGGGCGTGGGGAAAATGGTAGATCTCAATGCCACTCGTTCCCATACCATCCCTCAGACATGACCAGCAGAGCAATGATGGGGACACAGTAGCCCACAGTTCCATTACAGTCGTGAGACCATTTTTCTACAGACTCGACTTATAGTAAATAATAATAGTAAAAATTGCTAGTTAGGTTTGGTGCTAGTTAGGTTTGGGGTTTGTGTTGGTAGAGAATTAAAGTTAGGGTCAAGTTACGAGTAATTGATATTTGACAGGCAGAGTACATTTGCATAGTAGACAACTATTTCATTCTTTACAGATCCAGGCTATCCAGAAACAAGACTATCCAAATAGCATAACCACATTTACACAGGGATAAAAAGGTATTCGATCGCTCCTGATAAATATGTGCTTCTTAAATTAGTGGTTGAAATAGGTAGGAACTGGTGGCCACCGTTTTCGACGGGTGTGAAAAACTCAGACTCCTCAGTGCTCCTGTTAGTTCTCATTTATTCATTAATTAATTCCAAAGACATCTCAGACTCGGAAATGGCCGATAACACCAAGACTCCAAAAGTCCTCTCATGATAACATATTTCAGACATGGTGGCAGAATGCTGATTATTTCCTTCATTCTCTGTCTGCACTTTCGTAACCACCTCTGTTGCACCTAATCAACATGCCGTTCTCAGACTGATACATGGTCTGTCATCCACAGATCTATGAGGTAACTTCTAATCGTATAGATGCAGACAACGACTCATCTTTACTTTATAAGATTTATTTTTGGGCTTTTTTGCCTTTATTTGGACCGGACAGTGAAGAGTTGTGGACAGGAAGCAAGGCGGAGAAGACGTGGGGAGAGGATCGGGAGAACGACAGCAGGCCAGATTTGAACCTGTGTCCCCGTGAAGCCCGTAAATGGGGGGCTTTTCGGCTATCGTGGCCCCCCAATTATAAGAACTCCAACCAACTTGTTTTCTTAAATAAACCGAGCCTATCACCATAACAAACTGACAATAACTCTTCTTGAGTCATTGATGAATGAGCCTGTCATAACTGGCCAACCAAATCGTTCTTTCCTTAACCAAACCAAACCAACCAACCATAAGGAAAACTCATTTTACTCCAAGTATCCTCAACTTCCAACACCAATATTATTCCAACATCTTTCCCACTATTCCCAAGACTTCATGGAAATGCTGCAGTCGTAAGCTGCAGAATTCCGAATTACGCATGGAAACAGTTCCGACGCAACGCCCAGCATTCCCAAACGACTGCGGCAGCCTGGACTAGCTGAGAGGATGGACTCTGTGAGAAGCGGAGAGGACGGACACCGGCCCTGCAGCCAGGCCTCACACATGCTCACATACATATCATCTCCACACGTCTCAGTGACCCCATGAACAGGATGGTACGGGGCCGTCCACTTCCTCTGGATGTTTTTCCCACCCATTGCAGGACCGAACCACTGCCATACACAAAGCCTTACCACCAGAAAAAGCAAGACAGCAGCACACACACACACACACAATGAGTGTTTGAAAGAACAGCATGACAGGGGGTACACTCAAGAGGGCCATGCATGCATGACATCCACCCTCTCAGGCATCCAGATCTTCTGCCTGCATACTGAGTCAGAGTGCAAGAGGCAGAGGTGAAGGATGGGAGGTCCCTGTGACATCAGACACACACACACACACACACACACACACACACACACACACACGTCCCTGTGACATCAGAGGATAAAACCACACTCGAAACAGAGGTGACTCAGCACCGGGAGTGGACAGCAGACAGTGCGTCACATGCTGGGGGGGGGGGGGGGGGGGGGTTTGTCAGACATGGTGCGACATGGCAGGCATCGAAATGTGTAAAATAAAGTGACACACAAACACACACACACACACACACACAAACATATGCTAGTTCCTAAACATCCAGTTGAAAACCTTGATAAGATAACTTGTAAACCTGCTCATGACAAAACAGATAAGGCTGTGTTTACGTCCATCATTTGTTTCATCTTTATTGGCAAAAGGACGTCAATACGAGTAGGCTTAACAGCTCAGCTAAACCAAAGGGCTTACAGAGTGGAGGACGATGACAATAGAAAAGAGAAATTATGAAAACAATAGCTGGATTCAAAGTTATTTCAGGTATTTGTCTATAATTGTCTGTCCAACAATTCAAATCAAAACAGGTTCAGTCAACATTGTTTTCATAGTTTCTGCTGATTCTGCTGGGGGACATTAAAACTCACTTCTCTGGCTCTACACCTACGGGACAAAGCTATGGGTCTGGTCGGCCTGGGGAGGACCTCCCACAGGGGTGGACTTACTGTTGATGTGGTCGATGTAGTAGACTCCCACCTGCTGATCCAACACCACCTCCCAGCCCAGGGGAAGCTCATCTCCCACGCAGTCAGCAAAGGTCAGGGGTTTGGTTATCCTGCACAGAACACACACACACATACACACACACACATACACACACACACACACACACACACACACACACACACTTTGGGTTACAAAACGCGCAAGGCTAGTATAAGACGAGGCATGTCAAACGCATTCTTGTGGTGTGTAACGTTCTATTTTTGCCAAATACACCATGTGTTTTCATCCATTTGGACTGCTTCATTTTCAAAACCTTATGTCAACAGTTCACGACTAGCCTGAAGTAGCGAGCCACAGCGCAGGAACAATAACAACAACAAGTGGCATGTGAAAAATGCCCAGCATTCCTTGAGAAAATAAATAAATAAATGGACGCGTGTTCAGACGCTAAGCATCTGCTGATCCAACCTCTGGGGTGGGAAATGAGGGAAGTAGAGACACTGACGAGAAAAGGGCCCGTAAACACATTCATACACGGGCCAAGGAGGGAATGCTGGAGGAGAGTAGACTACTGCAAACTGTGGAAGACAGCGACCAGTACAAAGATGACTTTTTTTTTTTTTTTTTAAGTTCCTTTGTGCTAATTTTGCTTAGTTTTCTGAAAGTCAACTGGCAAGGCAGTAAGACCTTTTGAAACCTTTTTTCTCTTTTTCCCTGGGCTTTCAAATGAACTGATAAAATGATATAATGTGTGTATCTGAACCTGCAGACAACAATGGAAATGGCTGATGCTAAGAAAAAGAGTTGATCTTGTTTGGACATCTGAACACAAGTCATGAGAATTGTGTGAAATTATAAAACGTCTAGTTTCTTTTTCCATGTCATTTTGACATTTATCATCATGTCAACATCTGTGACTCGATTGAAAGGGCACTTCCATGTATTGTACACAATTACAAATTAGAAAAAATATAACAGCAACAACAAACAACAACAACAACAAACCCACCTCATTTAAATGCTGAAAATACTGTATCTTTAAATACGACATTTGTTATGAAATGGAGACATTCACAAAAAAAATGTCAGACAAATTTCACAAGCCTCACTTCCAAAAAACTTTGGACAGGATCCAATGACATGTAAGTGTCCAATAAACCTTGATAGAAGATGTTCCATTTTCACATCAAATGAAGATGGTGTGGTTTCTGCGCACCCACCAAGGACTATTCATGGAGATGTTCGCCTCGGTTTGGCCTGTCCTCTACACCCCAGAACAAACCCCATTCTCTCTCGCTCCCCGTAAATCAATTTTTGGTGTGCCGGTTCACTTTGCCTCTTCGCTCTTCTCTCTTTTTTTCTGTCCTCGTGGCTCTTCAAGTGGAGAACATTGATTGATGGCTTTGTACTTTGGGTGTTTGTGGTTTTTTCTTCTTGGGGAGGTGGGGGTGAAAAGCCACCAAAGCCTGTGTGCTTGAGCAAACCACTTCAGCCACAAGCCAGCCAGAGAACTGATGTAAAGCACTCGCGAAAGCATGGTGTTGATTCAGCGCGTCCTCAAGCATCCCAGGGTTATCAAATTTAAAGGGCCATCCACCACAGTGACGGAAGAACTGGAACAGATTAGACTTGGTGTACCCTCAAGAAGAGATATATCCAAGAGACCCAGGGAGCAAAGTGGAGTTTTCAAGATCTTTATAAAAAAGAAATATCAATACATTTTTGGGGAAATGACAGTGATCTTAATGCCTCACAGAGACAGACAGACAGACAGAGAGACGGACAGACGGACAGACGGACAGACGGACAGACAGACAGACAGACAGACAGACACACACACAGACAGACAGACACTCACACACACACACATTTCAACATAATGACTTGAGCAACAGCTGTTCAAAGACACTATGAGTCACTTGCTCTTCGTGTAAAACTCCCTTCCCAAACCCATCCACACGGTGTTGTAACATTAAGCTGCTGAGGCCCCGGAGGAAGCGCATGTCCTTGTTTGTCTAATAAATGAACAGAAGCAGCCAGTCGATCTGGTCGCGTCGCTGCTATGCAGTAACCTGAGCAGCAGTAGTGGTGAGCGGCAGAGGAGGAGGAGGAGGAGGAGGAGGAGGAGGAGGAGGCTCTGGCGGCCTGAGGTGCAGCGCAAGACTTTTGGGAGTCGCCTGCCAGCGTGCTGCTCGCACCCAGGCGACCGATTTAACAAGCAAGGACTGACAAGCATTTCTCAGAAAAAGAGCAGACATGCCTTGACAATGACATCAGCCACTGGTGAACCTTAACATACATACACCTCCCCCCCCCCCCCCCAACACACACACACACACAGGGGAAGATGTACTAACATGCACCCATTTACGGTGTAATTTTGTCAAAACCTGCAGCTAAGAACATGGCATGGTATGGTATGTACAGACCCCACATGGCTAAAACCGCATTCTGTCTGATAGCGGAGTGCAGAATGTCAAGTTGCACTCTATTGACATGTGCAAGCATGCTCGGGGCGTGGGAAAAGTGGGCGTTTTGGGCAAAATTATGGGAGGAGACTGAAATAAGGGACTGATTACAGTTCCATGATTCCATTGAATCGCACCCATAATTGAATGATGCTGTTCAGTTGCGGCCGTCGCAAATTACACTTAGAGGGCCGCGACATGCAGCGATCACGTGATCAGCAGCAGGTTTAGTACATTCAGTGTCAAATGAAAAGGCACGCAGTGTCTGCGGACTGGTCAGTTGGCTGTTTAAGCTGTGCTCTCTAATGTACATACATCTGCCCCACAGGGTTCATACCAGTTACAGTCAAGTATAAGATATAACATCAGCAGTACAGGCTTGGGTTTGTGTAAAAACAACAAAAGCAGACGCTTTGTGGAACACCTTTTGAAAGAGTGCTCTTGACAAGTGATGGACCAGGCCTTTGATTCTCCAGCAGGTGTTTCAGTCAGGCTAAAAGTCATTACGCTGGGATTACACTTAGAGGCAAGTTCTGGCTGACAGTTGCTGAGGTCGTAGTACGGGAGGATCACTCAACCTTAAAGAGTTCTGTCAGTCAAGGCAAATGATTATATTCGGTTTCAACCATGCAGTGTGTGAGTGAGAGTGTGAGTGTGTGTAAGTGAGTGAGTGAGTGAGTGAGTGAGTGAGTGAGTGAGTGAGTGAGTGAGTGAGTGAGTGAGTGAGTGAGTGAGTGAGTGAGTGAGTGAGTGAGTGAGTGAGTGTGTGTGTGTGTGTGTGTGTGTGTGTGTGTGTGTGTGTGAGCGAGTGAGTGAGTGAGCGAGTGAGTGAGCTGCAGCCTAATCTGCCGTCATGCCACTAAAAATTGCGCTGACAGCCCTAGTACCTGCCGGCTCACAGATGACCATCAATCTCTCTCTACACAAGAGACGGCAACGCTGGGCCATCCTGCCATGGTATGCTTGCTATGCAGACGCCGTGTAGGAACCTGCCCGGTTTGTGACCTCTGTGTGTGTGTGTGTGTGTGTGTGTGTGTGTGTGTGTGTGTGTGTGTGTGTGTGTGTGTGTGTGTGATTGACGCAGATGAGGGCCACTCAGAGCATCATGAAACTCAAAGACAACTATATATTTCCATTTGCACCACTGTCCTGATGGGGATACATTTGAACTGCGCAGTTCACCCAAACAACAGAACGAAGACCTGTGTGTTAGACAGAAATAGGACAGGAATGTACTGGATCAAATGCTCATCACAAAAACACACAAAACATTAGGATAGATGCCTGTCATCACATATTAAGGCAGAGTAACAATGAAATCTTTCAGATAAACATTACATACCTTGACACTTCCTGAAGGAGTGTCAGTTTAGGGTTAAATGATCACAGTTAATCTCAGAGACGACACAGTACATGGGATCGTTTTGGCATTAAAGGACATGCATTGTGTCAAGCCTGTTCTAAAGCTTCAGCAATGTATGTAATTATATATATATACACACACACATTATATAATTATAGCTGGGAGTAGAGTTTATGAACTTTAAGAACAGGCATGTTTATCTTGCTGAGAACTTTTCACTCCTCAGAGACAGTTCGAGTTGAATCACACCCACTTAGAGAGTCAAGTAAGAAAAGAAAATTATACAACAGCGGTGCATGAAACAAGCGAGACTTTGGGAAGACTGGTGACGTCAGAGCGAGAGGAACAGAGCATCATTGAGCTGCCCTTCAGTCCCCCTGGGGATGGGAGAGAAGAAGAAGAGAAACCCCTAGTCTCTCTCTCTTCCTTTCTCTCTCTCTGTCAGATGTGAGCAAAGAGGAGGAAAGAGGCCCTGAATGTTTGGTTTGTTGCGCAGTCTTGTGACAGTGGACCAGTCCCTGCCAAGTGGTGTCACAGGAGAGTTGGTAACGAGAAGGAAACAGCGAGAAGGAAAGGCAATGGGGCTAGCCAGGCCGCTTGAATAAACACCCCACAAAAACACATTCTGGCGTGGGCTCTTCTCACTGCTAATAGATGTCCATCAGTCCAACATTCTGTTGATGGATCATTTTATGTTTCTAATTTATTGGTCAATAGTTATTCGTGAACTAATTGACAATTACGACAATAAGCATGGATTCTAGTAGAAGTTCCGTTGATTTATAATAACGATGAACCGACTGGCCTTTGAGAATAGTAACCAAATCGCTTACATCACCAAGTGCGCAAAGCTGGTGAGCTATAAAAGTAGTCTGTTAGGAATTCTGACGGACTCACACAGGAAATCAGGTATGGGCACTCATAGCTCTCAGGGTTTTCCTCCCTTATTCCGACGATCACAAGAGGCAGTGCATTCGTAAACAGACACCAATGTCAACAACCAGTCAGTGATTTTACATCGCTACACTATATGATCAATTATGGTGTATTTCATCTACCCTTGCCACTGCATCTGTAAGTACCATGCTATCTGGGCCTCACAATCAGAACTGGAAATTATTAGACCTCGTCTGGAAACATAAACCAACCAGAAAGTGATATTATTTGAGTGATTTAATATCAGCCTTGCAATCTCAAAACATTACCCTACAAGAGAAGTAATGCTAGTTGCATGAACTACCTTTTAGGTTCTGGTCCAAAGGTGCCAAAAGAGTGTGACATTATTTACTTCGACAAACAACCTCAGACGTACACCAACCAGATTTGGTGCAAGCTTGAAGTCTCACCTTTGTACAGTAAATCACTCTATGGTTCAAAGAGGCTGTTCTTTGGGAGCTTTTTTCCCTCCAAGACCTTTGGCTGCGCCGAGAGAGTTAATATTCTCATACCACGCCTCTCTGCCAGAAAGGAAACCAGTGTAGCCAGAAGGAGAAATCTCACAGTGTTTAGCGTGCATAACTCCCAAATGCCGCCATCAGCAGAAGGAAAAAGGTTACTGGCCCAAGGTTATTGTAAGTCTTGGGAATTTCTCAAAGATTTATCAGAAAAAAATGCTAACTGAAAACGCTGAATTAACATCTAGTGCATTGAAGTAACTCCCTGGCATGGACTGTGGGACTACACAAACAAATGTTCTGTTGAGGGAAAAAAAGAGAGAAATACTTTGCTACTGACTTCTTTGGAGAGACAAAGAATCCCTATAAATCCTGTACGCTGAAACTGTAAACAAAAAATGTCTACGCAGCAAGTGTCTGGGCACTTGAAAATCCATCAGCTGTCACTGTCAAGAGGTCCACTTCTTCCAATTTTAAAGAGTGTTGATTGTCTCCAAAACATTCTAGTGGAGGGAAGACTGCTGTTCATTCTTCTTTTGGTCGAAGCACATATGGAAAATACCACAGTGAGGGTGAGGTCAGGACAAAATACGAATAGCACGATGTTCCAAACGCACTTTACTTAGAAGATGTGCATTTTGTTCAGTTGCTCTCTCTAACCCCATAACCCCTGCCCCCCAACTGTGGGTATTTCTATCCTGGGTGGGCGACCCTGGTGCTGCCTGTGAATGTGTGCCATGTGAAACTGGAGCGTGGGCCCTCCTCGGCCCGTGGCACTGGGAGCCCTTGCCTGGCCTGGTCTGGCCTGGCCTGGCCCCTCCGCCGCGCCATGCCGTGCTACTCGTCCCGCTCAGGCCTCCGGCCGACAACAAAGGCGGGAGTGACATTCCGCCTGCAAATTAAGATGCTCCAAAACAACAGCCCTCTGCATTCCTCGTCGAGAATGCTTTCCCTAAAAATAATATTCCCCTAGTTAAACTTAATTATAGTCGCCCCGGAGGCTGTGTTTTAATGCTTTTGGACTCGCTTCGCCCTCCTCTGCTCTTCGTGGATGGCGAACCCAGTAGCATACAAGGCCTGGCGATTGTCAGCAGTGTGGTTTTGCTGGGGAGACTTTAATAAATTGGCACGCCATCTGCCCAGCCACAGCCCCTTCATGCGGTTTGATCAGCTCCGTATAATATTATGGGTCTGCTTTTACTGGGTTAATTAACCCGCTGCCCTCATTCGCACAACCTGTTGCTGTGGCAACTTGCAGTCTCGCTGCTGTGGGATGTTTTTATAAAAGGGGGCGCGTGTGGTACTGATGTCATGCCATTGTCTCAGCTGAGGCAAACAGGGGCAGATCGACCAACATTCACATGGCTACAGATGCACCAGGGGTGAGACAGCCTAGGGGCATGCATATACACACACACACACACACACACACACACACACACACGTACAGACACACACACACACACACACACACAGACACACAGGCACCGATACACACACGTACAGACACACACGCACACACACACATACACTGACACACACACACCGACACACACACACAGACACACACACACAGACACACACACACAGACACACACACACAGACACAGACACACACAAAGCTCTATCCACACACCGGACACATTCCCCGAGGTCTGGATTCCCAGCATTCAATCACGGGGCCGAATTAGCTGTGGGCACATCCTCCCATCTGTCTACAGCGTGTTCAGTAGTGAAGCTTCGGTGACAAAAAGCGCAGCTATTGGCTATTAATGTGCGGCATTAACATTGCTGTCATGCCCAAAACGTTAACAACTGAGGCCCCCAGGCCAGAAAAAGTCTTGGGCCTGACCTCTGGGAATTAAGAGCATCACATGCGTGACACTAAAAACAACAAATGTGCCGTACACCAAGATAGGCCGGGTCATACATGGGCATGAGCTGATATTGGAAAATGCTCGAACGGCCACCATTTTTAACTCTTCGCAAAGCTGCAATACGCGCTGCAAATAACGTCATGCCACGCCAGGCCAGTCTGACGAATACTGTTACCTCTGTTGTTTCTGCCCAGGAGACAGACACACACACACACACACACACACAAAAACACACACACACACACACACACACACACAGAAATACACATGGCTCAGTTCAGCCTCCTGTGCACAAGTGCCCCCGTCTAAAAATTCCATTCTGGGTTTAAAAGCAGAGATGCGAAAACAAGTTTGGGAGGAATGCCATTTATGCAAGCCCCCTCTCAGAAGGGGCAGGGAAGCAGCTCCGGCAGCTGAGCATGTCAGGCAGACAGAGACGACGAGCCCTTCCCCTCCTTCTATTATGTTCACCATCTTATGGAAATAGGCCTACTATAAGTAGCATGCCACCCCTAACGGAGCGCGGCATCTCTGTCTCCAGACACTTTTAGATCCCCCATCGCTACTGCATGGGAACCAGCAGGCCGCAGGCTCTGGCCAGGCGCTTCTCCCCTCTCCACACACTAACGCTAAGACCCAGCCCTGGTCAGAAATCATTCTGAAAGCGTCTCAGGGACAAGATGTGTGAGATTGGTGGTATGTTGGTAGGAAATTGGTGAGTTTGAGCTGGAGCGTGTGTCCACACACACACACACACACACACACACACACACACACACACACACACACACACACAGACAAGTGCGCAGACACACCAACTAGGCAAGAGTGTACCTAAGCAAAGCATGGGGTGGAGGAGGGGTGGAGGTAAATATTCCTCTTCACGCTTCACCTCCAACATCACCTCTTTCCTCAGACACCATGGTGTGAGGACTCTTGAAAAACTAATGCCATGACAAACAGACTGCACAGCCACACAGAGTTGGCACAGCGGGTTTGGCACATCCTGCTCGGCTAGCATTCCTGGCATGATCGGCATTACCCGTGAGCAGGCCTACCGGAGTGAGACGTAGGTAGCCAGGGGGGCCAGACCAGCGGGGTTAATTAACACATACCAACCTGGGTGGATCTGACTTTCTGGATCACAGTGTCAGCCATGCTCACTGAGATGACAACAGAAATCCACCCCCCCACCCCCCTCTCCCCCAGTTGGTGTTCTTCCTCACGTCAGCAAAGGGGCTCCGATTATCGATGCACTTCAGAGCCAAATATTACACGCCTGGAGCCAAACTGATTTCCAACAATGAGGAATAAGCGGGGTTAAGCCACAAGTATGAATCAACAAATCAACAAATCAACCGAAGAATTGTGAATTCTGACCCGTCTTTGAACACGGGACCCATGCCACTTGGACAGTAATGTCTCAGAAACCAAAAAAATCTATTTGAGCAAGTAGGAGGTAAAACGGGGTTGGGTTTTGAATGTTGTACATGGAAAATGAAGCTAATAAAACTGATTTACAAGTGATTCATTTTGAACATTGGAACGTTCCCATAATTTGACAAGGCTAAAGAGGAGAGAAAAAAATAAAACTCATCACCTGAAGACTCAAGAACGCAGCGGCAAGGAGCAACCCTGTGTTTGTTGACACTGCGGCAGTTTGGCATTTTTAGGAGTTTCGGAATTGTCCAGCTTCCTGTGTCAGGATCCAGCAGAGAATGCAGGGAGGCAGGGGAAGAGGGAGGGGAGAACATTCTGGACAATGAGGCCTTGGGAAGACCGGAGTGAAATAATAGCAGAATTGCCTGTTAGATCTTCTCCTGGATTTACAAAGCCAGCATACATGTAGAAATATCAAAAGTGGAATTTAAAAACATGTTGTGTATTCAAGTCCAGAGATGTGAGATCAGTATGGTTAAGTGTTGTGTAGATAAAAGATTAATAGAAATTTTATAAAAACAGGAACAACAACAACACCCCCTCACCCCTTACAATGATGTGTATGGTGCTAAAACTTCTACTACGACACTCACAACGTATAACAGTGGATGTGACAATGGCATATTTGCCAGCTTCACAACCCAGCTGAAAACAAGAGAGGTAAAAAAATCCCCACTCCAATAACAAAAACACCTAGAGAAGCAAAACAGCTGCTGGAGCGGGTTGACGTTTGAGTGCCTGTGAATAACCTTTAGGCCTGGGGCAACCCGGCTACCCCTTTCCAGAATAATTTAATTTGGTGTGCTTTGTGATCACGTATAAAGGCCTCCCTTTGCGGAGTGGCAGGCCGGCAGCGGCCGCTGCATAACAGAGCTAATAAAGGAGGGTGGCGGCCGAGGCAGAGCGCTAGTGGAGCGGAGCTGGGCTGAGCAGAGTGGAGCTGAGCTGAGCTGAACGCAGGGGCCAGGAGGGGAGGGCAAGGGAGGGGAGAGCCACGTGGGAACTGCCTCTGTTGGGCAGCTTTGTCTGGGGCCGCTGGCGGACAGAAGCCCCCCCACCACCACCACCACCAGCATCACCACAACCAGCCCGGGCGTTAGTGTAGGCATGCCTGACATTGTGCTCATTCCTCAGGGACAAAAACCCTCCCTCATCCCACAAAACATGTTATCTGCAGGGGATTGGTGGTGGTGGTGGTGGTGTGGAGGTTAGCCTGGCCTGAGAGATACCTTAGTCGGTGGTTAGCCTTTACATTGCCAAAGTATGTGGAGGGGGGGGGGGGGGGGGGGGTCATCTACAATAGTAAGAATTCTACATCTAGTTTAGACTCCAGATCTCACCTACATACAAAACTCCCTTCACAAGGATATAGATGGATGTTCCACCAAAAGAAGTGTTTACTACAAGAAACATGTTGTTAGGAATACCTGACATTCCACACAGATATAAGCAAATTCACATGCCATAAATGGCAAATTTATATATGTTCATATATATGTAGGTATGTGTGTGTGTTTATGTATTGAGGTATATATCTGCAAGTGTGTATTTGTGACTTTGTTCTGAGACAGTGAAAATGAAAAATAGAGTTATAGAGAGGACCGTTATATGCTGGAACGAAGTCCTCTTTCACAGGACAGCTTCAGTGGTTTCCCAGGTGACTGCGTAGTGAATTCACACGCAGATCCCACTTTTCACTACAAGCCGTCACATAGCCAGTGCCACCTAATAAAATCCTCCCTCGACCGTGGGGCCTACGGCACATGCCACCTCTGACGCGGTCACACCAGCGACCACAGAGCACATCTGACCATCCAGGGGATAACACCAACAAACAATAGTGCTGGACAATTCTCTAGCGGACTGTGGCAGCCACCAACCAAAGAAAAGGAAGGGGGGGGAAAAACAAACAAACAAAATAAATACTGAAAGCCTGTCCTCACACTCAGCAGTTGACTAAAAGCAGGCCCCAAAGGCAAGAGCTCAGCAGACCTGTCCCATGACGCCTAAAACGAGTATAGCAACACCAGGACTAATAAACACGGTCTCTCGCTGTACTTTATAACCGTTTTCTAGTGAGAAGAGAATTCGCAGGAAGGCAACTGGAAAACAAGTAAAATGACCAAGAGTAGCAGGACCACATGTTTGACATGGAGGGTTGTTTTGCAAAACCGACGTCAGACCAGGGTAAACTGTGGTCACCACATATTTGAAACACCAGACACTTGCAAATAGTCAACAGATACCACAGTCCTCTCTTTTAAACCACCCAGAGATACAATATCTCCCAGACAGCTTGCACTGACAGTGGTCGCCTCAGCAGGCTCTGCCTCCCTCTCTTCCATCCCCACTATGCCAAGTTAGGTTTCCAGGCTGCGGCGGTAACATGAGATTTTGTCAAGAGTCCTATCAGCCGCAAGTAACAAAGGCTGGTAATCATATGACTCTGGGTTAGGGGGTTGGAGTGGGGGGGGGGGGGGGGGTGGAGGAGGAGGAGGAGGGGGGCGGGGTAAAGTCGTTGAGTAGATCAGGTTTTTCTTATCTAGATTCCAGTCAGCTACTCCGTTCCTTCCAAACAAAAACAAAAGAGAAAGGAGGCTAGGAGCAGCATCACAATGAAGGCAACCAACACCACAACTGTCCAGTGGTGGGGGGGGGGGGGGGTATAAACTGTTATTCCGGTTTGGGAGCTGTGACTTCAACTCATTAATTACTCTGCAATCAAACTTGAGTACAACGTACCAAAGAGGCATTATGCCATGAAAAGACCACAACTTCCAGTGTACCCATGCCTCATACCTTACCTCACCTCCTTCTTTAAGGACATTTTCTCATTTTCTTTCTCTATTGTTTCATTTCTCCCTTGTTGCATTTGTGTATGTTATGCCTAACTCGAAAATGTGAATAAGAATCACCAACACAGGAAAAAATGAAAGAGTGTAAAAATGAGACGAAACACTGTGCTAATGAGGACTTTTATGGGGTCAGAAAAGAAAAAGCAAGGTGGCAAGCTGAGTAATAACAAAGCCCATAAAAGTAGTGATGATCCCTTTTCACAGATTATCTTCACTCATTCTTCCTGGCTAATTCTTTATTCTCAGAGGATTTTAAGGACAATCCTCCAGAGTGTCTTTCTACTTCTGTGAACTACAGTTAAATGTTCAGCCTAGAGTCCTGTCTTCTGACACACATCACATTCCAATCATGATCAATGATCAATGCTACTGTCTGAAACAGCTCAGTTTTTTCAACACAGTCCAACCCTGGTCTCTATCCATCCTTTCGGCTTCTCACTGAAACGGACGGGCAATGAGCAAAGTAACAAGCAAAGTCCATAGTGCGTGAACTACAGCTATAGAAAATGATTTTGCCAAGTTATTTAATCAGCTTAGGTCCACGTGAAGCAGAATTTGCTCGCTGGCCATCAATGAAATTAGGACCCATGAGTCTTAGATTTTTCCTTATCTATTTCGCTGCAAACCCGTGGCCATTGATACCACATAGCGCATCTATCACACATCGCCCACACCTCATGGGCTATTCAATGTCACCGCAACCTCACTCTTTTCACACCATGACTAAAACAGTGCTTGACTGTCAAGGTGACGAAGACTGACTGAACTTGTGTGATAAAACACTTGTCAAACAGCTGTATCTAGTGCTCAAATGTCAGCAAGTCAGGACAATAGCCTAAGTGACCCAGATATTGCTTTGACATTCAACAAGTCTTTAAAAGGATTACAGAAGCCCCATTAAGAGGTTACTTACCAATCAATTGTCTGTAGGTGGAATGCATGTAACCTACGTGTCTCAAGTCAGCGGGACAAACACAGATAAGTGTCTTCATGACATTCAAATGACATGTCGCAAGTGACGCTTCCAGGGGAAACTGCCATGTACATAATCTATACAGCTGGATCAGCAATCTGGCATGCAGCCAAAAACAGCCAGGGCAATAAGAAGCTGTGGAATTGATCAAATACTCACCTGTAATGCTAAAAACAAATCTAGTGAGACTTGAATTGGCCTTAGATTTGGGTTAAAGTACAACTCAAAAAGGTCTTCAAATTTAGCTCTACACTTTTTCTTTCCCCACCAAATTGTGCTGGTATTTCAGCATGTGCAGGTATTTCAGTAATTAAAATGAAGGTACACTACTGGTAATAGCTATTAGTTTCAAAAACATCCTTCACTTTTGTAGGACATTACAGCACGTAGTCACAGCATCAACCCCCTACTGTCTCTGTGATGAACCCTTCCATAACTCTCATCACACATGGATATGCTGAGGTGTAAACGACCAGCTGAGAGAGGGTACTGTAATCCGTTTTCTTGGCTCTGGGCTGCAGGTTATAAATGTAATACACTTAAGGTCCTAAACCTTATTTGTTAAACTGATATTTGTGACATTCGTGTATATATAAATAAAAGTACAACCTGTAGAATTTGAAACGAGTGGAAAAAAGGTCTCAGGCCCTAGAGCAGTGTCTGGCATTCACACATCTTTTCACAAGCTGTCAATCTAAAGAGGTCCTTCTTATTAAAACAATAAATGTATTGCCTTTTAACTTCACTGTCAGTAGAGGCACAATTAAAAAAAAAACTCCCTGTTATAGCTCAAAGGCAACCCAAACAGACATGCTTGATGAAAACCGAGCTAGCTGATAATCCTCTTCCTCTGGATACAATAGCATTCAATCTACTCCTGACTCGTCATCCTACTGAGGCCAGGCTCGCTCACTCACTCACTCAGAGGTGCTGAAATTGTTGCTCATTGTTTTAAGTCAATGACCACAGCTCGAAAAAAAGAACGAGAGCTGTGACCTTGCCAGCGGCAGCAAATCCCTCCCATTGAGCAGAGGCCCGGGGCTTGGTGAGAAGCGGTGTGTTTAAATGGCTCTTGCTGAAAGCCTGGTTTTAGCTCGTTTCTAGGCTGGGGA
Source organism: Sprattus sprattus (assembly GCF_963457725.1). Lineage (NCBI taxonomy): Eukaryota > Metazoa > Chordata > Actinopteri > Clupeiformes > Clupeidae > Sprattus > Sprattus sprattus. The sequence goes on along the minus strand of NC_137921.1, from coordinate 37,450,078 downwards.
AAACACAGCACATCCTTACGGCTTTCCCACTGGCCCAACTAGCATTCCTCACATATTTGCACATGGAACTCTGGGAGCTGCAGTTCAATTCTCCCATTCATTTGGCCTCTGTTTGCATTAACATTTTGCTATATAAAACATTTTTTTTCTTTTTCTTTTTTAAAGCAGGCCATAGGCTTTTTATACCCCTCAAATTAATAGTTCAGTTGTTGATCATAGAAAAAGACTCGACCATTTGGCTGTGTGTGAACAGCCAAACAGGAAATCTGGATGGCTAGTAAAACTATTCATAGATAATGGTGACTAACTTTTATACATTATCCTCCAGCTGAACTCTATACATTAGTCTCATTGATATAATGTCAAAACTCTGTTTGTACATAGTGATGACAGGAGACAGCGGCCAACAGTAGGCCAACATCTGTATGACCACACCAATCAGCAAGTATAACAACAGACACACACACAGAGGAAATCCCTCTCAAGCTTACATTGCAATGTTACATATTTAAGGTCAGTGTTTAAGATAAGCACAAACCACATTATGGAACAGACTTACACAATACAATCTGTTATCCTGTGTCAGTGAAGAGAGAAGTAGTAAGGCTACATTAATAAAAACACTGATCAAGACCAAATGGTTTTGTAATAGCTAGTAGTTCAAGCGGATGTTTTTAAAGTGTTTTTTGAGGTGAAGTGTTTTCATGTTTCATTGGTTTGATTGTACGGGTGGAAGAATTAACCCTTTTGTGATAGGATGTTTTCTTCCTCGTTGGGCCATGTCAAAATACTATTATGCTAGCATGTTGCTTATAGAAATGTCATCATGTGAAGTCGAATGCAAATCTCTCCTGGTAGGCTACTGAAAAGGAGACACTGTGCTTGAAATAGGCCTAGGCTACTCGGCCATATTATAGCTGTATATTCAGAGGGCTTTTTCATACCAGGTCTTCAAATAGCATGAATGATCCTGCTAGCCTACAACTTCAAGACTCTTCGTCTTCCTCTAAGGGATTATTCAAAGGGGCGATAAGGGAAACTAGTTTTAGGAATGAGCATTAGGAAAAATAACCAACTGACCAGCAGTAGCCTAGTAAAGATGTGCTGGGCAAGTGAGGAGTGGTTGAAAGGGAGCACCACAAGTTGCAGATTTTGCGAAGCTATCCGGACAATCCGTGAAAAAACACCCACCGTCTCCAGTCAACAGTTACAGTTAAGATCAACTGCACTGACATGTCTCGCTAACAACAGTGAACGAGTTCCCTTACGAACAGTCGCCACAACGTGCCTTTCTCCGCTGAATAATTTCCTTAGGTCATATTTAACCTCTGTGTATTGTTTATAAACTATATAAAAACATTAGCAGCCAGAGAATAACACAACTTGAGAAAATCCCCCGTTGGGAGCTTTAGTGTTCCATGTTTACCTCAACCCTTACCACTTCGCACAAAATGTAAGGATTTGGCAAAACAGAGCAACAGTCCTTATCAGTCACAGTATTTGTGGATTTGGGCAAGCAATCAGGCTACTTTCTCATCATCACAAGCCCCCGCCCTCGCGTCCTAGCCTACTCTGGATGCGATTGATTAATGCTTAACGACTTTAATCGACAGCGAAATCAGAGGGGTTTCCCTGATAGAGTAGTGGAGATTTATTGCTCACAGCGAACATTTACCTGTCCCTCGGGTCAATCCAAGAAGTTTGTCGAGTGTTGTGGTCAATGTAAAACACTCTGCCATCGTAATCCCGTGCTTCCTCCCAGCCCGCGGGCAGCGGCAGCTCCGAGCTTTCTCTTCGCTTGTTGCTGCTCACCCACGGCATAGCGTTGGGATGGTTGAGGGGGATATTGCCAGCGCCAGACCCCCTGCGTTTTCTCCAAAAAAACAACGATCAGCCCTTTACTGCATTACAAACATTTTCTTTCCGTGGTTTAAACGACGAAAATACTAAATAACTGGAAAATACACCAGCAAGTAAACGACACAGGCTTGCCTGCATCCACTATCCAAAAAGTTTTGCGGCGTTCTCATGACTCTCAGCGTCGGCCCTCCATGTTTGCCTCTTCGAACATAGGCTACTTCATTCCGTGGTGTCCATATTCGGGCAAAGGATATTTGCATAAGGGGTGCCCACGAGACAGAACGTAGGATTAAAACGAGCCCGCTGGTCCAATAGAGTTAGTCGCATGATTTTGGCGTTTTAGTGGCAGAAGAAAAGGTAACTAGTTTACAGTGATTTAAAAACAATAGCAGATTGAAATGTCAGGTAGAGGCGTGACATAAACAAAGTATCCATTCTGGATACACATGGAGTAGGCTATGCGGAGTTTCGAACGCTTACGTGGTATTTTGTTAAAAAATATAATTTGTAGGAAAAGGTAAAATTATTGCCTTCATTAACCTGGTAGCACATTATATTTTATGCCGCACAAATAATGCTATTCAGAAACTTGAAATTAATTTATATGGTCCTGGACTCATTTGTTCTTAAACAGGTTTAATATGATGGTTTATAATACGCTTCTACAGGTTCTATTAATAAGAATAAATTATATAGATCTCACAATGAATTAAGATATGCTGTTGCTGGCTGACTAGTGTAAGTGTAGTGACTAGTCTTTGAGACTAATGTCAGAAGATAAAAATGAATTTGACATAGGAGCGCCCCCCGGTGACTAGTAGGCTACATAAAATGTAGCCTACTGTATTTATTGGCCTACCTAAGTTTGCGCTGTTTCTGTTGTTGCCTCTTCTGTATTCGATTAGATCTAACTTTATTGTCATTGTACAAAGCCAATGAAATGCAGTTAAGCATCTAACCAGAAGTCCAAAAAGAAGGTATTAGATAAGTACAGGAAAGGTTAGTACTATAGCATAACTGCTACTTTATATTATGTACAGTGGAGGTCCGATATGCAAATATTATATATTTAAATATTTTTAAAACGTGTACAGAGAAGTGGACAGATATAGACAAAATGGGTTGTGTGTACAGTAAGAACAGCATGTACATTAGGTTAAGTATGTAGAGTAAACAACGTGTACAGTTGTCGATATGTACAGTAAAATTGTTTGAACAGTGTTTGTGGTTCAGTCTGTGCAAAATATGAATAGTGCACATAAAATGTTTATTAAAGTACTGTAAACAGTGCAGTAATGAGTGCAATGATGCTATTGGAGTGGTGTTGTTGAGGCCACAGCCTCTGGGAAGAAGCTCTTCCTGAGCCTGCTGGTGCGGCAGCGAAAGCTCCTGCCAAATGGGAGGGGAGAGTCCATGGTTAGGGTGGGTGACATACTTAATTGGGTGCCGGTGATCCGTTATACAGTTTTCACCACCTGCGTGACTGCTTTACGGTCTGATGCAGAGCAGTTGCCATATCATAATGAGATGCTGTTCGTGCGCAAGCTCTCAATGGTACAGCATCCAACAGTCCAACATTATCCTGGGAGACAGGTGATCTTCCCTAATGCTCACAGGCGCTGTTGGCCGTTTATGACCGGGATGGAGGAGTTCAGGGACTAGGTAAGATAATCGGAGATGTTGATGCCAAGGTACTTGAAGCTTGACTGACAGCCTTTGTGCCCGGTCTAGCCTGCCTGAAGTCCATGATGATCTTCGATGACCTTAAGTGACAGGTTGTTGTCTGCACACCACGCGGTCAGGTGCTGAAGCTTATCCTGATAGGCTGTTTTGTCGTCAACTCTAATCAGCCCTACCACCGTGTTGGAGCGCCTTAACCAGGCAAACAGTTATGACTGAGCAGATGATACCGAAGAGGGCTCAGTGCGCATCCTTGTGGCACGATGGAGTTTAGGGTGGTGGTGGTGGTGGTGGTGGTGGTGGCGAGGGAGGTGTTGTCTGATTTAACAGACTGGGTGACTCACCTGATGTCAGAGAGTCCAGAGTCCAGTTGCAGAAGGATGTGCTGATACCAAGCTGGCTGGTGGAGGGGACCACATTGTTAAATGCTGAGTGGAAGTCAATGAACAGCATTCTGACGCATGAGTTGTGACTGTCCAGGTGAGTCAGGGTAGAATGGAATTGACCTTTTGCGGCGGTAGGCAAGCTGGTGTGGGTCCAATGAAGCAGGGAGAGGGGATTCCAAAGTTGGAAGAACCAGTCTCTCGAAGCACTTGGCGAAGATGGGGGTGAGTGCAACCGGACGGAAATCATTAAGGGTCGTAGCAGTTTTATATTACTGGAGCAATTATATATCACAACATTTTATTCGGTCTAAGGAAAATAGCATACCACAGTGAGGACAAAACCATGAGAATGTTTTGTCCTTACTGAAGACACGTTTTGCTATAGTCAAAACCGGTCCCCCCAAATTATTTTTTTTAGACTTGTGCCTCTCTACTGCCAAACTAAACTGGGGATGCAATATAATATTTATTCATTCAGCAATGTACATTCAGTATATCTCTGTTACGTTGTTAAACTAATAACCTCTTGCTTCTTTTCCAGCTGTTCAACTTGGGAGACATATGCACTCTAATGCCCCCATCTGGCTCCAAAGAGATACTGACCATGGACCACTGTGTCAGCAGCTGTGCATTTTGCGAATTTAGTGTAGAAATTCAAACTCAGTCAGTAAATCAGTAATAAGGTGATGCAGAATACATGTATGTTAATTAATGTATGTATTCGTAAAGAAGAATGTTGGTCAGCTTGACCCATGCTTCATTCATGTAACAAACAAACAAACAAACAAATTAATCCTGATGTTCCCTAAATAATTTCTCTTAGGCCTCTCTCTCTCGTAAAAGTTTATTAAAGCAAGCTTTGTCAAATCATAGAGAAGTTCAGTCTCATATTGAATCTGAAAGCAGCACATTGGAGTCCTTGTGCCAGCACTTACTGTAAGCTTATAATATCATTGAGCTGCAGTAAATCTCTTGCAGTTAAACCGTTCATTAAAGCAGATTCTGTGGGTTAAAAAGCAGACCTCAAAGTAAGTGAAGTTAACTGTTCTATCATGACTAAACATAGTTGTTTAGGTTTTCCTTTCAAACAGCAAAATACCAGGCAGCTTCAGTCAAGGAAAGTTGGATGTTTGTGACCCATTGCTAATCTCCTGACCTTACCAGTGACATTTCAAAGGTGCCAATTTGTACACATTTTGCTCAGTAACACCAGGTTGTATTGTTCCAATGTAATCTCTTGTAAGTCCAATGAAGGGTGGTCATACATGTTAGAGATTTGTTGACACGCAAAGAAATGCTTAGTGTAATTCACTGCAATGCTTGTAAGTCTGCGTGCAAGAATTGGACTGTATGAGAAACAAAATAAAATAACTGTTCTTGTAATGGCACTCACCCATGGAGTAATAACAGTGAAGATCTTTTGAAGAAAGTTGTTGAAATACACTTATAAGGTTCCAGAATTATGACTAGACATAATGCAAATATTATGTTAGAAGCACAGACTGAATTAATGGACGTGTTTGTGTGAGAAAAGTATGAATAAATGTGAGGAGAACAAATGTGATAACGATGATGACGATGGGTGTGTGTGTGTGTGTGTGTGTGTGTGTGTGTGTGTGTGTGTGTGTGTGTGAGAGAGAGAGAGAGAGAGAGAGAGAGAGCAAGGGAATGAGTGGGAGAGGGAGGGAGAGTTTGCATGTTTGATGACATTTTTTCATGTCATTAATTTCTTCCCCAGCCTCCTACTACCAGACATTGCATTTCGCATACACAATACATACTTTTGTTTACACACACACACACACAAACACATACACACACACACACACACACACACACACACACACACACACGCTCCTCAATCACATGCTTCCAAATGCCTCCATTCCCAACGCACTGTTGCCACTGCACATGAAAGGTAGGATGGACATTCCCTCAAATAACCCAAGCTGTTAGTGTGCTGTTTTGTATGTAGTTGGCACTGTTGTGCAGGACTTCAGTCTTACAATTATGTTGTACAGGGCAAGATTCTTGCAGATTTGTTCTTTTATTTTTGCTTTGTCTCAGTAGTATCGCATTAGACTTGCACGTGGTAATTGTAATGGCAAGATTGCTGCAAGAGAACAAAATTCTTAAATTATTACAGTGACTGCCTGTTGGTGTTTTTGCCAGTCTGAAGTTTTACAAAGCATTTCTGGCTGGAATTAACCACTGAATCAAATAAAGCACGTGCTTCACTGTGGTAAGAAAGTATCAAAGACTCCTTGGTGTGATGCACATTGCAAATTTGGCATGCTCTCCTTAGGAGGCCTATTTTACACTCAGTCACTGGAAAAGCTCTCTCTCTCCTTCTCTCTCTCTCCCTCCCTCTATTTCTTTCTGTCCACCTCTCTCTCACTCACTCTCACTTTTGTCTTTTACGAATCAAGTGTGCTACAAGCATATAACTTCAGTGTAGTTTCCTTCACCCATGGATTCCTTCATTCTGTGTCTTCTGTCCTTTCACTGGTGATGTACCCCCTTTAACAAGAGACAGAGAACAGAATGGACAAATATGCAAACAAGGAAGAGTAGTAAACCAAACACAATCCCTGACTCCTGTAATGACAACAATCTGCATTTTAATAACATCCTGTCTGCAGTTTAATGGCATCCCATGTGGCCGCCTCTGTTAGGAGAGGTTCAGCTATGAGGGGATATGAGTGAGTAAAGCGCTGATTGGCTAAACAATCCCCCCCCCCCCCCCCCCCTCTCCACCCACACCTCCCCCAGGAGTCAGCAATAAGAGGGCAGGGAGTAAAATGTCAAAGTGTCCCTTACCTCCTCCTCTTCCTCCTCCTCTTCCTCCTCCTCCTTGCCACTCAAGATGAAGTGCTGCTCTCTTGGAGACGACTGACAGACAGACAGTGAAGGGGCTGAGGCGAGCACTGGGGTCAGGGACTGAGACGAGCCTCTTTTTCCTTTTTGTTCTCTCTCTTCATTTCTCTCCTTCCCTCTCAGTTCTTTCCCTTCTTCAAAGCCCAGAGGAGAGCTCTTGAGGTGCTACCCAGGCGAGCAGGAACACTGCAAGTCATCCACCGAAGGGCACGCTGCGACCATGGGCAACCCGTGCGTCTGTGCTCTGGAGCTTCTGGGCGTGCTGGTGGGCTCCCTGGCCTGGTTCTGTTCCCTGGCCACCACCCTCATGCCCCAGTGGCTGACGCTGTCCACCGAGCTGTTGCCCACGGAGAGCTTCGAGCAGGGCCTGTGGGAGACATGCGTTGTGCAGGACATGGGGGGCCTGGAGTGCCGGCCGTACGACAGCATCCTGGGTCTGACGCCCGAGATCCAAATGGCGCGTATCCTCATGTGCCTGTGCCTGAGCACCAGCATGCTGGGGCTGCTGGTGGCGGTGCCGGGGCTCAGCCAGATCAAGAGCTGCCCGGGCGAGGACGGCCAGTGCGCCAAGCGAGCGCTGAAGATCATTGCAGGGGTGCTGTGTGTGGTGTCCGGCGTCCTAGGGCTGGTGCCCGTGTCTGTGGCAGCACACACCACAGTGTTAAAGTTCTTCGATGAACGCGTGCCCGAGGTGATCCCGCGCTGGGAGTTCGGTGACGCCATCTTCATCGGCTGGGTGGCTGGCTTCCTGCATGTGATCGCCGGGGTCCTGCTCATCACGTCCATTCCTAGATCACACAGAGGACAGGCGCGATTCACACAGCACCACCACAGACAAGAGGTCAGGACTATCCACAGCCCGGCCAGAAAGCATTCCGAGTATGTCTGAGCCGTTCCAGCTCCCAGTCCTTTCCAAGGAGGGGGATTCTTAAGCCTAGATCCAGCACAAAGTTTTTTTATTGAACTGAAAGACGAAATACTACATATTATCAGTTCACATGAGTTCAAATCACAGTTGTTATCTTAAACCAAAGAAATTGGAGTGATTGCTGATGTATTTCTGGGGACAGCACCTCTGTTTTTGGATCAGTGTTAATGTATAAACCTGACACCAGGACTGAAAACTGATTTTTTTTTTCTGTCAGGTAATATTCCTTTTTTTCTACTCTGCATGCATTTCATCTAGTAAATAGTCACATTTAGATAATAATGTACAATATGTTACCATTATGAGTGTCAGTATAAAGCTAGTAGTTTACTCACCATCCCAAGCCTGTGAATGGTTCATTTACTCTATGTAGAGCCTCACATTTTGATCTTTATTCTTACGAAGTGTGAGTTTTATGACGAACTTATGTTTTCTTAGACATCCTACAGTATATCCAATCCATATGATATCCAATCTGATGAAAGGAGACAGAATGACTGATTACTGATATAATTGACTGGATTGTACTGTATGACCGGTGAAGAACATCAGACTAAGACATCTGTAGAAAAAAATCATGATTGTGTGATCATTGTATATACCAGTCAAAGGTTTGGACGCACCTTTAATTTAAAAAAAAAAATTCTTTACTTTTATTATTTTCTACATTGTAGATTTATACTGAAGACATTTGAACTACGAAAGTACACATATGGAATGATGTACTTAACAAAGATAGTTTTATCTACCATGTAGAAAATAATAAAAGTAAAGAAAAAACTTCTCGGAAAATTAGAAGGTGTGTCCAAACTTTTGAATGGTACTGTATATGGATGTATATTGTAATGACTGCACTGTATTTCAGACTCATACTAGAGCCACCACTGTTTCATAGCAACCACATGTACACATATTACAGACTCAAGCAAACAAGTACACAAACACACACAAGCACACGGTTTAGTGGTTTGTAAGTGAAAAGTGAAATGTTTGCTCTGTATGAAAATACTGATTTATAAGGACTAGACTGTTTAATTTGAATATTGACTTTTAATATACATCCTTTGTCTGTTCGTATAAAAAAATCAGTTCTTATTCAACACTCAATCGTACATAATCACTATTACTAAGTGTATATAATCGTTACATTGTTAAGGGCAAAACGAAATGTATTTAGCATGATTGAGCTGCAACAACTTGTTCTCGCATGCACTCTGTCAAGCTTGGTGAGGGAAAGCAACCTCTTAATGCCAAATACAACAGGACAACTTAACTCTAAGTGGGTCTTTAAGTAGATCTAACTCTTACTCACCAGCTGGTACAACAGTTTAATTTATCTGGCTCTCGAACAGAATAATTTGACTTTGCACATTCACAATAAAAGTCATGAACATTGTACATGAAAGTCTTGATGTGTAAGACACCTAAATGCGACCAAGTACAACCCAAAATATATGAGATTACTAACTGGAAACATTCTGAGGATTATGAGCGAACCCATCAAGGCAGAGAATGTCATATGAAGGATACAGACAAACAGTTGTTTAAAAAGTGTCCTTGCTGTTTTGTGAAGAAATCTTGAGCCTAATTGCCTCTGATTTCCCCCTCGTCAGTCACCAGGATAAGCTGCATTTAACGATCGCTCTAACGAGCAGCACGTCCTGTAAAGAATGCAGGACAGACTGCCCCTCCACCTTCTCCTCAATATAATTACACAAACCTGCCAAGGTCAGAGGGTTAGACAGCTATTTCCTTCTCTTCTCTCTACCCCTCTATGTCTGTCTCCTCTCCATCCAAAGGACATTAACGAAATATTCATTGTATTCTCTGTGTAGGCTACACACTTGTATACAGTATAATGTCTTTGTGCTACCATGCCATGTGTTAAAAAAAAAAAATCTGACCATTCTGTCAATGGGATTCACCTGATATTAGATCAATATTTATGGAAAGGGTGTTCTGCAGCACAAGGTCAACCATCTAGTTCTGTGAACTTTCTTTATGTATTTTTATGTGGAATTTACTAATGTGTGACATTTTGAGGTGCTTGGTTAAAACTCTTTGAGACAGCAAAACCACAAATGTCTGAACATTGTCAATTATGGCTGTGGATGAATGTTTGGCTGCTTGATTTGACTTGACCATTCAAGCTGATTTAACACATCATCACCAAACCAAAAGACACCGGGGATAGATGCCGCAAAACTGGGAACCAACTGTCCAGCGACGTCCCCTGTGTGTCCTGGAGACCTCTCGACGCCACTCGGCCAGATGGCCCATTAGGACGCACCCGTTCGCCTTCCTGCTGATAGGAGCTGCTGCATCGCAACAGTATGATTGCCAAAAATTGTGTTTATGTGTTCGTTGTGATTAGGACTCGAATCCGACTGCTGGGGGGGCTGAGAGCTAGTCGGCGTTAAATAAAAGCTGTGGATGGGAAATGGCACGACTCCATCCCACTTACGGTGCTGTAAACAAATTATAGAATGGCATTTGACAGAATAATATGAAATGGTATCGTATAAATCTGACAGATTCCATTGTAATCAATTCCATTATGTTCACCCGCTTGGGGACCACAAAGCTGATCTGTTTCTCCTAAAGAAAATAAACTACCAGCGATGAAATTTGCTCACTCTGTAATTCCTGTCAACTGGGTAATTAAAGTGCAACCACAAGGTCAGCGTGATAAAAGTCCACCCACCAAGTCTGTCTTCTTGTGTGTTAGCATCAAACATTTCTTAATTAGATTCTGAGCGACTGCTATCACAGTGGCAGTTTCAAGCCCTGAGATCACGGGATGCCCATGGCGGGGGCCTCTAAGGCCAACTGACAGGCTGGCGAAAGGCTGGAGAAAGAGTTAAGGGCCCTGGCATGCCAGAGTGGTATCTCTCCGTCAGAGATGCCAAAACGGACATTAATGATGCGTGTTGGCTCCTGCCCAGGGCCTAATGGTCATGCCCTCACACATCCTCTGCATTCCTCTCAGGCTCCTGGTTCCTGGTTCATTCCATCCCCTCCATCCTCTGACGAGATTATGTGCTCTATGTGTGCATTTGGGAATGAGCTTTATTAGTATGCACTAAGTGTGACCTTTTCAGGTTATTATTATTATGATTGTTTTTTTCAGGTTATTATTATGATGTTTTTAAAGAGGCATTGCAATCCATGTTGTTACCTCAGGTCAATGGTTAACATAAGTAAATGACAGTCGTAAACTGTGTTGCTGAGAGTAACGTGAGAGTCATTGTCATCCATCTTTATATCTCCTGAGGGATAACAGCGTGATCTACCGGCGATAATGTTTCCTCCATATCTTCAGGAACCATCTCAACCTAATCTTTACAACAAATTTCACTGCTTGCCTTTTTTTCCGTTGTATTTCACAAACATGGAAGGCTATATAAGTAATGCGTAGGAAGTAATAATGTGGTACATTAGAAGTATTTTTCTTCCAACTCAATTTCCTATGAATGAACATAAATTGCACCACAACCACGATTACCAGGAGACAGTCCCTACCACAGCCATGAACTATAGTCTTTACCACAACCATGATGACTGCAATGGTCTCTGATATTATATCTGAACGGATAAGGAGTTGCTGAGTTAACCATGATAAAATCGATTCAACCCTTGGCCCCATTGAGAAATATCTTAGAATATGTAATAATGAGTGAAGAAATAGATGCTTGTGAATCATTCACCACACCATCCTTTCCATACTGTTGCATAAGGAAAGATAAAAACAGGAGAGAGAATTTACACTGAAAGTCACTGAATGGTATTTCTCTTTCAATGCCCTGCTCTAACTTTACCACTCTTCCTCAAAACTCCTTACAGTGGGGTTTTGGTTGGTAGAGCACAGGGTGACTCCTCAGTCACAACTTTCCAGGTTCCTCTGAAGTGTCACAGTTGTCAGCTTTGGTTTGATTCGTACCACATCATAGTTGTGCTGACGTCAGTACCAGGCCTGCCAGGTCCATTCACTCTGAGCAGAGCTGACCGAGCTTGGGCTGAACAAGCTCTTTTGTTCTGGGACAGACCAACCCGGTGCTGGGCGAGAGAAGACCTGTGGGCTTGGCGTCTCTGGGCAACAATCATAAAGTTGTGATGGAGGCTCCGTTCTGCCCCAAGAGCTTCACAACGGGCCTCGCCACTGTGCCAACAACAGCCTCCACTCACAGTCACGAGAGTGAAATACCTCAGGCCTGTGAGAGAGACCCTGAGCTGGGCAGAGGAGGAGGAGTCTCACTGTCAGTTTGTAGGTTCTGTGTTTGGACAATGAAACCCCAAATGTTTGGAATAAATCAGCCTATTTTTTTTTGGAAGGAGTGAAGATGACAGGGCAGAGAGCATGAGACTAGCTCATGATTGGTTGTTGTAAATTGCCCTTTGTCTACTGGTTAGCAATAGGTGACAAAAAAACTTGATGAACCATGATTTATAAACTATAGAACTCAGAATTTTAATGGCCACTATAATAAAAAAAGCTTGAGGGATTCGATACATTATTTATGATGGAACGAACACCCTGATGAGATTAATTTCAAAGAAAACTGTGCAGTAGGCACATCAGTGTGCCAATTCCCCACTGGATATCAAATAAATTTTAATTGGCAAGAAATAATTTCCCCTCATTGTATGATCCAGGGGATTAGGTGGTTTTGTAACAACAGCAAATCATGTACTTCTCACAGGGCTTGCTGTCGAAATTAATATCTAATTTTGATAAGATTACATTTTGGCAAGCCTGAAAACAGGAGTCGATGAGGGCCAGCGGAGGAAAAAAATCCCTAATAAGAGCCGGCATCACACAGGGAGTCCCTGGCAGAGTTCATTAGGCTCCCCAGCAGGGCACACACCAGCCTGCAGGGGGCACTTTGGTAATTGTGCTCACCATACTAGCGCTGGACCCCGTCTTTCCGGTTTCAAGATTATATCAGCCATAGACATATACAGCCGCGGAAAAAATTAAGAGACCACTTCAAAATTATCAGTTTCTCTGGTTTTACTATTTATTGGTATGTGTTAAAGTAAAATGTACATTTTTGTTTTATTCTATAACCTACTGTCAACATTCCTACCAAATTTCAAATAAAAATATTGTCATTTAGATCATTTATTTGCAGAAAAATGACAATTGGTCAAAATAGCAAAAAATATGCAGTGTCTTCAGATCTCGAATAATGCAAAGAAAACAAGCTCATATTCATTTTTAAACTACACAATACTAATGCTTTAACTTAGGAAGAGTTCAGAAATCAATATTTGGTGGAATAACCTTGATTTAAAATCACAACTTTCATGTGTCTTGGCATGCTCTCCACCAGTCTTTCACATTGCAGTTGGGTGACTTTATGCTACTCCTGGCGCAAGAATTCAAGCAGCTCGGCTTCTTTTCATGGCTTGTGACCATCCATCTTCCTCTTGATCACATTTCAGAGGTTTTTTATGGGATTCAGGTCTCGAAATTGGGCTGGCCATGACAGGGTCCTGATCTGGTGGTACTCCATCCACACCTTTACTGGCCTGGCTGTGTGGCATGGAGCATTGCCCTGCTGGAAAAAACACTTCTCAGAGTTGGGGAACATTGTCAGAGCAAAAGGAAGCAAGTTTTTCTTCCGGGACAACGTTGTACTTTGCCTGGCTGAGGTTTGTAAAAGACCATAAGGATTGAAGCAAAGCGGACTGGAGGTCCCTAAGTTCGTCTTCTCTGATGAGTCCAATTTTCAGCTTTGCCCAACACATGGTCGTCTGATGGTTAGACTGAGACCTGGAGAGGCCTACAAGCCACAGAGTCTTGCACCTACTGTGAAATTGGACTCATCAGAGAAGACGAACTTAGGGACCTCCAGTCAGCTTTGGTTCAATCCTTATGGTCTTTTTCAAACCTCAGCCAGGCAAAGTGCAACGTTGTCCCGGAAGAAAAACTTGCTTCCTTTTGTTCTGACAATGTTCCCTAACTCTGAGAAGTGTTTTTTTTAGCAGGGCAATGCTCCATGCCACACAGCCAGGCCAGTAAAGGTGTGGATGGAGTACCACCAGATCCGGACCCTGTCATTGCCAGCCCAATTTCGAGACCTGAATCCCATAAAAAAAACTCTGAAATGTGATCAAGAGGAAGATGGATGGTCACAAGCCATGAAAAGAAGCCGAGCTGCTTGAATTCTTGCGCCAGGAGTAGCATAAAGTCACCCAACTGCAATGTGAAAGACTGGTGGAGAGCATGCCAAGACACATGAAAGTTGTGATTTTAAATCAAGGTTATTCCACCAAATATTGATTTCTGAACTCTTCCTAAGTTAAAGCATTAGTATTGTGTAGTTTAAAAATGAATATGAGCTTGTTTTCTTTGCATTATTCGAGATCTGAAGACACTGCATATTTTTTGCTATTTTGACCAATTGTCATTTTTCTGCAAATAAATGATCTAAATGACAATATTTTTATTTGAAATTTGGTAGGAATGTTGCCAGTAGGTTATAGAATAAAACAAAAATGTACATTTTACTTTAACACATACCAATAAATAGTAAAACCAGAGAAACTGATAATTTTGAAGTGGTCTCTTAATTTTTTCCGCGGCTGTATATATAAACATTATAGATATGTATATATGTCTATGATATCAGCGATACCAATGGTGGGAACAGTAATGGTGATCAGGTGTGCAGTTCGGAGGTGTCAACAGCGTCATCAGGACTCCTGACTGACATTTATCAGAACGAAGATAAAGAAATAGTTCAAGGGATACATTCAAAAAAAATCTATATTTGAATATTACCTTGGATAAAGGACTTTGCAGTGCATAAACAATATACAATTCCACATTAGATTTACAATTGTATGTTCATTATTTTCCATAATAATACACTTTTGTGAATAATGGTCTGGAATTAACCTCCAGACAGGTATATGAACCAAATCTTATTACAATCGGCAGACAAACAATAGGCATACGTTATTCTGGCCTGATGGGAATAAAATGTCCCTCTAAGCAATTTAGCTCTCAGGGAATTTATGGTTCTGTCAGAGTTAATTACATTCCCGCTATTTTGTATTATCAACTGATTTTGCATTCTTTCTGAATAAAAGTTTGAGAAAAAGAGATTGATAGTCCTGTATTGAATAGCATCAGATATTTAAATGTAACAGGTCATTGAAGGAGCTAAAGAGTTACTTATCTTTTAAGGACCCCCGAGAATGTACTGATCCATTCAAACATCTGCTTTTATAAATCTGTGCAGGCAAGCCACATATTCAGCAGTCTTTCACATCTGAAGTCCATTATTGCAAATAGTGGTGTGATTCATTTTAGCATTCACAGCTTTCTTTTATCAAGTCTCCAGATTCTCAGCCTAAGAACCACTGAGGTTCTACATTGCTACCTGGAGCTGAAGGTGAGGATCAGGGGTTCTGTTCTCCATTGCTACCTGGAGCTGAAGGTGAGGATCAGGGGTTCTCCTCTAGTTCAAAGGCTGTGTTGTCCTCCCCCGCATCGGGACCACTCTCTAAGATGGAGCTGAGGCCCATGGACGGCTGTAACTTTGAGTCAACCAAGTGACCATTAGTCTCAACGCTGGCCTCGGCCTTCTTTGGGTACCTGTAGCACAGGAAGAGCAGTCCACCGAAGGCAGTCATGAATGATGCTCCAATACCAACCCCGATGCCTGAGCCTATGCCCTGGCTTGACGGGGCTGAGGGAAAGTCGTACTCCGGGGGGAAAGCGATGGTGCGATTGTTCAACACTGCCGCCGTGGTCAAGCACAAGGGCACGAGAGCACCCGTTGCTGTGAGCAGGTAGAGAGTCCCTGCAGACCAGAAGGCCACGTTTATACTGCGTCTCTTCCCCAACCCGAAATAGACCTTCCTCATGGCACACCCGGCGACTAGATTCCCGAGGAGGCCCACGGCCACGGCCATCATGATAAGAATCTGAGCCAGGACCATCTCCACAGGAAGGAAGGAGTCTGTGATGGCCATGGCCCTGCAGTACTCCGCCGTGTTCATGGTGTGAGTGTAAAAACATGCCCGCCACACCCCCACCCAGGCCACCCCGGAGGTGATGACCGACCTGTCGGACACGTACCACATCCTCCATTCATTGATGCCAGCGCTGCAAAGGATCAGGATCCATCCCACGGAGCCCATCACCAGGCCCAGGAACTGCAGGTGAGCCGTGTGGGCCAGGTACGCCATCACGCAAGCCCGGGTTCAGGAGAAGAGCACTAGCTACTGGAACCAGAGGCCTGAAGATCACTCACTCGCGCTCTGAGTCGAGGCTGCTGGGCCCCTCAAGCAGTGAGGGCTTCATGGGGACTGAACCCTAAAGGACCTGAAGAAAGAGAAAAGAGAGCAAGAGAGAAGAACAGAGATCTCTTGAGTATATGCGAGTTTCACATGGAAAACAAGTTACGCAAGAAAAAAAGCATTTTGTGTACCTACATTGGACGGAAAATATGGATGCATTGCATAGCTGCATTGTTGTCAGCATTCTACTGGAATTGCGTTCGAATATAGAACTGTTAACCAGACTGTTTTACTTCTCTGTTCAATAAAAAAGGGGAACAACCGGTTTGTCATCAAACAATGATCTTAGTTCCTAAAAAAAAAGTGAGACTTACACTTACTAACTCTATGTACTGAAAATACATACTTAATGCAATACAAGGCAACTTTTGAGTGAATGTCTCACAGCATTCCTGAGTGAAACCACACATCTAACATAGCCAGCAGTGAAATGAGAGAGGGGAGGTGGGGGGCAGAGAAGCATTGCATGACTGACTGCACACCTGGGGCTCAGGAATGCCTTAAGCTAAACCTGAGAGGTCATTTACCGTAACCCAGCGCTCTGACACGATGAGTTGGAGATGGGGGAATTGTAACGGTGCATTAACTCTTCATGTACAGTACATAAGATGAGATGTACAGTACATAAGATGGAGAACCATGGAACACTATGGCGTACTTTAAAAAGAATGGCGACCGTCTTGGCCAGAAATATCCCTTTTTCACCTCAAAGCAACTTTACAATCATATGTAAAATCTACTGAGGAATATTTGTAGATTTAGTTACAGTCATAACTGAGATGTTGTAATTAAGGTTGATTCAGACCACTATCTGAAACTCAATGTCCAAAAGGACATTATCAGAAGACTCTTATCACCTTTACTAGCAGGTTAGAACAACTAGTACTAACAGGGCAAAAAAAACAATACATCATTATTACACCAGTTTTTTAGGCTACACTTCTCTAATGATGTTTGAATAATACACATACATTGATTGTCAGGAATGGATGGCATCAAATGTTTAAAGGCAAAAAAAAAACAATATAACCTCACATAAGCAGGAAAAGGAAATGCAAGGAAAATATGAATATGACTGTACGTACCTTTCACAACATGGAGGTCTTGAATCTCAGCAGTGACAGGTAACTGCTACCAAAACAGCAGGACGGGAAGTAAACAGAACCGACTGTTGCTTGCAGTGCAGCTGTTAGACAAAGCACCTTTCCAATTTTACACGCTCAGAGTAAATATAGCCCGGGTTAATGATTGACTTACCATGAAACACACCACTTCAAGGGGGCGGGGAGTGGTGTTCAGCATCAGATGATAAGTATTAGTAACTTCACTTCTGCTCTTCCCTACAGAAGTATAACAACATAACATCGCATTTTATGATGAGATCAATTTAGATAATTCAATGAAACGACATTCAAATGGTTTTATTTGGGTAAACGTGTACACACACTTGCAAGACAACTACGACTGCAGTTTTACAACCAGGCGTGTCATAAACGTGTCAAGGTCGCATTCTCCTTGGCTTAAGGAAAGTCTCTTAAAGAAATAGTTAAATATTATACCACCTCATTATACTGTACTGTGTAGTGTGGTGAAACACTTGTAGGAAATGTAGGACTTTTATCTACATTGGTTTTAAAAGAGTGTGTGATTGCTAAATGAACACCAATGTAAAACACTTGGGAAACACATTAGTACATGAAGGCACACTCTTGGATGATAACCTTTATTTTGTTGAAATTGTACTGAAGCACTAAACGCTCCATACCGTTTAAATAATTGTCATCAAATATCACCACACACCACATACATTCAAATCAGTCCATTTACCAAGCTGAATGCAATGTGAAGTTAGATTCTCGTAGTTCCTCTATAACGAACGTCAACTCCACTTATAACACTGGACTTTCCAGTATATATACACTCCTCCCCTCATGCATGACACAGTAATGAGACATAGAAGACAGAAGAAATAGAACACAATGAGACAATGAGCAGAGCAAAAGGCAGCTGGTATTTTATAGACAAGCATTGAATCCACAGTGGAGTAACATGGTTCCGTAGCAATTACAGTAAGAGTTAAAGCAATGTTAAAGATAAGCAGCTACACAATAGTGACTGACCGATGTGATAAGTTTGGCCTGGCTAAAATCAGGTGTGCGGAACGAAAGACTACTGTAGCCTACTCTAGTTTATGTACAAGTTTAAAAGGGCTACAATAAATTACTAAAAAAAAAAAACGTTGTTTTGTAACGAGACACAAAAAGACAGAACAATGCGGTATGAAATAATGCACCATCTAAGAGAGTCCGTTGTTTTTTTTTGGGAGATGTGCTGCCCTGTTGCAAAACCGTCAGGCTTTAGTGGTATCCCTGAATACGATTACTGAGTGTTAGAGGGGCACTGAACAAGATCATGAATATGAGAAGAAAACTGTGTGCCCTGAAGCTCACTGATATGACACTGATCTAAGTTCAGTTACTTTCTCAGATGTATGTGTGTGTGTCTGTGTATCAGTTTTTTGTTTGTGTCAGACAGACAGGTAGAAACACAGCTTTAACAATGTAACAAGTGGTCAATAAGACGAATACGCTTATCTCACATCGCCCTCTAGTGGTCAGAAAGCTAATCTGCTTTGTGAGAAGCGAAGCAGTGGTTTGTCAAAGAGTAGTCAGTCTGGTTGGTCCACTGTCTGCTGGAGAGCCCTAAGGGTGCAAGGTGTGCCACGGCATTCTTAACCCAGTCAGGCAGTTCATTCAGTTCAGAGTCATGGTTAAGGGCTTTTCTTACATCAGACAGAAGAGCAACAGTGGTTGGTCCGGGGGTCAAAGTGTGGTCGGAGAGCAGTCAGTTAAGCACTCAATGGCATCTGAACAATATCAGACCATGTCTGGTATAGTTAAAAGGACTGGGCCCAGTCAAGATAGGGGTCTAAGGGGTACAGGAAGTGGTCCAGACGGAATGTTGTCACAGTCTAGATGTCTGCTCCGAGGGTCAGCCTCTGGTCCAGCGGCAAGCTGTCCGTCAGACAATTGAGCTGCTCGTCGCCCAGTTTGATCTTGTCCTCCAGCTTGCGCTGCTCGATGATGAGGGCCGACTTCATCTTGACAAAGTGCTCGTAGTCGCCCAGGCTTTCCTCGTCCAGGTAGCTGGCCAGAATGTCGTAGACCACGCGCTCGCGCCGGTCCAGGTTCTCCTTGAGCTCCTTGGCATCCTCGTGCTGTCGGATCAGCAGCTTGCGCTTGTCTGTCAGTATCCGCTGAGGAGAAATGGGACACAATTAATGACTCCGTTCTGAAAGATAGCAGGACAACAATCTTTGCTCTTATTGGACCGCCATTCTTTCCTCTGGTGATTTTCCCGACTCTTCAGACAATCCTTCCTTTTATCCTCTCTGCCTTTATCCCCTGAATTCTTTCGTGTCTGACAATTTCATTTCTGCTCCATCTATCACTTCTTCCAGCAAAACCAACACCAATCCTGCTCTCTTTGCCCTTAATCATACTAACTCCACTCCCACATCTCAATCTCCTTCTATCTCTTCCTTTCCCCCTTCCCAGTTTCTATCCCTTGAGCCTAGTCTTCCTTTGCCATTCTCTCCATCTCTTTAGCCTCTTCTCCTTTAACCACTCTACATCCCTCTCATTCTCTCTTTCATTCTCTGTCTCATTATCTCCCTCTCATTCTCTGTCTCATTCTCTCTCTCTCCTTCTCTCCCCCCTCCCATTGTGCTCACCCTCTCCTCGGGCGAGGCGTCCTCCTCCAGGGTGTTGAGGGCATTCTCCACACGGGCCAGCCGCGCGGAGAGCGACAGCAGCAGGCTCACCACCTTGTCCAGGTCGCCCACGAACATGCGGAACTTGTCCAGCTCGTTGGGCTTGCACACCTGCTGCACGGTGGCCTCCACCTCCTGGCCCAGCGCGTTGTTGTCTTCCACGTCATCCTGCAGGCTCTCGCGCGCCTCCCGCAGCACCTGCAGCTTGCGGCTCAGGCTGTCAATCAGCTCGTGCTGCCAGGGGGGAAGAGATGAGAGGTGGGAGGGGTTAGGAATTGGTGGGTACTTGTTTTATAATGCAGGCAAGACCCTTCATATACACAGACCTGATTTAAATGAAGGAACTTGTGTAAAAAACACAAAAGGCGGGGAGAAGAATAAGGCTAAGGGGAGAGAATTCCCGACTTGATGTTCAAGAGAATAAACAGTAAAATAGTCCTACATGTAAAATGTTGAAAGAGTGAATGAGTTAGAGAAAATAAAAGAGGAGAAAGACTAAGAAATGGAAAGTGTGAACATGAGAGGGGCAGACAGTGGGTGAATGAGTGACAGCAGCCACAAGTAGCAGGTACCTTTTTATCGGCCAGGTCGTGGTCTAGCTCCTCCTCAGAGTCAGGCTCCTCGCTCTCCTCCTGCTGCATGTCCTTCATCTTGTTCAGGAGCTCCGCCTTGGGAGCCGACGTGCTGTAGTAGGTGGAACTGGTCGCCAGGGCAACAGCAGCTGCCATGGTGCTCTCCTCCTCTTTCCTGAGGTAAACAAGACCAAAGAGCATCAGCCAAGAGCCAAGAGACAATAGGGCACTGAACTGCACGGGTACAGGTTATGCTATGACTGTGATACAGTCCTATGAGACTGAGAAAAATGTGTGACTAAAATAGAGCGCAGTTAACCACTCTGCAGTTCCTAATTCTGCCAGCAGATGGCCTCAGTTGTGCAACTGCCTCTGTCCTGATTGATACACCATTCACATTCCACCCAGCATATTCAACAGCAAAGGAAATCAAGAAGTGAGGTCACGGATTCAGGGAAAAAATACAATACCAAAAGACTAGACCAGACGTTCAGAGTGCTTTTTGAAAAATCCTGACTTCACCATCAAAGGTTTTGGCACAAATATTGGTGTACTAATTATAAATACAGAATAACAGACAATGCTAATCCTGATCCATCTTCAGCATAACAATTTTTAAAAAGGCTAAAAAACTGAAAGAAATCTATTCAATGTTTTGGTACTCTGAATTTCATGCTATCCAAACAGTAGTCTGCCCAGTTGAGGGGCGTAGAGGCTGCCCACCTTTCCTCAGCGCTTCGGGGAGAGGCCTGCTTGGGAGCAGCCTTCCTGCGCTGGTGGGCCCCCTCCAGCAGCTGCTCTCCCTGGGGGAAGAGCCCCTCCATCAGGTCCATGGTGGTCTTCCTTTTGCTCTGGTCCAGGATGTCGGCCAGAGACTTGTCCTTGTCGATGATGTCCCTCGCCAGCTCCTCCCTCTTCTCGTCCTCCGCCGACTGCAGCCGGGTGCTGGTGGACGAGACGCCGTTGTTGCTGGGGTGATGGACGTGGCGGGGGTCCACCGGTGGGGCCTCAGAGGGTCTGTGCTCTCCCAGGGGCCCCTTGTTCGTCTCTCTATTGGGCTCTGATGGCTCTCGCTGGGCCCCAATGTCTGAGGACTTGGGCTCGGGCCCCAGGTCCCTCTGCTGTCGTGAGTAGGCACAGAAGACTGAGTAGGACTGCTCTGGGCCGGCCAGGCTGGTGAGGTGAGTCGCCCCGGGGCCCGTAGGAGCTTGAGGAGCCTCGCTGCCTCCACCTCCACCTCCACCTAGACTGTGTGGGTGGAGGTACTGCCTGCTCTCCTTCTCCGTGTCGCTCTCGGCGTGGACGATCTTGATGGGCACTTTCCTGACAGCGCTGTTGTTCTCCGTCACCTTCTCCATCCTGTTAGAACAACAACAACATAAACGAGAGAGACACACAGACGCGAGCAATGAGCTTTTCAGTTCACTGTACATCCATCTATTTAAGACTCACAAAAAAAAAAAAGCTCCCACGCACATGGCTGTAAAATCAGTGAATAATTATACAAAATAAAATAATTCCTTTACAAAAGGTCAGCCTAGGACGCGGCACTGACCACAGCATTAAATGTGTCAGTTAGGAACGGCTGAGGAGCCAACTTCTCTGTGGACTCCTCTGAGCAGAGGCAGCAGTACAGTCAGAGTGGAGAGCCCATCCATACTCAGAGACTGATTAAGAGTCATATGACATGATGACATTAGGGCGCACTCTTTGCTTTTCTCATTTTTCCCATGCCCAACATCCTGGCACACGGAGGCCGCCGGACTCCTCCCTGCACGTTGGCTCCTCCGCAGTGGAATGCTGCACTGTACAAATCTCAAAACCAGCCCTTCCCTGAGACCAGGGCGCAAAATAAGAAGAAGCAAAGGAGAAGGAAAACACGAAAAACCCACAGCACTCCTCTATGACGTTTGAAAAAATAAAATAAATAAATACAATAAGTCTTTAAGTCTTTGCTATTGGACTGTCCATAGCTTCCTCAAACTTGTTTCATGAATAGAACACACACATACACAGACACACACAAGCATGCCGCTTACAGTCGGGAGGGTTATCAATAAGCCTCTTGTGTGTGTATGAATACAATAAGGAGAGACATGGTGGAACGCCGTCATTAAATTACTGGGCTGGGGAGAAGGACTCTTTCCAGTGATAAATTTAAGACTCCAGTGGCAGAAGGGGGGGGAAAAAAGAGAAAAAGAAAAAACAGCAACCCAGCTGTGTGGTTTTAGAAGTGGAAAACTCCACTGCTTCTGCAGCAGTTCTGCAGGATATGTGGACGTAGTGCGAGACAGTGAGAAAGAGAGCGAGAGAGAGAGAGAGAGAGAGAGAGAAAGGGATTGAGAGAGAGAGAGAGAAAGGGATAGAGAGAGAGAAAGTGAGAGAGAGAGAAAAAGAGAGAGAGGGAGTGAGATGGTCGGAGAAAGTGAGGGAAAGAGGAAAACACATAGGATGTGGGAAAGCAGAGTAGCGAGAGCAGGCGGCACCAGGCTACAGCCAGACGGAGTGGGTTCGGGCGGAGCCCTGCTCTTACCTTCCAGGGGCTTCATCCTGCAGGGAGACAGGGGGCTTGTCGGTCAGTCTCTGGGGAGAGAATTGGGGCGAGGGCGAGCGCTGGCCCTCCATGGTGGGCTTGGCCAGTGCCGGGGCCCCGTGGGAGGGCTGTGGGGGCGGGGGCAGCACAGGCTCCGGCTTCTGCTTCGGCTCCTCCTGGCCCTCCTCCTCCTCTTCTTCCTCTTTCTTCTTCAGCGCTTCCAGATCCCTGTGTGGACAGAGGGCACGGTCAGGTTCCGTGTTGGGGGAGTGATCGCTGGGGACTCCGCCCTGGAAGCCAGAGAGGGTGAAGTGCTGGGGGTCGATGGGAGAGGGTGCGGTGTCTGGATGCTGGTACCTGTCTGGGCGGGGCAGTGGTTGTCTCATCCACTGGGGATCAGGATGGGGGTGCAGGTGGAAGTGACACAGTGTAGGGTCGACTGGGTCAGGGAGGAGTGCAGGCAGAGGAGGACTAGGAGGAGGAGGGAGAGGAGCATCCCAGGCTAGGATGTCAGGGTTCTCCAAAGGCACTAGGGGTGGAGGAGGAGGAGGTGGTGGTGGAGAAGGAGGGGGCAGCTCTGGGAACTGGTTGGGTTCTACTGGCTTCTTTTTCACGCAGAATTCACTATGTCCTCTGTCAGACAACCTGAGACAAGAAATGAAACATTACTGCAGGGTTCTCACGCACAGACACGCACAGACACACACACACACACACAGTTTCTCCCAAGCGCTAAGATCTCTTAGCACATTTCTAAGATATGTTGGCCAGTAAGCATGCTACATCTGAGGGCTGCAAACAAACAAACCCAGCTTTTCTCTGGGCCCCCTCTAGTAAACCTCTTCATCTCCATGCGGCACACAAAGCTCCACTGTGTTTAGTGTAAATCGATATGAGAGAGGACATTTCTCCCACATTTCAGCCTCTGTGCCGGGCTGCTGACGTCCAGCCTTGCGTCCGCAGCAGACGGCATATTTGTGTTCCCACAGCCCCGCCAGGCACTGTGGGTAATGAACGATCGCTTCTACTCCCTCTGCCTCTGCCTGAGTAAATGCATTTATTTATTTATTTATTTATACAAATGTTGTCCATTGTTTTCATCAAATATTTGGACTCGGGACTGTCAATGATTTCAAGATTTATGAATGGTGGTGGTGAGGTGGGGACAAACGGGCTGCTTGTCTAGTTGTCTTGTTAAAGTACAAAAAACACAAAAAAAAACAGTGGTCATTAATGGGCCTGTTCCCAAAATATACCCCGGGACATCCTGCAGACTTGCAGAAGTAGCAATGGAAAAAGGAGGCTCTCAAAGGCACCTATTTAAGTGAGGATGGCTCAGGCTAAAAAGCTCTGTACATCAGCGTAAGTGGGGCAACATTTTACAAAGCGGACAGCAGGCATAAAAGAAAGAGACAAAAGAGAAACAAAGAAAGAATAGCCAATAAAGCCAACAGCATGAAAGAATTCAATGATGTACATGGCATGTGTGCATGCTCTCTCGCGCGCACACACACACACACACACACACACACACACACACACACACACACACACACACACGCACAAGAATGCACTGTATAAGAGTACCTGTCAGGCACAAAGAACCACTGGCTGCACTCCGAGTTGAATGAAGATGAAAAGAAAATACCACTTAAGAGCAGTAAAGGGGAAAAAGGGGGGAAAGTGAAAATCAAAAAAATATGTGTTGGAAGAGACCACACAAGAGAGGAGAAGACAAAAGATGGTGTATCTTACTGCCTACACAGATAAACAGCAATTCAGTTTTTTTTTAACACAGCACTTACACAATATATCTTTTTTTATTTCTATAAGATGTATCTCCCACTGGATAGAGGGGAGCGGAGTAATGATCACTCTGGGGTGGTGCTGAGCGCTGGGTGGCATGGAGTCTGAGGAGCTCTGAGAGAATGGCGTGCCCTTAGAGAGGGGCACGTGGATGTTTTTGGCCGTGCGAACCCACGTGGTGTCTGCGAGCGTGCCGAGGCGTGCGCCTCTGCCGGTGTCTCAGCAGACTGTAATCAAGAATCCGCGTGGTAGCGGCCACAGCACCTAGCCAACGCATCATTACCAGTCTGCATCTGGCAGGAGCCCTGTTCTTCACCTAAGCCTCGACGCTAAACCACACCTCTCTTTATAATCCAAATCATAGCTACTGGTGATAAGTCAACTGGTGGTATCAGACCTATTCACGATAATCTAACCTATTCAAGTTAAGGGAATGTTAAATGCACTTTTTCTAACAGTGCCCAAGAAACAAAACCAACAGGGGTTAAAACTGAGTTTTAAATACAAAACAAATTAGCCCCATTGAGATACACTAAGGCCCAATCTTGAGCTACGGAATTATACCTGATAAAGATGGCCCTCTGTATTCTGACAGCTAAATAATTCACTGGCCATAGTAGATCAGGAAAATGGAAAAAGTTAAAACAACCTTTTGTAGGAGCGTCTTGAATAGGACTGCACTGCAATGGAGAAATCGATTTCATAACATTTTAATCTAGTTGCTACATATTTAGCAATATCCAGATCTGACTCCCAATAACCCTAACCCACATACTTCTGGTCATTTAAAAGACCTTTGCCAGCTCCTATGTGTGTTAGCATGCGTCATCCAAATAGGCACCATAAAAGGTTAAGTACTAGGCCAGTTGGATGGATAATAGAATTGTTGCGACTTATAAAAAGAAAAATTCCCCCTCGGCTGACTATCAATCTTTTGTTGCAACTAATTTCTTTTCAGCTGAAGTAACTGATAAAAGAGCTGATTTATGAATAAGCTGTATCCTTTGAGGTTCTCTGCTCTCCCGAGATCTGAGGTTCTGTCTATAAAGCTTTCAAATGCAAGCACATCGGGCCAAGGTCTGTCAACGGCCCTGTTTATTGATATGGAAATACTTTCAATGTGATGAGCTCTGGTTCAATACTACTGGGATCCAAGTCTAGTCTCTTAGAATTCTGCCCTTTAAATCAGTCATTTGTTCTTTTATTTAACTCTGGAATCCCAAAGCATAGGTTATTAAATTGTACTGTCTGGATTGTTCATTTTATCTGTTTGGTAAGAGTTACTTAGTTGGAGAGAGAAACATGGTCTATATTGCTGGGCCCTCTCTAACAAGAGACAGGAAGTCCAAACAATAAAGTAGATAAAAAGTAGATAAAAATTCAAAGGAGGCGTGAGACACAATAAGACACTGATGAATGCAAAGGTCATGCTGCAGTTGTAAAGAAACATTACATGTTACATCTCCGGAAATAAAGTTCAGCTAAGGGGGGCAGGCAGAGTATGCCCATGAAAGACCACATGTCAGTTGCAGATAGCATAGGTGTGATCATAGGCAAAGCACCCAATGCCAAATACTAGTCTATTAACACTCATACCACTGTGTGCTTACAGTTACACAAAAAGGGTGCAGAAATATGAAACTGTGACAAACACAAAAAAAAAGAATGCTTGGAGGATCGGAGAATTCCCAACCTGTTGACAGCTGACTGACACAAGACGACGGTTTCATTGTGCATTCACTCATCGCCTCCTAATTCTGTCATCTCCAGCTGATTTATTACACAGGGGTAGACCTAATTACAGTGGATTCAGAGACATAATCAACCTCATGGTGGAGTCTATCATTCAGATCTAAGCCCAGGCACTTAAAAGGTAAACAATTATGCTAAAAGTTAGCAATCATCCTTAATTGCCCTGATAGTGAGAGCATAATGTTAAATAATGTCTCTCTAAGTAATAACAACCAAAGCACAAGAGGAATCTTAGGGATCTGGATCCCTGGAGGGGAATTCCCACAAGTCAACCACTGACAGCTTATCAAAGTTCTTGTGGTTTAATATCTGAACTCACCGATGGCCAATATTATGTCCTGGTAGTCTCATAGTGTGCCAATGTAAAACGGAGAAGCCTGTCCTCTCCTGGATGTTGAGAGTGAAACTGACAGCTGCTGCCTGGACCTGTTTTCGCAGATAACTGTGACCCACCTGGGTGGGGCCGCAGCCAGCTCACCTGACGCTCTCTGGCCTGACTATACCATACACTGCCTTTGTGATGCAAATGAGCAAGTCCTACAGGATACCCACTTGGTCAATAGGGCTACTTCAGACTTGATACTCTACACCTTGACATGGGTTTCACTCCAACAGGGGTGTTTACACACAGGATACCTTTCCTGAAAAGATACGGGAAAAACTGGTTGAGGCTCGCTGTACTCGACAGTTTGCAATAACTAGGTCAATCGAAGTCGCTACACAGTTTGCAATAACTAGGTAAATCGAAGTCGCTACACCAAGCGCACTTTATTTTCACTTGATGCCTTTTGGGCGACCTACAGTGGCGACAACAGCAAGACAGGGTGGGAAGGGATGTGCAAGCAAGGGTAATTTCAGTGGTAAAGAGGCACTTTGGAACATCTTTAACACAGGCAGTAGTCAGGACTTGATCGCTTGATAGGGTGCAATTTACAAGCTTAAAATGATGGATGCAGGGATTTGCACGCAACATGCCTATTAAAGTGAACCATCCCTTGCAGTCACAGGATGGAAGCATAAACAGAGGGCCTTGGAGAAAAAAAGGGACAAACTTTGAGAATACCTGAGAGGCTTTCAACACTGGCTTCACTTTAAACACATAAAAGGCTCAGCTTTTTACAGGTAAAAAGAGGTTTACAAGTTTACTGTCAGTTTAGCATATGTGCTTGTATCAAAACTGGTTTTCCAAATAAAATATAATAAAAAGGTTCACGTGTTTACATCTTTGTTTTACCAGTCAAGGGATCCCTTGAATCACTGAAAAGATGAAATTACACTCAAGTTTTTCTAATAAATATGGGAAATTAAAGTTGTGGCTGGACAGACGCAGTGATTATTATGCGCCATTCTCGTTCCAGGGCCAGCTCTTATTGTGACCCTCAGGTTATTAGGTGAAAGGTTAGTGGGCAGTGATAAGACATTGAATAACAGGACCTAAATTAGGTCACTATTGTGTATCCCAAGCAACATGATGTCATTTGTTTGCTGAGGGATTACACTCGTTGGTTCCTGCCGATCACATGACAGGTCAGCAAACAGCTGCACATGACCACCATAACGCCTCCACCCAGAGAATATACAGTGACAAACCTGTTCACACCTACAATAGTCACTGCAATCAACTGTAGGAAAAAGGTTTCTTCTGAAGTGTTGAATTAAATGACCTATCCAAAGACTCACGGAAATGCATTTCTCAGTGTGCTAATGTGTAATTCAGTCAATATCAGGCCTCTTAAATTCTCTAAGTAAAACAAATGGTGTACCTTAGGGGCCATCAATGTAGTAATGTATAATTCAATTCAATTTTATTTATATAGCGCCATAACAATACAATTGTCTCAAGGCGCTTTACAGAGCCCAGAGCCTGAACCTAACCTAAGTAGCAGACACCCATCTCCATCACTGGAGACTACAGAGCTAAGACTAGAGCAGCAGAGACACTAATACGCACATACAGTGCTGCTAAGGGTGAGGTGAGGTGAGGGTGTGCTCCTGTTGCTGCATAATTACCGGGGCTCTAGACGGATGGCATCAAGCTGGGATTGGAGTCCAGCTGCTTGGTATCATCCTTATGTATTATTCAACCACTGGGCTGCAGCACAAAGGCGGTTTTCTAGTGCTCCCAGGAAAAGGCATGGCTGTCATATTCAAAGGGCCCTGTTCTTGTGGATACTCTCATTGAATTAAGCATTTAGGTCACCATACGCTGGCATCAAATGGCTCTTTTGTGTGATGGGCACATGTTCAGTAGGGGCCATATTGCAGACTTGCTGCGGGCCGCTTTTTTTCAAGATGCCAGAGGGGCAAACAAAAAGGCCTTTCTCGGGATGTAATAAAACAAGTCTGGACTTCCTTTGATACAAGATCATTCTGGCAGTTCTAACTAGAAATTAAGTAGGAAGGCCTTCTACAACATAGGCTAAAACCTTTGTTTATGTGGTGGATTTTGCTTTAAAATGAGTATGGAATGGACACACATTGTCTTAAATCTGGAGAAAACCATTTACACCATATCCTGGTGTAAACCCTCTGTGCTGAGGTCTCTTTCGGTATTCTGGGCGAGCTGATTAGACACTTCCTCTTGTGTCACGCTCCAGCCCACACTTCAGAGCCACCCATCTCTGCACAAAGCCCGGTCAGTGTGGGGACGACTGTGTTGTCACAGCTGTGCCGCGGCCGTGCCAATGGCCTCCCTGGCCAGGTCATAAAGAGCGGTCTGTTTCTCTATGACCTGGGGTATGTAAGGCGCCCCCACAGGGGTGGATTCCTCCCTCTCAGACCAAAGGCTCATAATGGGAGCTGTGGACGCTAGCTGTTTAGGTTTTACTTTCCCCAGGATAATCTCATTCTTACCCAAACAGATGCTACAACAAGGATCTAAAAGCGGGCTTCCTACTATTATTATCATTATTGTTGTTGTTAAACAAACAAAGCCAAAGGTTCATAATTCCAAGTAAAAAGAAGAAACTTTTTGAGTAGACACTGACTCTAGTTCATTATTTGTCTACAAAAAGGGAAAAATACATTTGCCCAATACAGCCATACATCTGATACACTCTGTGGAAATGTATGCGCAACAATAGGCAATACACTAAAGCAAGGTTCAAGTAACAGGTGGAAAGAAATTTTCCTCACCTCAGGCAAGATCTCGGAAGCTCTGTTAGCTCGCTCTCTGGCTGTATGTACTCCGCAGATTTCCGTCCTCGCACTGGGATGTTCTGTGAAGATGGATAGCACACATGGAGTCCTTCAGAACAACTTTTCAAGAATCGAGCACCGGAGACATAAACAACACTGCTGCTATTCACCCCAGAGATTTCAGTGCTGCTGTCAGCAGAGTGTTCCTGCTGCATGCTTCACTATGTCTGCGGGTGTGTCTTTATAGGCAGACCTGGATTAATGTTTGACTTTGCTTCTTCTTCTATTCTCCCATTACTCACTGTGTTGGACCTGTCTAAACAAGGTATGGCTACTCATTCAGCTCGAGGGGACAGTGTCTCAGAAGAGCAGTGTAAATACCCACCAAACACCAAAGCTAAATTCAAAATTATTATCACACATAGGCAAACAGTAGGGTTTCAAGTTAAGTTAGTCCATGATAAACAAAAATACTATCTTACCTGTCCATAGAAGTCAGCAGAGGGGGAGGACCTGGACCTCTCATGAACACAGGGTGGTTTACTTCTCTCCTCCACAGCTGGGTCCAAGATGTTGTCGGCAGAATGATACCTTCCCGACGGCTTTGCCTCTGGGGGTTTTCGCTGGATGTTCCATGTGGCCTCATATTCTGCAAAGGTGCCCAGCCTCTGGTTCTCCAGTCCCTGGGCTGAACTAAGGCCATCCTGGCCCTCCATAGAAATGCACTCTAGAGGAGTTCCAGAACTCTTTCTCTCGGTGGCATCGTCAGTCTGCCCAGGCTGTGGCATTCCACCAGGCCTGGTCACCCTGCGGTCATCAGAAGCATGTTGCTGTGGCTGCTTGGGAAGTGGTTTGGGAAAGGCTGGCTTTCCTGTGGCTTCGAAGAACTTGCGCCGGTCCACTAAAGAAGCAGCACTGTCTGGGGGGCAGGGGTCTTCATCGACTCCGACCTCGTTGATCTTGTCTGGCTCGGAGAATGACCGCACCTTCTTTTCTGCAGGAATGCGCTTCCGCCCCCCGATGCGAGATACCTGGCCGCCAGCGGACACAGGTTTAGTCTGTGGGACCTCAGAGACACTGGGAAGGGGGACCCCCTCTTTACGAGTAACAGCTGTTGTGGTGGGGGGACCTGGCAGCTGGGTCTCAGGATGCTCAAGCAAGACAGGTTCCAAGTCTCTCCTCCTGAAAGAGGTGGCCTTTAGGACACGGGCCTGGGCCTCTTTCAGATGGTCCTTGTAAGAGCTTGTGAAGGACCCATCAGCTGAAGTGGGGAAGTTGTCCGGCGTCTCCTCCGCCTCCTCAGTGGAGCTCAGGGTGGCAGCGCTCCTGCTCTTCTGCAGTTGGGCTCTCTTCATCTGGATCTCGTTGCGCAGTGTGGTGGCGAATCGATCAGCGCGTCGCACTTGCTTGCCATTGACGATCTCCATAGCTTCTTTTGCTCCATCAGCTCCGTCGCCAGCTGCTCCAAGGCCATCATCCTGCTCAGGGTTTTCTTTGGAGAGAGAGTGCAGCATGGGTGTTTTCTGTGGGCATATCTTACTCTGCCCCTGGGGCTGCCAAGGTTCCTGGGATGGTTCCTTTGGTTGCAGAGGGCCAGAAACCCTCCTTTGTTCACTTTGCTTACTAGGGGGATAGCTCATGTAGTGCGGCTCTGTGATGGGTCCACTGCTCCTTCTCTGACTTGGCCTCTGTTCAACACTTAGCGTTACTTTTGATACTTCAAGTGCACTGGAAGGGTTGATGGAGGAGTACTGGTTATCCCCTTGCTTGGACTGTCCATTACCGTCTCTATTGTTAAGGTTGTACTGAAGTACCGGAGGTTGAGGATACTTGGTTTTACTAACCCCTTGAGCACTAACGGAATTCCTCTCCCCTCCGCCTTGTGGCATCTCTTGACTAGAAAAGGCTTTCCAGTCCTCCACGTTTGCTATGGAGGCCTGGGACACTGACTGCAGGGGCTTTCTTGAAGTGACGCAGTAATACCGGCTGTGGCCTCCTCCATTGTCAGCGTTCTGATCTATGGCATTTGTGGATAAAGAAGTGCTTGGTGTCTTTCCCTGGTTCTGGTTGTAGAACTGAGAGTGGTTGTTGGTGGGCAGCTCTTGCATGCTGCTGTAGTACCCACTGATGTTCTGAGATCTGGGTGCTGTTATGGCCTTAGCCTGGGCGTGGAAAGTGCTCTCATCACTGTACTGTCGTTGATGGTAGGGCGCGTGGGGAGGTGGGAGACCAACTCGCACATCAGTGCTTGAGAAAGAGTATGTCTTGTTGGGGTTCAACTGGGGCTGGCTATAGCCCTCTCCTGAAATGTAAGGACTGACAACGTCATTTTTACTTGGATTATAACTACGCCGACCCTCTTGACCCCTCTCGCTACCTTGATAGTCCAAACCTTTGCCCTGAGATTTCAACTGGGCATGGGCACCTGGACCCTCTGAGTAGGTGATCACCAGCCCCTTCTCATGGACCTTGGTCACAGCGAAGCTGTCGCTGCGGGTTGGGGGTGGTGGTGGTGGAGGGGAGGGGGCAGGCGGCTTCCTCTTGTCTGGCACATGCCATACGGGTCCAGAGTTGGTTCTACTCGAGCTTGAGTGCCGAGAGCCTGGCTGCTCCTCCGTCCTGGGAGCCTCAACGCCTCCGGTTCCTGAAGGCAACTGCAGGTACCCTGGACGCTCGTCCTGTCGCCCTCCCTCACCAAGACTGTGTCTTCCATTGCTGTGCCTATTGCTTGGGTCCCACTGACTCACCTTGTAAAGCATGTTTTCAGTGGAGGCTGTGTTACTGTTAGACAGGGTATAATCTGGGGTGCCGGAGCTAGTGGAAAAAGAGCTATAGGCTGAATCACGCTTGCCACCTCCAATGTGCTCCACACTGTTGTTGTTGGACTTGCCTGGAGACAGACGCCCGGGTGGGTAAGGGTGGGAGGCGTGCTCTAAGCTGTCCATGCTGCCCAGAGAGCTGAACTGGTCAGACACTCGACGCAAGTTTGTCTGATCCCAGCCAGTTGAGAGGTCGGTTGAGGACGAACTAGAGAGAAGACAGAAAAAGGCTATTTTTGGGAGTGTCAACCTCAGACTTTTAGATGTCAGAGGGAAAGGACATGGAAGAACGGCAGACCTCAGAAGAAAATTAATACAGAATATCTTTGCTAAAAAAGTCTTTCAATACATAAAAAAATCTAAATGAAATTCAAAATTGCCTTGAGATAAGTTATTTCTGCTTTGAAAATGGTCAAGATTGAATGGAAGACTACTTAAATGGTAAAGCATTCAGGAGTCACATGATGTTGTCCTAAGGTGTCCTAACCACTGTGTTGTTTTTCCCTGTAAGCTTTTAAACATAATACTTATGTTTAACTTATAACTTAAAACAAGTGCTACCTGTTTGAAACTGAATGAAACTGAAACTGTTTGAAACTGAATTAATGTGTAAATAAAAAAACTTGTTTACATTTAATTACATAGCACTCCAAATAACACGTATGTGTATGTATGTATGTATGTATGTATGTACGTATGTATGCATTTGGTCTGCTTCTTTAGTTCTAGTTTGCCTCTAAACACGTGGTTCTTATAGGTAAATATCTCCACACAGAAACAAAAACAGATTCACAAAAACTTGGTGATGCTCTTTCATTGTGTTTTGTGTTTCTCAGGGGTCCTTGAGCGATAAATGCCACGCAGCAGCACTCATGCCTGGCTGTTCTAGACAATGTGACTTGCTTGGCTGTTGCAGTGTTATTTAAAATACACCTTTTATCATAGTTATTTTATCATAATAAGTATTGTCTTATGTGAAAATATCATTTAAACAGATGATACCTGACCTTTCTGTCCTCAAAATTGACCAATCTGAAGCTTAAAAGTAAAACTAAAGAATACTCCTTGAGTCACCTTGCATCATATCTTGTTTGCCAGACTGGCGAGGGTGTAGGCTGTGCCTTGGACGGTTCTGATTGGCCCTCGATGAACTTGGTTGAGTGCCAGGAGTGAGGCCTGCTTACAGGTTCATTCCTCCTGCAGGATTGGGAGAAAAGAAAAGAAAGGGGGGAAAAAGAACAAGAACAAGAATGAAAGGGAAAGAAAGAGGGAAAAAAGGGGAGACAAAACAGTATTAGATTCAGGGAATGTCTCCTTGTTAGAAGTGCATCTCTACACGACTGTTTGTGACAGTCCACTTGAGAAGGTACACAGGGACATCACGCCAAATCAAACACAGCAAATGCCACATGCCACAGTGATCAGAGGATAATAAAGGCTAAAGACGGGGACCTGACATGCTTGCTTGCTTAAGGAGCTGCCAAATCGAGCACATATTACCCACAAGCCACAGAGAGCAATTCTTTCATACACAGTCCAAAACAAAAAGGTCACACAAGAGGTTTCATCACATTGCAATCACTCACAGTCTTGCACTTAAAAACATACCCTTTGAAGCGATTCTTTCTGCAATGCATGTTGGGAGAAACAACAGAAACAACACTGTAACTTAAAGTGTTCTCAAAAGAACTAGCACAAGACATGTTGCTCCGGACTTTTAACCTCTAAGCTGGGCACTAATGAGTACACATTTTGTCCTTAGAGCTATGAATACTACTTTTTTTGTAGAAACCAACAGGGAACAGCTGAAACTGTTTGTCAAAATACAGAAAAGATAAAAACCAGACGTTACAACCATTTATTATAGGATACTAAAATGGAAAGTTGGCAGGTAGAAGATGGAACTGGAGAGAGAATAACTGGGGCACAGAACTGGCGACTGGACCAAGGGGAATGACATCACAAGACGATGGTACAGATGGGATGATGGACGAGCAGATCTGATTGGATGATGGCAAAGATGGGAAGGTATGGGGTTGGTGTTGGTTTATATGGTGCCATTACCTCATGGAACTTCGCAAAATCTTCGTGAGAAAGCTCCTGGCCACATGCACGTCACTCTCTGATGGCATTTTCTGTGCTACAATATCCACCAGTTTCATTTTCCTGGGTTAGAGGAGGGGAGGAACACAAAGCCTGAAGTTCTGCATTCAGTGATAGCTGGGTAAAAGGGAGACTGCCACTACTACAAAGAGACAAGACACATGAAACCTACATATGTACTGTATTGTGTGTGTGTGTGTGTGTTCAAAGAAGGTGGATGGCTAGCCAACAATATACTGTAGATACAAAATACTACATTAAACAAGACAAAGAGACACAACTACAGTGGACGGACAGACAAACAAAGAGTCGACACACAAGCCTACAGAAATAAGGCAAACCAGAAACACTGTAAGCATATTGCACACAATAGCGCATATTCTATGTCCAGCACAAAGGTCTTTGCTCTTGTAGGAAGATAATATCTACATAATGTAAAACTACTACCCTGCAGCTCCCAACAAGCTACAGTGATGCCATAGGATACTGACCCCCTCTCCTGGCCATTGAGTGCAACAAAGTCACCTCTTGCAATGAAGTCAGAGGAGCTTATTAAAAGAATACCAACTTTGCCCCACAACTCTGCAACGTAGAGAACCCCCGGGATTAGCAGAGCGATGAAGTCACTTAAACCTAAACAATTATCTCAGTGGTCCGTTCAATCAGCTCCATCACACCAATATGCCAGGAAGATCAGGACAGACCTGCCACAGTTCATCCACGTCACTGCACGCCCAGCCCAAACATGGCCGATAAGAGGGCAGAGGTGCACTGGTGCGCTCAGACTCAGCCATATGGTCCTTATGGGCTACAGAGCCCCAGCATGGGGCTAGTGGGGGCTTAGGGGCCTTGGAATGTCTCACAAAAACCAGATCAGCTGCCTCCCTGCCCCGGGCAATCTGTTGTCTGCCTCGGAGACTAGCCTTGCCTTAATGACACTTCTAACAAGCAGAACATGGGGATCAAGAATAATGCATAAGATATAATTTGTATCAAAGCAGGAACTGTACACTTTCATCAAACGGTTATGTGAAGACATAGCCTAGTATTTAGGTCCAAGTACAACAACTAAAAATCACAATAAATATATATATAATTTTGACTGACAAGCCAAATGTCCTCCTCCATCCTCCGCAGGTCCTATAGACTGTGAAGTTCAAGATGCTGCATACCAGCAATTTGGCTTTTATGGGGTTCTAAGCTGTGGCTCAAGGCATTCCTTTCCATGTACGCTACCTCCCTCAGCTCCAAGAAAACACACACCCCTCCACTTGACCCATGCCCTCAGCGGTCTCATCTTTCACAACAGCACTGCCGTTCTAAAAACAAGCCAGAATGATTTGACAACACAACTGCAAAAACACTATATATCCAACACACCCAAAATAATTTAAAGTCAAACTCCATTAGACGTGGGCATAAATCAACCCCCTCTGGGCAGAGGGGTGTTCTTTTGCCCCCTTGACTGGTGAGGTCATTATGGGGGCTGCGAGGGTTTTATCCCCTGGGTCCGTCTCACCCTGCTCTCTCTCATTGAGCTGAGGAGGCCTAATAATGCCCCTTTCGACCAAGAGGTCAAGGGGTCTTACCCCTTTAGACAACCTGCCCTACATTTAAGCGGGATTTCCAAAGCTGGCTAAGCTAGCGGGACAACACCCAAGTCCATTTCTCAATAATTCGTAATTTAAGAAGTTAGCTGAAATCAAATGTAACCCTTAACCACGCTAATCCACAGACGTTTAGTCTGACTTTGTACTGGACATTTCTCCCAAAAAACATACAACATCAGGTCAATGAATTCAAGTGATAATGTGAACGCGACAGGACACCACTTTCTCCGCTTTGGTGAAACTAAGCCTCCTTTTGCTGCATAAAATATCTTCCAAGAGATCTGTGTGCAAGCCACACATGGTGCCTTTCCATTGAGATGCAAATGGGCTTGTTTTTATTAGACGTATTGTCAGGGCTACAGCTGGTCCAGCAAAGATATGCCAGCGCAGTGAATCAGAGGAGCTAAGGAGGACACAGAGAGGTGGGGGGAGATGAGGGAATTGTGGGGAAAGTCCCCCTTCATTGTTTCTAAAGGGAGGTACGTTCAAAAACAAACAAATCACTACTGAAAAGACCAGAGCCAAACTGACTCCCCTCGCACAAACCATTCAGAGCACCAAGTAGGAATAAAATATTTAAAAAACACATTTCTTTTTGGGAGAGGGGAAAAAAAGGAAAACAGATCGAGCTAAACTGATTAAACAAGATGCCTCGTAAGTTCGCACACTATAGCTTTAACAGTTATAATAGGTACCCTTAACACTAGGACTACATTGTTTGTGATGGCTGAGCTACAGTCGGAGAGGAGTAGTCAACCATGATTTGGGTCAAGATGCATACCACAGGTTCTGCACAGTCCCTCAAAACAACCCCAATTTCCAAGGACCCCAAATCACCAGAAGTAAAAACCACACACCTTGTTCAGAACCATAAAATCCGAAACAATCAGACATGGCTGAGACACACAGAAGTCTAAACTCATCAAAGACACAACAAAGTGGTGAGAAACAAAGGGTGCTAACATAAAAACACAACACAGACGACATAATAATAACAATAAAACTTGCCAAACTCACCAGACTCCAAAGTGGAGGGGGGAAGGGGGGTGGGGGGGTCAAAACCCTGAGGCCAAAACCCTCCTTCAACAGGTGCCGGAGGGTGTGTAAACGTGGTCGTTGCAGACCTGAGACCCTCAGCGAGAGGAGAGACTGCAGACAGACAGCTCCCGGCTCTGCCCCAGTGCTCTCCTCGGCCCGTGCATTCCACAAGCACTTCAAAAGACGGGCCAAGACAAAGAAGTGCTACGTACGGTTGGCTGTAGCCGGCGGAGGGGCCATCTCTTCCATCGCCCGCATTGAAGACAGACCAGGAGAGTGAGTTTAAGACATTCAACACAGGGACCTCTGAGTCAAGTCAAACTGCATGCATAAAGACACAGGGAAACTTTAACTTGTGGTCTGCGTGTTTCAGTTGGGGCAGACCTCCCAAAGGATTATGGTGGTTTTAGCCCCTGAAAGGAGGCGGGTGGTGCGGAGGGGAGAGGAGCAAGGGGGGTCAGGTTGTAGCCAGTCCCCTTTAAGTAATCTGGCAGCTTCTTTCCTCTCATTGGCTTGGGCCCTCTATGCTAATGAGCAATTGAAAATGCTGGACTCTCGCTCTCTCACTACCCCCCTACCCCACCCTCCTCCATCTCCTGTTGTGCAGCAGACCTGTGTTCCTTCCATTTCTATGGCAACAGGTTGATTTCTGCGGAGGTCTAAGTAGTTAGCCGAGTGAGCAGTAAGGGGCTCTCACCTCTAAGGCAGACAAAACACAAACTAGTCAACGGATATATAGCCTGTCAACAGCCAGACAAAACAAAGCAAAGCATGAAACAAACTTAAAATAAAATAAAACAGAAATGCAACTTCAATAACAATGGTTATAGAAGTACTGATAGAAAAGAGTCATTAAAGTGACAAAGGCATCGTTTATAGATAGATATTCAAAATCATTGCTAAACTCATTGACGCCAAAGCTTCTCCTCAGAACTTTTGCACCTCAGTATGGGAAACCAGTCACCAAAACTGAACCCTGACCCTGGGCTGCCCCCGGAGTGATCATGTGACATGCTGTGACAGACTAGGTCTTTCTGCATCTGAAAAGAGCCACCTGGACTCAAATAGCACAACACTGGCAAAACCGCTCATATCAGCACATAAACAACTACCAGCTCTCATTTAAAG
Organism: Sprattus sprattus; assembly: GCF_963457725.1. Classification (NCBI taxonomy): domain Eukaryota; kingdom Metazoa; phylum Chordata; class Actinopteri; order Clupeiformes; family Clupeidae; genus Sprattus; species Sprattus sprattus. The sequence continues at coordinate 37,411,763 of NC_137921.1, read as the reverse complement.
TAACAGTATGCAACAATTATACTTCAGGATTAGGGTTAGGATAAGCCGTTTCACCTTAAAATAACAGCTTGAAAAAAATTGGGGTGCTACAATGACTTTTTATATGGAGAATCGCCTCCGTGCCATTGCTATACCAGGGTCCATAGGCTTTATAACTGCTAAATGTAAGATTGCCTGACGCGGCCCGGCTTTCTACTGTCTGCCGAACTAGTAAGTAGTTTATTTGCCGTTTTGCTTTGTCTTGTGTTGCACTTGTTTGATGTTTGACTGTGTTAAGACAGTTGTTGAGTAACTTGAGTAAGTAAGTTTGTCATTATGTCAAAGTCAGCACATTTAAAGAGATTTAGTTAGTTTTACCCGCTAGCATATCGTTAGCGAATAGCAATTGATCCGGACTGCTTCTTTAAGCAAATAAACTCATAGTAATGCTTACTAAAAAAGATATTTTTAAAATCAGGACTTGAACCAAAGGTCTGATTAAAACCTTGGCACGCAAACAAGTCATCTGGTGACAGGTAAGAAGATTACTGAATTGTTTAGACCTACGGTAGATGGGTTAGTTTTGCAAAACAATCTTTCACAATGATCTATTGTGAGGCCACTCTTCGCCAGAGCATTCCAGACATGGGGCCATGTCGAGGCATTTACCTTTAGATAAACAATGGTCTACATTTTCTGTTCAAAGACAAATGGGAAACCAAGAGATACATTCACTCTTTCTTGTTTGTCTCTGTGACCAGTAGTCCAAGTCATAAGGATTAGATACAAGTTTATTTTCTTGGAGGAAAACAAGTATTGCCTGCTTTGAAACAAAAATTATTGCTGATTATTATGACAAAAAATACTAAGTTCCCTCTATTCTTTACAGTTAGAAAATGACCAAACACTTTACCATTACCGTACCAACAGATGAGAACAAATGCCCTCACGTTCTCATTAGGACTAGCTCTTGCGCCTGAAAATGTGTAACACTATATGCATAGCCGGGGAAACTGCTGACTGGAGCTGTGCGGTGGCAGTCCCCTGCGGCCCTGCAGGAGACGTGGAGGTTTGACTGCTGTCTGAGGGGCTCACAAAGGCCCGTCTTCAGCTGCCTTCACAATCAGGCCAGTCATGGAAGGGGGAGAGATGGGGGAGCCAGGGTGGAGGGGGGAGATTGAAGGGGGGCAGGAGAGGTGAAGCATGAGCCCAGCGTAATGACTGGTGCATTCCAGGGCTAAGTGACATACCGACCGGAGAGACTCACTGACCGTGGCTGCTGCATTGGGTTCATCTGCCCGCCCCCCCCCCCCCCATAAACCTAATCTCACACCTGGGCCTCTTTTGTTCAAGGCTGATGGCTTGTAGAACATCGGTGAGACAGATCCACTGCAAGTCCTGCCGCACATATGCTATCTGTTACCACTGTTTGGTTTGTCCCATCCACGCCATGCCACTTCCACTTCGTTTGGACGTACAAAAAGGAGGAGGAAAAAGTCCTAATCCTGCTAAATTAGCCGGTCTATTAGGGCTAGACAATTTGAAGGCTTAAATCTGACACACAATTCATTTGGATTATAATGTCAATGTCTACAAAACTACAGACCGCGCACACTTCTCATTTACATTACAAGGTTTAAAGACGCAAGAGCAAAAACCATCCGTCCAATCTGTGCACCAATTTTGCCAAAGCACAATCAACTAATGTCTCTCATCTCTAAACCCCAATAGCTCAGCACACTGGGTGCACCACTTGAACTCTAGATCTTAATCTGCTAATAAAAATTACAAGCCGCTTCAGACACGGCTACTGTTCCAATAATGACTTGGTTGAAAGATCCACTGGTGCACCAGGCAACTGGCAGGCTGGAAGGGCAGTGAGTGCCTGTAGGCACTCTGCCAGGAACGGAGTTGGCAACACAAATAGAAAGTGTGAACACAGCCCATCTAACCAGGTGGCACTACAGGTTCCCTCTTCCCTCATGGTCAATTTCAGCACCACAGGGGCAGAGGCCACTTGTCATTACCACAGAGACGAACTGTGAGGGAAGGAGATAGGACTGTCGGACAAAAACGACAGCCTAACAACTATCTCACTTGAACACTTTCCATCTTAAACCTGACTAGCTCACGAATGAGGGAGTCACTAGGCATGTCTTTAAAATATCCTGCAAGACAAACAGCATAGGCCTACAGACCAAGAATATAACAGTTGTGTTCTCACACGGTTGTTGGCGAAAGTAGATTGTGCTGAATGCCGATTGTCCAAAATGTTCCGGGTCAATCACTTGGCCCTGTTTGCGATCTCGGCTAATCCAGTACTGACTGACTGAACACATCTCCTTAAACAAATAACAGGCCACAAGACCGTTCTAACAAAAGCAAGGGATTTAATGCGTCCAAAAGGAAACACACAAAAGAAAAAAGGAAAAATAAATCTTGCTAGTTGTTCACTGATGGCTTTTTGCTTGCTTATTATCAGGAAGCAGACGACAATCCCAGCCACCTGGTGCATCGCACAAATCCCTGTGCTCCCCCTTCCTCATGGATGCCCTATCTGATAGATGATGCAATAGACAACCATGACAATGCCATGACAACCAGGAGCAACAGAGGTGCAGAGGGAGTAGATCACATACAGAACAAAGGACCAGAGGACATGAACATTCAGAATACCACATGTAATGTACGGGCCTAGTCCACATGAACTTTATCTGTGTACCCTATTGGTTTTCCACTAAGGAAAAAGAGGGGAGAGTCTTGAGTAGACTATCTGCAGAAAATTAAAATAAAATAAAAGACGAGACACATTATTTTAAATAAAGCCCTGCCCTCACCATCGCGGTTCAATTCATGTACAAATTTCATAAATGAAAGTTCATGTCTACTTTTATCGTTAAAAAAAGTAGTACGTTGAAAAGGCATTGAAATATTACCAAACACTGATCTGCTGTGGATGTTATCTGCAAACACAATAAATGTCCCTCACTATTGGCTAAATTAGATCCCACCTAGTCGTCCTTGTTTTAATTATCCGTGACCAGGAAAACAGCTTTCCTTACAAAAATGAAGTCTCCACAACAGGAGTAACCTCGCTATGGCAATGGAGCATTCCATCCTGTAACTCTCATGGGGATGTCGTTCTGATATATAACTGCTGTGTGTACCAGACCTGTGTTTGCCTGCCTCAGAGATCCATTGACTGATGCTCAGACATCAGATGCACAGGGATCCTCCTCCTTCTTCCTCCCTCTGTCTGTCCTGCTCCAGCCTACAGCACGGAGGAGCTTTGCTGGCTGTAATTGGATTTTGCCTTCCACATTTGGGCTGCTCAAAGTAGCATGGGCACTTCACACTGACCCGCACACACGTACTGTAAGCATTTTTGTGGATTTTTTAAATGTTAAATGATTAAATCAACGCCATGTTGGGATAATGAAACTTAATACGACATACATAAGAAGCATTTGGGCAGTGATTTGGCCTTTGGACCTTACATGTCTTTATGTGCTTTCTTTAGATCTTATCAGTTGGTAATTGATCAACATTTAAACTTTTAGCGCCAAATAATAGCGATATTGCTATTTAGATGTCATACCATTGGATAGAATTTCATAATTCCAGAAATCTTCTCTTCTGACATATTTCAATATAGGGTTGTTAAACAATAGAAATAGGTCAAGGCAATTCAAAGTGGGTCAGTGAAATCAGGTGATCAAGATTATATTTTGGTATATTTTGATGAAGACTGCTTTCAAATAAATTCCCCACAAATCTCTTCACCACCAACAATCAGCATGCTCGGTCCCTGGACTGCTTCAGTTTACAGACATATCATGAGATTGGGGTCAGTCCGATGTCTGAAAGGGCTACTGGGACATGACCTCCATAACATTAGATATGGAAAGTACCCAACTGACTGGAGTAGCTGTACAATCCATTTTCACACCTTCACAACTCTCAGTTTTTAGTTTTATGTCTCTCAGAAAAGTTGTATTTTACATCCTAATTTGGCATCTTAACTAAAAGGATACAGGTTAAAGATATGGATTACCACTTAATTAATATCAGACATATTTTTCAGGCATCCTTTTCAGCAACACCCACCATTTCTCTGACATCCCATACAAGGTATAGCCTACTATATGAAGGAAACTTCAGCCTTGACACAATATATCTTAAAATGCACGTTAAGTCTGTGGACAGGCAGACAGACAAAATATTTTGTACAAAACATGCATCCAGCATCCACGACAAAAAAAACCTGGGACGGAGAGAAACAATGCCACAGCATTTTGTGAAAATGTTTATATATACACACTACAGCTAACCCACAGGAAACCAATGCTTCCAGCAGCTTAGCCCAGAGGATTCATATTGACTGAGTCTGAACCTGCACACTGGGACCGTATTTACCAGCACAGACCTTGTACTCTTTCCTCGCTCGACAATCAGAGGCAAATGTGCAATTCAACCCCCTCAGTGGCTTCATCGGAGCTTTATTAAACATGACAGGAGGCCACCGCTTTGGGAGAAGCATGGTGCACTCAGCCAAGGTTAGCGCTTTGAATAGTCAGCTTTGAGTACCGTTCCCCACCACTAGATGGCAGTGGCTAAACAGCTACTCTGAGAAATGGGGAAAGGCTCAGTTGCTATGCACCGTTTTGCAGTCCTGATACCCTAGGGTAATTTAGTCATAGACACATGGCCAAAGCAGTGCTAGAACAATGGAGTGGTTGACTTAGAATAACAGTCACAGTCATTCACTGAATTTCATAAGATGGTGAAGGAACACTAGTAAGTAAAGTATCACCAAGACAAAAGAAGAATGTTTCCCTCTGTTTGTGCAGGAAATCATAATGAGAAAGGGAGCTGGACCACCCTGGACGACGTACACTAGATCTCCCCAGTCACCTGGACCTCTCCTACAGAGAGCCCTCTACCGGCTAGCCGTGGCCCAAGAGAACAGTGGCGCAAAGGGCTTAGCCAGACCTCAGGAATCCAAACATAGTGTGCTGGGTTACTGAGGTCAGCCCTGGCAACAAAGGCCTATCCGTGGGCAGCCTTTGTGAGACTGGGCTGAGGGTGCACTCGGGTGGAAACCATAAAGCCCTTTCTGTTGAGGGTTATCATCGGCAATTGTGTCAATGACATATGAACAGCGGAGATCGATGGTCAACTGTATCCCTGTATATGAGGACAGGCTTTTTAATGTTCTAGCTTTAGATGAAATATCAACATCCATTGTTTTGCAAAAGAGTCTTTGTTAAGGTACAGTGCATAGGAGCAAATCGTTATCCATACTGTACATATCAAAAGAACAAATGCCAGTACAAAATACTGTTGCACAAACCAGTTTAGCATTTTTAGATGGGCTTTTGTGCCACAAAGCTGCTGCTATACGAGCTGAGGACATGTTTCTGGAAAGTAAGTAATTAAAAGGTAAGTCATTTAAGGATCAAGAAAGGGGTAAAGTATTCTGGTTTATACATGGTCCACTGAGCAAAGTGGCTTAGTGCCATCACATAAAACTCAGACGATGCCTAGGGCTCAGTTAACCACCCTTGGTCACTTGAGGACATGCCACAATGGAGAGTTACTATTCAAAAGGGTGACAGTCTGACCAATACAGTTCTTACACATACATTTTCCAGTCTTGTCATCAGTATTGAGTTGATGAAACCAGCAGTGTGCATTAGAGTGCTCCTGTATGGGTATGCAGAACGTTCAAATCTCCCTGAACTGCGTTAAGCTCTGTGGGAATAATCTGGGAATACTCTGGGAAGAGCTGGGATACAGTTCGTCCCTACTTAGACTGTCCTTAAAAGGGGAGAGGGGGCTGTAAAGCCCCATGGAGCAGACTTCCAATCCCATTTTAATCACACAGGCCATAATCCCAGCAACCCTGTGTGGCAGATTATGAATCTGCCTCCTTCAGCACCCAGAGGACACTTGCTAATGTCTTAGATGGCTTAATTGCTTTGTGTTCAGTCAACAACTCCGGTATGTTGTTACAAACAAATGAGACGCACAAGGAGAGATGGGGTGAATCACAAAGGTTCCTTCCTAGAACGAAAAGGAAACGGACAATTCTGGATTGTTCCAAAGAGCACACTGGTTCCTGGATGACACGTTGAGCTGGAGAAGCATGTTTCTTTTCCCACACACTGCCACACCCAGCTGACATATTTATACAGGCCCCCCACACCCAACACCCCACCCCAACCCAAACACACACACAACGAACCATGACATCATGGTTTCATCTTAAGTCACCACAGGCAAAAATGGGACTCTAATTTGAGTCATACAATGGTCACACCTACTGATAACAGCAGGTCCTGACAGCTTCCCTTTTCCTTATTCGTTAACTGACAGACCTGCCTGCCATTCACACACATGACACAGTACTGGAAACATTTCCACCAGACAAGTCCAATGTAAACAAGCTGAAAGCAATAAGATAAACACAAGTAAAACAAAGGGACTGGCACACGTCATTACTATCTCTGATGACATTCAAAATTCAAATGATTTATTTCCTCCAGGTGAGGGGTGACTTCGTGGTCATATTTTAGGTTCCCTTTCAGCCAAGGGCAAACCATGATTACAAAACCACTGCTCTTAGATCCAAGTTTGAACGACTTTGTGACCTCGGAACACAAATGTTTTGAATCACCCAAAAAACATAAAAACCAAAAGTCGAAGGAAAACATTTGGTTTGAGTAAATGAATAAAGCGAGGCGTCCATCTGACTGTGCCAAATCACGAGCGAATGTGCTGCCTGCTGAATGTGTTGTCAAAGCCAATCTCTTACAATTTACACCCCCACCTCCTCATGTGGAGGTAAAAAATAAGCACTGACCACCATCTCCTTGTACGGCAGAATTCACGACTCCTGTCTAAATGCGACCGACTGCAGACAGAGAGAAAGGTGGTTGGGCGGCCATGCCCTATATTGTGGTTCCATAATGAGCCCTTATCTGTGCCCAGCATTCTAATTCAGACTCGGGCCTACTGTTTGTGGCTCGGGAAAATTATCAGCTGCAGATATTGTTTGTGTGAGTAGTTATAATCACGGTTGGTTATGACCTCTGTCTCGCTGACTGCTTTTCTGTGATTATCGGAGTCTCCCTCTTGCTTGGTGTTGTTTTGCTTCCAGAGCTGAGCAATCAGAGCAATCTGAGCTGTTTCTCCTTCCAGGCAGAGCAGAGGACAAGAAGGTGATCGCCGCAGCCAAAACCCCCTCAAAAAATTCTGCGAACAACATTCCTGCTGTCTGTCCTGCCCGGTGTTTTCCGATGTTTACCAAACCATCCATTGTTTTTTGGAGTATCACACATATGTGAAACCATGTTTCATCCATTTTGAGGTCACCAACATACTAAAGCTTGAACTCGTCAGATACCAATAATTCACCTGCCACCACAGACGGATGAGTAGAGCAGTCAAAGTTTATCCTTGAGCAGGTTTTTTTTTTTCTGGGATAACGTTATTTGGCAGAAACATGCCCCCTATTATCTAGTTTTTGGTTGTGTGACATTTTCTGTAACAGCCATGGAGTTGAAGCGAAACTAGAAAAGCAAGGTTTTGGTTCCATCCCAGTTCCTCTGCCTTTGTAGTATAGGGGCCACTGGCAAATCAAGTCCTCATTGCAATGTCATTGTGATGGGAGTGTTTGTTTAGGCATAACGTTATAATGTGATCCAACACACTTGGAGTGCTCCAGACAGGCAAACTCCAGACAAAGAACGCAGTGTGTGGCACACAATGGGCAGGCCTATGTGGCCAACTGCACCTCATTGATGACTTGGGAGGTTATGACACTCGCAAATCTACTGATAGGCCTTTTTAGCAGCATCAAATGAAGCTGAGGAAACTGCCTGGGTTGGGTAAATTATGTGTGAAGAGTTTGTTTTTGTGTGTGTGTGTGTGTGCGCGTGTGAGAGAATGTGGGTGTGTGTGTGAAAGTGGGTGCGTCATGCAGCAAATTACAATACAGTGAGTACAGATGAAAGGGTGTGTGGATAGTCGACCTAGGAATTGATGGGCGCATTTGAATAGTGCTGTTGCCGGGGGTGCCATGCAAAGATCCCATGTTCTTGACAACCCAGAGGCATGAACAGACATGATGTGATGTGACAGCTGATCTACCTCTACTGGGATGAATCGGAAGAGAAGGGGAAAAAAATCAAGTCACATATGCATTCATACTGGTACCTCACTATACGCACTCTGAAAAAGGACATCAGAATATGTAAATACCTAAATATGGGAAGGTCGGGTAATGGGTCAGGTATTTAGCAGACGCTTTTGTCTACCGCGACTTACAAAGACACCCTGCAGCAGTCAGGAATCGAGCCCAGGTCAACAGCTTTGAAGGCGTCAACGTTAACCACTGTAACATCAACACCACAGCATGACACGCATACATCACAATATTTCAATATCTAAGATGTATGCAAATGAATAAATCTGGGCCATGCTGCATACCTGGAATAAGACAGTGCCCACAGTCTGTGTGAGAACATAAATCTCTTAACCGTATCCTTCCACCATAGCTACTCTCCCTTCATCATAAATCAACAGGTCACATGATCAAAGCCAGTCATCATTGCTGAGCCATCTCACCAAACAGGCCCAGCAGGCTGGGGATAGGAGACTCATGCTCTGACAGTTATTTACTAATCCTTAACCGAGCCAAATAGCCAGTCATTGCAAAAAGCTATCTTCACTGACTCTTTTTATAAACAATAAGAGCATACATGATATGCACACTTTTTTTGGGGGGGGGGGGGGGGGGGTTTGAATCCAAGGTTTTAGCACGGAAAGGCTGCATTTAATCAGTTCATGTACAGTAGACCAGCATTGGATTTCCACCATACTGAGTGGGCATGGATATTCAGATCGTGGGCTCACAGTACAAAAGGAAAACTGGGACACCTGGGAATACTCATGTAATTACCATGGAGCCACAATACATGAAAGGGGATTTATACTTGTTGAAAACATCAGAAACAGCCCGCTGTGGGGTGCAGGGAGCCATTAGATGCATGGGATTCAGCTGCTCCGCAAAGGCACCTCCAATCAAAGCCGTCCCATCACCATGGTTTCATGGAGGTAGCCATGGAGATAAGGTGAGCTTAGAATGCTGTTCAGTGGTAAGGATAACTGGATGGGTGGGGTTCACAGGGGGGAATTGGGAATATCGAGAGTGTCTGTCTGTGCCTGTGTGTGTGTCTGTGTGTGTGTGTGTGTGTGTGTGTGTGTGTGTGTGTGTGTGTGTGTGTGTGTGTGTGTGTGTGTGTGTGTGTCTGCGTGCGTGCGTGTGTGTGTGTGTGTGTGTCTGTGTACGTGCGTGTGTGTGTGTCTGCGTGTGTTTTATGTGTGTGTGGTGATAGAGTTACCTTTTCACCACCAGCGTCAGAGTCTTGTGGGAACCCTTGACCAGGCAGATGGCCTCCTGCCGGTAGCCACTGAGGGGAATGTCGTTGATATTGACCAGCTCGTCTCCAGCCTGGAGCCTGACAGCTGCTGCCTTGCTGCCCTCCTCTACCTGTCACACAAGAATGACATGGCATTACATTACTTGAAAGGAGCTCCTACACACACACACACACACACACACACACACACACACACACACACACACACACACACACACACACACACACACACACACACACACACACACACACACACACAATGATGGTTTAAACACACCAAAATATAAACATGCACACAATTACACTACAGAAACACACACTTCTTGAATGACAACAATACATGGCCACTTATATTCCCCTTGCCCTAGACATGGAAAACACAACACATTTTACACCCCCAATTACACACTCTATTCAACACCAAACCTACAATATCACAACATCTACCAAAGGCACATGTCAGCAGAGGCAGAACCAACACTAATCCATCTGAGGGGCTGGCATATGGGTTATAGAGTAACCACAGTAATCCCCTGAATGACAAACAGACAGGGCTACTGATGCAGCTGCAGTGCTGTTCCATACTCAGTAAACAAAGATGGAGCTTCCAGGCAAGCAGTCTCAAGTGAGTCATCCACAATGGCTCTACATATGCTCAGGCTCTCCGAATCACACTTGCAAATTCAACACTCGCAGAAGAACATCTAGGCATTCTGCGAACATAAAAAAAACTATATTTGTTTACTGTTTATAGGGAGGACAGTCTGTAAACAGTTTTGAGTTCCTATAACGTTTTCAAAGAGGCCACTGGTGGCACTGATCAATGAGTTCAAACAAACCGCATTGTGTTTGCAAGGCGAAAGAAGGGACACCACACCACCTTCAGAACATGGACACCCACTGGGGAGGGACACCTGACAAAACAGAGTAGTGTTTGTGTGTGTGTGGAGGAATGGACCGTGACACACACTCCCTCTTCAACCTGCCAATTTGTTGAGGCACTTAAGCAGAACTCCAGCTCAAAAAAGGGTGCATGATGTCATGGAGTTTTAATGCCGAGGTGAAGAGACCCAGACGCTCCCCGGAGAGGAGGCTGACCTGAGAGGTCAGCCATGCAGCCAGGGGTGAGAGGTCAAAACTCCATAGCCACCGACTTCTGTTTGGACCCATCTCAAAATATCCCATAATCCCAAGGCCCGCTGAATTCAAATAAACAGGGAGGGTACGCAAGCTGGGCTACAAAGTGAAAACTAGCTCAAAGGTAGTCAACACCCCACCACAGTGCTCATAAAAAACACCATCAATAAGAGGCTATCCTTATTTCAGTAATATTGTAAGGAACGGAAAAACGAGTAAAGATACAAAAACACACAAAACTACTCAGACAGGCAATCTTTTCAAAATGGCATTATTATCTTGGTCGAGACAAATCTGTCATTAATTACAACCACTTTCTGCACCTACAACTAAAAAGATAAAAGTGCTTGACCTTTTACCTCTTAAGGCCACAGGGTATCTTGGGATTAACACATTGGAGCTGTGAGGGGCGCTCTATCTATGACTTAAGTCTGGAGGTATGTTCACCTTTCCATCGATTCCTGCAGTGGGGCCCTGGTGCTCAACCCCCACACAGATTAGCAGGAGTACCCTGTTAGTTGCAGCTTAATCATATCCCGTCTTCATTATTCCCTCATAAAGAGTGGATTTGGTGGAGCCCTCGGCTGTACATTGGAACGGCTGGGGCAGGGTAAGGGGGGTTTGGGTGAGGTGGTGGGGCCACAAGTTTAGTCTAAGTTCCAGTGACGATGAATAATGCGCCGAACTGTTCCTTTACGTGCTATCTTGGTTTAACAGCAGTTTGGGGGCCTTGGGCTGTTGACAAATGAGGTGGTCACAGGCCAGGGCCAGAGCTTATCATGAGCCCAGCCATTGGAATTCTGGGAAATAGCAGGAACAATGGATTACCACAGACGGACAACTTTGAAAGGGGCACTGGGTTGAAGTGTCACGTTCACACTTTGACCAGACTCCACTCCATAGACTCTTAATGCGTAGTTTTACCTGGTGACTGACAAGTAACCATTAGCTTTTCATTTCAGTAGCTGAGCTTGGATTGTAAGCCTTTTTGCATCAACTCTTATGGGAAGGCTGGAATGCACAGCTCAAATAGCAACCTGGTTACTCTGCTCAAACAGATAAAAGAACCCTGGGAACAGGCCAGCTGGGCCTCTTAAACAGCACATAAAACAAGCACAGCAGGAAGAATGCATAACAGCAGATACTTGTGTTGTTGCTTGCGTACAGTCTTTCTCCTCGTTTATTATTTCAAAATCAGCAGGGCTCCGTGACATCCGGAGCTGCGGTTCCATAACAGCCACCCCAAAAAGAAACGGCAGACTTTTCAGAATGCCTAAATAAGCCACACTTAAAATAACCTCGGATGGTAATATAAAACAGGCCTTCCACGCATGCCCCCCTCTGGCAACTCCTCTCTCTGTAGTGAGAAAAGAAATGGCTTAGAACAATGGAAATTTTCTTTGGATAGTCAACAGAGCAAGCGATGCACAGGCCGCACCATGAGAGCCTTCTCCTACCCACAGAGGGGGTATTACCTAACAACGAGTGAGGGGTGAGATTGGGGAGAAGGAGGATGTGCACCATCACATGTACAGCGAGGCCTGAGCATGCCGTACGCAGGCCAAACTTTTGGCAGCAACACAAGCACCTCCACAAACCACAGGGGGTCTGTGGTCTGGGTTTCGGCGAACGCACTCCACTTACCTCCCCACAGCTCAGCCTCAAGAGGGCTCAAATGTCTTGGTGCATCCCTCCAGCACCCTCAAGCCCTGCAAAACCTACCAAGCCCCGTTCCCTTTTCTTCCTGCAAAATAGTCTTCCAAGGTCCGCAGAGTGTTTCCCCTCAATTCCTTGTGGTCTTGTCTATAGGGGACATGTGGGAGGTGGGCAGACCAGGAAGGATGTGGCCGTCAAGAATGTTGTGTGTTCTGCTGACGGGCATCCTCTCCCCTCTGCTGACTGGACGCCAATCTCAAATCTCATAGCTATAGGGCCTCCCCATTCATCCACCCCACTGACTACATAGAGTACGCTCTGTTACAGAAAGGTGGAGTGTCCGTGGTCCTTTAGGGACAGGACTCCTTCCATCATGGCAATCAAAATGTTTCAATTTTGAAAAAAATCTGAATCCTGGTGGTCCATAGAACAACATGTTTTCACCCCTCCGAACTTCACTTGACCTGGTTGAACAGATCAATGGCCTTCCTTACCATCAGATCTTCATCACAGGATGAAGAGCAAGGAGTTACGTTCTCTTTATAGAACGGACCAGAATGCACTGCGGAGAAAGAGATTCGAACAGAAGAGCCAACCTCCTGAGAGTTACCTCTTCAATCCCAAGGCTCTGTAGCCAGTTTCTCTATCCTGTGGAAATCAAGATTAGGAATGAATGCAAATACCTGTCCCATGGAGCAACAACAACTCATGGGACAGGGTAATCCCACTTTGCTTTGAATTTACAAACCAAACAGGAGAATGTCGACATCCAATGCCCATTAGCTAAAGCTACTCAACGGTCATGCCAGTCAGTGGGGCCTGGACTAACGTCAAACGTAGGCCAACCCCCTACAAACACCTGCATCGTTTATTACACCTCAGAATGTCTAGCTATACAGTAACCTCAACGTGGATGGTGAACACTGAACTCCCTCCTATAAATTCAGTAGCCATGACAACTCCTTAAACCACAGGTTATGGTGTTGTTTGGTCTACCCCATGAAGGTCTAGAGCTCAAGCCCTCTGTGAAGCACTTGACAAATGACAAATCATGCCAGCCTGTAACAGTCAGTTTAAAAATGAACAAACCTGAAACTGAAGAAGCCTCTGCATTCCTCTTCCCCACTAGATTTTTTTTAACGTACAAAAAACTGGAGACCTTAAACTATCACCCTAACCCACCCAGCACATACACAAACAGATTCCTGCTCACACTGGCCTTTTTAGCCCACAGGTTAGGAGAAGTCTAAACATTTAAAGTGTGAGTGAGTAAGTACAAATAGTGTTGAGTGCATGTAAAAGTGTGTGTGTGTGTGTGTGTGTGTGTGTGTGTGTGTGTGTGTGTGTGTGTGTGTGTGTGTGTGTGTGTGAGTGAGTGTGAGAGTGAAGTGAATTGAATCTAAGATCCCTTTACAAACAGAACTGGTCAACTCATCCACAAGGCACATCATCATGTAAGTAGACATGGTTTGCGCTGGTCATAAACATACTAAAATACATTTCCACAACTAGGGTACTGTTCCCCTCTGTGAACTAGTCTCCATACATGAAGATTGTTACCCTTCTCGTGGCAGATATTTTGTAAAGAGGGAGCATGCTGCTTTGCAGGTAACCATTGGTTGTGAAACACGAAAAACACGTGCAGTGATTAAATGAAAGAGTTTTTACAAGAAAACTAAAATACATGTAGTCCTGCAAAGCCAGCATACAAGGTGCGTGCCGTGCAAAACAGGATTATTTGGGTTTATTGAAACGGGGGATTTAAATAAAGTCGATGAAGACCTTTGGCAAAACTCTTGGTATGACAAGAATGCTAAGAATTTTAATTAGTTCCAGGTTCTTACTCTCCCATTTTTTTAAACATTTTTTTGCTCTCTTTTTGTGTTTAAACGGAGCTATTCAGTGGTCCCGCTATCTTCTGAACATTTATTTTTCTTTCACTGGTGCTCCAGAAGGCCCATAAAAAAACCAGGCAATAACAAACAAAGCCTGTGATTTTGGCACTGCTTGGGGAAAGGGGCCGGTGAGCTACTCCGGCCCTGTCTGCAGCACCAGTCCCATAGCGCTGCAGCTACGCATGGTCAGGCACATAGAGGTAATGGGACCCTGAGAGACAAAGGACATATAAGCTCCGTGCCAGAGACATCACACATGCAAGCCCTCACACGGACACAAACACAGGAAACAAAGAGCGAGTGCAAATACATGCTCATGTCTGTGGCTTGAAAGAGCCCGCTGCCTGCACCAGTAACATCTCGTGTCAAGATAAAACTAATGTAGACATTGTATTTTCCTTTAAAAATCAAAAGTAGCCCTACGTTCAGATATGTGGTTGAAACTTGGCAAAAAATACCTGAATGTTGGCAAGTGAGAAAGCTGAACATAATGACGACGTTGTAATGTCAACAAACTCAGCCTAACCATGGCTAACAGAACATTGTCTGTCTGTTCTTTTGCAGTGAAGTCCACGGTACATTATTTCCATGTGTTGAGCCAGGAGATAAGAAACTGACAACTCACATTATGTAAGGCACATAGACACATTATGACTCACTAACTTCCGCTTGGTGCTGTGTACATGGAAGTTGTTTAAAAGAGTGTATTGTGAGTGTCGTACATTGTTGTATTGCTGACAATAGTATTGGATCCCTGTACTGTTTTCCACAGCCACCACTTCTAAATAAACAGTCTAAGGTCCCAGAAGTGAATCCAATATTCTCTGCCTGTTCCTTTTGTTGATTTCACTACAAGGCCAGAGTCCATCCTTCCCTCCGGAGCTGAAAGACTGTACTCTCAGCACGGCCTAAAGAAGGCCAGGTTCTCTAATCCTGGCTAAATTTATCCCAGATGCTGCACCATGCCATTCCGACAGGCTTGAGGCTGTCAGGAATAATTCAGTACATTTGGAGAATCCGACAAGACTCCAGCATTCCTCTTCAGATCCTGGCACTGCCAGCCCCCCTTCAGGAGGAGACGGAGAGCACCCAGACACACACACACACACACACACACACACACACACACACACACACACACACACACACACACACACACACACACACACACACACAATCACTAAGAGGAAGGAGGGAAGGAGGGAGAACCAACAAGTGAGAGGGTGGGCGAGAGGGAGGGAGAGGGTGACTCAGTCCTACTGAAGTGAATATTTAGGCATGTCAGCAATGGCCATGTTTAAAATGCTAAACATTTTACCATTAACATGTGGATCAAATGAAAAGCTCTAGTTTAAACATGCATAAAATGTTTCATTTTTATAAGGCCTAAACTACGTGTTGAAAACTTTACAAAAGGTCAAGCCACAGCCACAGCCACAGCCACAGCCTATGGACTAGATCCAAGGAGTCAACTGTTACATGACCTTATGACATGCCACAGATAAGGTGAGGGCAAACGCACGGTACCAAAAATCAATAGTGAACACTGAAGACCGAACGACCAGACTTACGACACCTACAGCTACATTCCCAGACTGGTAACCACATGCATACCAACCTTGGTTGGTAAGGGGGCAAGCTGAGGGCAAGGTCATGGATTCAATTATTCTAAACATTACAGCGTACAAAAGGAAATCATTACAGTGCCGATCAAGTCGGTGTTTAAAGCACGCTGTGATAAATCATGCACCTGAGGCAGCACAGGCTAAAAGACTTCCGACCAAATGCTTCTTAAATATGAGGTTCCTTTATGCAATTAGGACAATGACATCTGGCATGACAGTGACCTCATGTTTTCCCAAACAACCATGTTCACTCTTTTCCCACTGGTTTTCTGTGCGTTTCTGTGCGTCTCTCAACTTGGTTCTGGCATTCTGAACAAAGAGGTCAAAATTCAAGAGCGTGATAAACTAACTGCAACGAACCAGACTTAATTCATAGCCTGCCTTTTTAGTTTAAATTAGATTTTTTCCATAACATCACATAGTATCAGAGACCCAAAATAGACATGAACACACTGAACACATGAAGGTTACTTTAGACAAAAAAGGTTCAACATTAACCATCTCACCGGTCACTGAGGTGTGACGATGTCCCCTGGAGGGGACTAATTGTGCCAAGTTTCCCCCCTAGAGCGCTGGTATCAGACCGCCAGCAAAGAGCACAAGTGCCCCACTCAAGGTGGACTCCCGCCGAGCTGTTCACATTAACTAATCGGAAAACTGGACGTTGTGACCCAACAGCTCCTTAAGGATCTTAGCAATGGCAGGAATGCCGCTCATTCGCGTCACATGTCCACCCTCCGTCCCAGAACAGGAACAAAAAGGTGCTAAATAACTCAGTACTTGTTTGGTACTGTAACACCACAAGCTCACTGACCAATGCAAGCTCTCGCAAATGCCCAGAGGTGGACCTTGGACTAAGTCTGGTCACCTGAAAACACAACAAGCTAATTCCAGACTGCAAGAGAGGAGCTGG
This sequence comes from Sprattus sprattus, assembly GCF_963457725.1. NCBI lineage: Eukaryota > Metazoa > Chordata > Actinopteri > Clupeiformes > Clupeidae > Sprattus > Sprattus sprattus. The sequence goes on along the minus strand of NC_137921.1, from coordinate 37,395,112 downwards.
TGTGACCCACCAAATCTCCCAGGCAAGGTCTTTGGTGGTTTATCATTAACCCACAGAAAACACACACCAGAGTTTCGCTTGGCTAGGCTTCCAGTCCAAAATTGACTTGTTGAGCATCTGAGGGAAGGGTGACTCAGGGTGTCTTAGGTAATCTTACCCCCAGCAGACCTCTTCCTGACCGCTACAATGATGAAAGGTCCGGATTTATACATACATCAAGACCAAGTTTAATCCCCACTTCACCACGTCACCTTGATCATCATTAACCTCCATCACAGAACATTCCATACCCTTCAGCTGCTCAGCTGGGGGTTTCAAGGAGAGTTTCACCATGATTTGGTCACTTTTAATGTCAGGTGTCAATTTGGGGCAACCATTGTGTCGACGGGAGAAACACTGGTTTAGCACTTCGAAGTTAGTGGCCATTTCCATGCCCATTCTATTTGTTAATCATTGTGTACTGTTCGGCAATATGGAAACCGTGGGAGGACAAGAGAAAAAAACTAAACGGGTAAGAGGAGATTTGTATTGGAAATAGGCTTAATTTTTAAATCTACTAAATCTTAGGCCACTGACATTGTCAAAATAGGTTTGGCTAATGCAGGGAAGAGAGAGAGAGAGAAAGAAGATGAACAGCTTTACAGGCAACATGGGCTGATGGGATGTCTGTTTGAAACATGCAAATGTTAAACAATGTATTATATCTATCTTATTTATGAGGCAAACATATTCTAGATTCACATCACACAGTGGGCTTCATTAAAATGTGAACACATAGAAAAACAGTAAGGTTAGTAGAACCTAAACGGTACCTGCTCCATCAGCCTCACACCACATATGTGGCTTTAAGATAAACTTATACTTGGAGACATGTTTCCATTTATTATATTTTGGTCAACAGATATTTTGCTGTTAGTGATTGCACATCTTAAGCAGGAAAGAGTATTTGTTTGGAAAAATCCAAAGGATCACAGGAACACCTATTCGTGGCATGCTTAAAGAAACTAGCAGGATGGTTTTTTAAATAGGTGTGTTCCCACTTTGTAAGAACTAAATGAACCATTGGTGCTAGTCTGAACATGCACATCTGGAACGTAATGTGACTGTGCTGAGCCACTTTGAAATGCAATCCATTTGGCAGGAACATGGAAGCGACAGCGGGGGTTCAGTGTGGGATCCATGCTTTCGACGCTCCTCGGGGCAGTGGAGTCGCTCCGGAGGCCTGAGAGTGCGACAGCGCCCTGCTAGGCTGTGTGGGGTCGCGTTTGATCCGCCAACAGGTTTACAGTGTGGCCGACTAATGAAGTGAGAGGAGTGGCGAGTCAGCCAATCAGCAGCTGCCATGGAACTAGTTTATGGAGGCGGGGGCCAAATAAATATGACATCATGGAGATGAAGAGGAGACTTCAGGGTGTTTAATAAGGGGGGAGAAGAGCTGGGAAGTCCTGTTTCACTTTCACACCCCGTTGCTTGGGAAGTGTGAAAGTGTGTACAGCGTCCTGTTATTAACAACATTCTCTGTTCGTGGTTCAAGTTCTCCTTCACCAGTGTGCAAACATTTACTAAGCTGGGAAATACAACTGCGGTTTCATACAACAGAGCCCATAACAAATAGGCTACTGAAACTACATAAATGAAGTTGAGCCGAAGGGGTCCGATATAAAGACCTCAAACAGGATCCTACATAGTCGTTTATAGTTACATGGATTAAAAAAGAATTCTCAATTACAATTTTTTTTTTTTTTAAATGTGATTAGAAACGCACATGATGATGTTTAGCTGCTTCAGACTGCAACTTTAAGCAGCTGTAGAATGTTTCTCAGTATCAAAAAGTCAGTAGTGACTTTAAGCTATTGCCATGTTAGCCTAAGGTTAGCGATGCATTCACCCTAGTGGCTTTACTGACAGTCAGCATGCCAATATGGATCCTTTACGACTTCGGAGTTGAGGTCCTGTTGCTTCTAGTTAACAAATGTGCATATGCAGAGGAGAATATTTGAGGTTTTACAGTTCAAACCAATTTGGAAAACTGTAATGCAATATGACAGGCTGAAACTGTTAGGGTATAACACAGCATTGTGCTATTTAATACTATCAAATTGAATGGATTTTAACTGTGATAATTAGTCAAATGAGTGACATGTATGGGATCCTTTCAAACTGGATGCCCATCAAAAATAGGCTTACCCATTAACGGTATACTATAGGTGTGTATCATGTGTTTGGTGACTGAAATAACTGACCTTTGTTTAGGGCTATAAAGCACCCAAGTTTGTTTACATTAGGCTGTAGCCTACTTATCAGTTCATATTACTGTTCCTATTTCTCCAACAGGCCAAAACTAACCTCAGCCTGTTTCACCGAGTCAGTGAAAATCCATGTCACACTATAGCCAGGCAAAAGTGGCTTGTCATTTCCAATGTTGTAATGTGATATATCTATGAAGCAAACTGAAACAGGAAAAGACATGGACGAGTCATGGAAGATTGTACATTTGTAAACACAGAAACTATGGGTTGTGATTTATGGTCCATCAGACCCAAGACAAAGGAAGATTTGTTACGACCTTTGTGGGCTGCCTTTCAAGTAAATTGCAAGCAACAGCCAACTAAACATCCCCTTGTTTCTTCCTTCCTTCCTTTCCTCCCTCTCTCTCTCTCTCCCCCCCACACACAAACAAATATAGCAGACATATCTACCAAATCTGCAATAAATAACTAGTCTATACCTAATGGTCTATTCATAGACCTACCTTAGTAATGAGAAGAGGTTCGTGATGCTCCCGGCCTCCCCTGAGAGTAAAACCCCAAGGCGCTCCTCCAGTGAGGAGCACGTCCACCAGCCTCCATCCTTCCCCATCAATGTTTCTCTGGTCCAAACCGTAGGATCCTTCAGGTTCTAGCAAGTGGTTGGGGTCCCTGCCTACAAACTGTTTCTCTATCCTGTGATCTATGGTTTCCATTGTTTTGATGGCAGCTCGGAGCCTCCTCAAAATTGCAAAACATCCACTCACAATACACTAAATGACAGGAAACCCTATTTCCCAGCTATCAACAACTGGAGTTTAACTCTGCAAGTTATGTCCTGTAGTAGTACACACGTTGCAGCAATTTGCATATGGTAACTGCTGTGTTAACATCTGTTCACAATCCAGACCCTTAATGCTCTTAAAAGAGAGAATTAAATGCAACATGTCGGCTTGAGGGGGCAAATGACCCCATCTCTTTCCGTTACGACTTGCTGCCAGCCAAGTGCCGAGTCAAGCTGCTTCTTCCAGCCTTACTCCCCTTTAAATCCATTAGGAGCCATGTTTAACTCAATAGGTTATCACACCAACAGTAGCTCATCAATCCCTTTGGCAAGTTGTAACCAATTGATCTGACTCAACACAAAAGCAGTCTTAACTTTTTGGACGGTGAGTCTTATGTCTGCCAAACTATTTACAAGTAATAGTAATACGTTCCTTTACCCTTTAAAAAAAGTATAGAAGCTTTATTACTAGCTAAGTGCATCATCCAGCTAATATAGTTGGCTAGCACGAAGCTAACTGTTGCTAGTTAGCGAAGTTATTGACGCTTGATAAGGACTGACACTCTTAAACGCTGCTAATTATTCCCAGATAATATAAACTACGGATACATTAAACACACTGCTTTGAGCCAAAAATAATGTAACAATCTAACCAGCAACGTTACCCAAAGTCAATTAATAGTTTGTATCGCAGCCCCTAACGCGTTTGCCCGGCCGTCTTAATAATAGAATCAAAACTCCTTCCTCCAAAAACGTGAAAGAAGAACACGGGATTAATGATTCAGTCACCCAAAATAGTTTTGGAAGTCACTCTGTCAGCGTTAACGCTGGTCCAAAAAGTCCGTTCCTTATGATTCACGTATTGATAAATCCTTTTCTTTTCGCTGAATAGACTTGGCAACACAGAAGCAAGCGGAGGAAGCCGAGCAACTTGTTACTAGAGGCTCATCTACACTGGATTACACGTTCAGTCCAGCCAACAACCTGCATTGGCCAGTAGAGGCTAGTGATGTGTCGTTCGTGAACGATTCGTTCATTTTGAACGAATCCTTACAACGACTCGAGAGTAACGAGTCCTCTCAAAAAAAGATTCGTTCTTTTTCTCGTTCATGACCGCGCATCGGGACAACTTGGACTGTTGCATTGGCTAAGCCAAGGAAACAGAAATGATTTGTTGAATGCAGGTCACGTAAAAATGATCCAAAGAGACCCAGTCGGAAAAAGAACGAATCATTTCTGTTTCCTCTAGCTGACTGTACTGAGCCTATGCAGGTCACGTGGAAAAGGATCCAACGATCCATATCCGGCAGATGAACGAATCATAGATCCAAAGACACGGTTGTCAAAAGAACGAATCATTGAACGAAACAGACACGTTTGGCAAAAGAACGAAACATTGAACGATCCGGCAAAAGAACGAATCATTGAACGATCCGGCAAAAGAACGAATCATTGAACGAAATACCCATATCCGGCAGATGAACGAATCATAGATCCAAAGACACGGTTGGCGAAAGAACGAATCATTGAACGAAAGACTGATATCCGGCAAAAGAACGAATCATTGAACGATATCCGGCAGATGAACGAATCGTTGATCCAAAGACGGTCGGGAGGTGAACGATTAGGTCATCTGCCGGATACAAGTATTTGGATCATTTTTCACGTGATCTGCATAGGCTCAGCATGGGAAGCTAGAGAAAACCGAAATGTTTCGTTCATTTTGACTGGGCTCTGGATATTTTTTCACGTAACCTGCATAGGCTCAGAAGAGGAAACAGAAAGGACTTATTAACCTAGTTCACTTCCGAGTGTCTATGGTTAGTAAGACGTGAATGATATTCGTTCACAAGAAATAATTACAGGTTTAGTTATTTTAACTTTTTAAAACTTTACTTACAGTTCAGTGCAGCGTAATTGTTTGCCGTGATCATTAAATGCTTATGTGATAATAAATGACCATTTCATCCAAACTTTCATATAATATTATTTGAATGCAGGAATTAGTATCTGCTGGTTTACATGTAGTAACCTCCATGAAAATATGATACGTATTTGTAGTGGACGTATTTACGCCAGTGAATTGGCTATAAAATTTAAAAATGTTGAGTAGCACCCCCCCCCCCCCCCCCCCCCCGTTAAAATGAACGAGTGACTCGAAAAAAGATTCGTTCATTTTACTGAACGAGATTCAAAGATTCGAGTCGGTAAAATGATCCGAACTTCCCATCACTAGTAGAGGCGCGGATGGGGAGAAGAGTACCTGAGAACGTAACATAATTCCATTTGGAAAGGGCATAATTGTGTTGCAAAACATTGTCGCCCCCTACTGGTTTAGAGATACAACATACTGAAAGAGTGCTAAAACGGTACGATTTACCTTGTGAACATGCTATGGAAGTACAAAAACACATTATTGTGATTGAGTAGCTTTAGACAGGCTGTTGATTTGACATATTTATCCCATACACTCTCGAAGAGATTTATGTTATCCATATATTTAGAGGTGTATCTCGAATGACAGTTCTAAATTGTGGAACCTACGCCTTCTCTGGAAACATTCACCTTGGTATGGTCAAATGTAATTATTTTGCACGGCAGAGAGGACTAGAGGGAATTGATCAGTTTTATAAAAATCAAAGCTTATAGAGCCAATGTACAAATACACGTTCTTTGATATTTTTTTTTGGGGGGGGGGGGGGGGGGATACGGTCAGTGAAAGCCCTCAGACGCCGTCTCCGAGGCAACTAAGGAACGGAGAGCAAAAGCGTCCAAACGATAAAATGGACTGAAAACGCGGAAGTGAGAACTGGTGACGTTCGCTGCCACAAAGCTGATCATGGCGTAATGTTGGTGTATGTTTGGTGAAAACAGTCGCATTTTTTCAGTATAAAACAAACTCCTTACGGCTCAAAATGTTCAAAGGTTGGGGTACGTGGCTCGGCCTAGATGGTGCCACAACAGAAAAAGAAGAGGTTGATCAATCCACTGATGCTGTCGAAAAAGAGACAGAAACTTCACCTGATGTGCTGGACTCCGAGGTAAACAAGCAAAAAGCAAGTATAGATGGGGAAGAAGAAAACGACGATCAACAACCCTTGATAGAAACAACAACAAAAGGGTTTAGTGGTAAGTTAACGTGTGTTTTGTGTTACACTTAATATTGCAGACTGAAGTTCACTGTGGGTAGAAGATTGTGTTCAACTGTCTGGAAATTAAGTTAGCTATGTAGCGATAGCCGGATAGCTAACATTACGCCACATAATATCTGTTTGACTAAGTTAGCTGCCCAGCTAACGCTAGCTACTCTCCTATAAAAGGTACCTGGATAGGCTCGACATGCGAGACAAGAAACGCTACACTGTCTAGCTGCACATTGGCATTGCTCGCGTCTGCTTTAGTTTGCTAGTAAATAGGGAGAGTTGTCATTACGAGAAATGCATTATCTACGGTCTCTCGCTGGCTTTAAGAGTGTGACCGACTTTTACCTGCTGACTTATGTCAGAGCTAACCTAGCGAGAGCTATCTATCGCTATCGTATTCATGGTTGACTTGAGCCTGTTTATTTCTTGTTTTGCTGTTCAGGTTACATTCTCAACTTCGCCAGCAGTGCAACCAAGAAAATAACCGATTCTGTAGCTGAGACTGCACAGACGATCAAGAAAAGTGTAGAGGAGGGGAAAATTGATGGCATTATTGATAAGGTATTATTTTTCTTAATATGTTACTCATTTTAAGAATTGCACAATGCAATACATTTTCACTGAATACTCTAAAGCTGATGAAATTTGATTGTTACAGACCATATTGGGAGACTTTCAGAAAGAGCAACAGAAGTTCGTCCAGGAAAAGAATGCGAGAAGGACAGGTTAGGCTTTTCAAAGAATGTTTCAAACAGCAACCTGTTGTGAAACAATATACAGCTTGTATGTTAGCCTAAATGGTTTCTCTCGCAATTTTAGACGTTGCTGTGCCACCATGGGTTGGTTACAACGAAGAAGAGACAATTCAGCAGCAAATATTGGCCTTATCAGCTGTAAGTATTTTGGGTCAAGTAATAACACATAAACAGGAAAACCAGTTTTCATGGTGATTTGCTTAGTTTACTCCAGAACTCATTGTGTACATTAGATTTCACCTTCATACTTTTGGCATTCAATTGTCTTTATGAATACAATACATTATAAGTAGGTTGAATACAATTTAGTTTCAGAAGATGCTGAATTTCCAGTGCATTACAGTACAAGTAAAAATACCCATTTTGGGATTTGTAGTACCTGTGCCCATAATGCAATGTGCCAATATCAAAACAGGCCAGTATTAATAGAAGATCGAAACCATTCTGTGGGCCGGATATAAACATTAAGCGTGCGTTTAGTTTGACATTTGTGCTCTACGTGATGTTTGCTATATTTGGATCTGTCGAGTAACCTCACCATCAAATCATTGCAGGACAAGAGGAACTTCCTGCGTGACCCACCTGCTGGGGTGCAGTTTCATTTTGACTTTGATCAGATGTACCCTGTTGCCTTGGTAATGCTGCAAGAGGATGAACTGTTGAATCGGATGCGCTTTGACCTTGTGCCCAAACTGTGAGTTCTCATCTAGAATAGAACGTTTTTTTTTTTCTGATTATGGAATAAAGCAAGTAGGTGCCATACTAGATAGCAGACTTTTAACACTTCGAACTTCTAAAGTTGTTTACATTTCATAGATATCTCTTTTTGGGACACAGCAGATTACCATAAGGCCAAACGGTCTTATCAGAATGTGTCCTCCCTGCTAATGAAACCAGTGACAACCTTGCTTTACCAGTTGACCTATTTACTACGATTTTCTATACAATGAATAATGCATTTTATCAAGATAGGGAGCAGTGGGTGCTTTGTTTGGACACTATGCCTTTGACTTTAACCTCTGTTCTGTGCAGAGTGCTGCTGTTGTCAATTGTTGTGCAGCTGTGTTGATTGGTGTTTCCGTTGAAATCTTCAAAGTGTGAAGGAGGATATGTTCTGGAGAAATTACTTCTACCGCGTGTCACTGATTAAGCAGTCTGCTCAGCTCACTGCGTTGGCAGCCCAGCAGCAGGCTGCAGAGAAGCGCGAAGAAGAAAAGACTGAAGCCACCGCACAGGCAGACCTGGCAGGTAATGGGATATTAGTAACATATTCTTAACCAAAATATTAATGCCATGTTTATAAATGGTTGAATTGCTTTCATAAGTGATGACGCCTCCTCCACCTCCCTTTGCAGAAACCATCAGACCGAAAACCCCTCCCACAACTATCAACGCTAAGCCAAAGACCAATGAGGTAAGATGCCAGACTGCAGCTGGTTTGAGTGTAAAGCGCAAAATGGCTTGGCATTGGGCCTGTAATAATCTGTCATTACACCACAGGATGAAGAAGAGATTTCCACCAGCCCGGGAGTGTCTGAATTTGTGAGTGATGCCTTTGATTCGTGCAACCTTGACCAGGAGGACCTGAGGAAGGAGATGGAGCAGCTTGTGCTGGACAAGAAGGATGAGGCCTCTCCACAAGAAGGTGAGCTCATCATTGTGCATTTCAAAAAAATATTTTATGTGGTGGTAGAAAATGAGAGGCAGCTTTGAAGTCTTCCAAGGGAAACACAAGAACCTTGTTATTGACTAATGATGGTTCAGTGGAGTTGAAGCTTCTTCAGTAATTCCACTTACCCTTTTCAACCCTCAGTTTATGAGTTTGATTACATTGCATATGGATACTCTAGCTCTGAGGTAATGTCCAGCTCCTGTTTAGGTGTGGCGTGTTGCTCTGTCTTTCACATGGTTTATCTTGGTCTGATTATTTTGTCGCCATAATCTTACGGAGTCTGTTCCAAAGTCCACTTTGTTGTTTCCCGTTTCAGAAGAGACGGCTGATTGGGAGCGCGAGCTGCAGAAAGAGCTCCAAGAGTACGAGGTCGTAGCTGACGCAGAGAACCGCGATGACGGCTGGGACAAGGAGATTGAAGAGATGCTGCAGGGAGGGGACGACTAGTAGCAACATTCTCCCACTGCCCTGCTGTGAGTGAATGTCATGAAGGACCAGATGTATCAGCCATTTCCAACTCTGAAGAAACCTCCCGAAGACTGTTTCACTGAGGTCACTGGCTATCAAGAAGCCATTCCCAGCACTCTCAAGAATATCCAAGAAGAGCATTTGTTCATGTTTGTGGGAAGTTGAAGGAGGTCTGTAAGATTATTCGGCTGTATGGCTGTACAGTTATAAAAAGAAAAACATATCTTGAAGTATGTGAAGGTTTGTGGAGATGGATGGCTTTGGTGCAGTGCCAAACTGCAACTGTTAACTGACAATATAAGGCATCTGTCCACATATTTGAGAGTTACCTTTTGCATTCATCTCTCTTAGAAGAGGAAAAGTTTTAGTTTTTTTCTTTTTCTTTAATTGTTTGCCAGCCCTTGTCTCATCTCATTTTGTGCAATCTACAGGGATATCTTTGAGACTTTTTTTGTATGTGAATATAATGATGAGAATGCGTCACACCAATTCATTGTCAATTTCGTTTGCTTTGAGTTATCAAATTCACACACCACAACAGCACCAGTTAAGATCATACTTGGTGAAGTCTCTCAACAGAAGTTTGCAGATGCAATGGTCTGGTATCACCTGTTTGTCTATAAATGGTAATTTTGGCTACACTTTGTCACCCTTGACTTGCCTTTACTTTGGCTTAGCACACTAAAGTGAGGTTGAGGATGTAATGTTACAGCCAACAGGTCTTTCCATCAATTGCGGGACCTTTTAATGTCTTTCTCTTTGTATCACAGATACTGTATTATATGGTAATGGAATACGTATGTTTAACTTTAGAGTGGTATTTCCAATCTGAATGGGATGTTTTTATTATTTTGTGCTTTTCTTAAGTCATCCGAGTTTAATATGTATATTGCTTTTCTGGTCAAGTAAGTAAATGGATATTCTTGTTTGTAAACAACTAAATGTTAAGCGACCCTGAATGAGATGGATAAAAAAAGCTATAAGAACCCTGATAGAATTCCCTTCTATGATCAGATGATCACACCCTTAGTAGAGATGTTACCTATAAAACACCTTTTCATATTTTTTTCCAAGCTGATGCTTGTCTTACTTTACAAAGCTGTTAACTATGATTCTGTTAAGCAAAAATAAAGACTTGCCTTTCAGCATGTTGTTTTAATGGCCTGTGAAGGTAGACATGTTGGGGATCTTGACGGGGCATAGGTGAAGGCTTTGCTATTTTGTCATGCATCTCAAGACCAGTCCAACTAGCTCACGCCTCAGGCTGTGTAGGAAGGCATGTACAAAGAAACAAACACACTGGTGTGTAATGCAGTGCACGCATAACATGGTGTTGATTTTGAATTGTGCAGGTTATCAATATAATGGTTGGACTTGACTAAAAGAGTGTATTTGTTCAGATTAGGTCTGTTGGTGGTCTTTTTAATGCAGCCAAAAGAGAGTGGAACATGAAAATAGAACTACTAATAGCTTCCTTGATGGAACCTTGCTTCTCTGATGTGTTGGTTTCCGCACCGGAAAAGGGAGAAAGCTCTCCGCACTCTTTGAGTGTTTAGGGCAGTAATATTTGAGAAGCAGAGGTAAAGGAAATCAATTGCAGGAGAGCTTCCCATTAGGCTCCTGCAGTAGGGAGTCAGTGCTGGAGACTGATGGCCCATGGAGGAACCCTACAGTGTTCACTAATAATTGGACAAAGATGGATAGGTTGGGCCAGCATTTTTCCCCAGCACTGCACCCACTGGGTGTTTGTGTACAGATAAATGGCTCAGGATTATGGACGACTCATACATACCAAAGGGTTGCTGCATTTACCCCTCAGGATATCTATGCTAAGAATATTTTTTTGTGTTTTTTGCCCTACTTGAAAACCTTCTCTGGACCCTCCCAGTCATCTCCAGCTGTGAACTTCTAGAGTTATTACCATCTTTAACCCCATTACAGAGGGCCCGGTTAGTCTCACTGGCCCAAATGAGGGGTCAATGCCAAGATATTACATTTTCGAATAATAAAAAGGCAAGCCAAAAAAAATGTCCTTGTTATAGAGGTAAAAAAAGAAGAAGAAGAAACTCACTCTGACAGAAATGGCTGAGGGGAGACTGATAAGGCGCTACGGCACGGATAAGGCGCTACGGCGCAGATCTAGGGATGTATTTCAGCTCTGTTGGGAAGTTCTTCTCTCATTTGGGACTTTGAGATGAGCCTCATGAATGATGCTAAAGTAATTTGCAAGCATAATTTTTTATCACTGATGCAGTACTGGGAATAAGGCTCAAATTATTAATCTCAAACCAATAAGGGATTTTCACGGCTGTGTGAGCCCCAGGCAGGTCTTTGTGGGACTACTTCTCTGCCTAACTGAATTGATGCCTCCTTGCCAGCTTTACTTGAGGCAATATTGTCAGCTTCATTAGGCAATAAGGACACTCACTCAACAAGGATTCTTCTTCCCCCGAGTAAACATGGGCTTTGGACTGTGAACACTGCATTTGCAAAATTCATAAACAGAATCAGTTTTTACTTGCATTGTTTCACACAAATGAAAGACTGGCACAACGCAATGATGCAGTAGGGAACTGATTCTGATCGCACCGTGCACCATCCTAAGAAAGACAGTGGACATGTACCCAAACATTCAAGTTGACATGTACCCAGTTATTCAAGTTCCTGTTTCGACTGCTTTGGTGGAAAGGTAATTCAGCTGTTTGAGACTTTTGCAGCTTACACACTAAAGGAATGGTATGACAGACATTGACTTGAATAAGCATTTGCAATGATTATTCATGGAGGCAATCAATATAGAGAGTTTTTAATGTGTTTGACACAACCATGACGCTCTCATTCACCTCTGTTCATGTCAATAGGTGCTTTCTCTACGTTTGGTGAAAATGAGCTGCTGCCACAGGTTGTGCATGGTACACACTATGGTGCCATTTGAGTATGGCTTAATTGAGTCTGCTTTCTTGGCCTCAGAGTACGGCTACACTGTAACACACAAAGCAATGGTAGGTTACAGAACAGTACAATTTTCAACAGATTAAACAAATGATTTCAAAGTCATTAAGTTGTTGTTGACGTGCTTCTGTTACATTGTGGGTTAGGACGGGAATGTCTGAATGACAAGTATGAATGTCACATAAACGGCGGCGTTAAACAAATGTATTTATTTTCTTTTTCAAACACCAAACACTGGTACACAGATTCACAGACACAACAAGTACAGGTAATACTTCTCAATGACATAAGCTAGGCTACATACACATGGGAGAGGTGATGCTGAAATGCCTTAAATACTTACAGTAGGGCTAATATTACATAACAGGAGTGGGTGGGCTGTCACAGGATTACGCTCATCAGTGATTGTAAATGCAGCCGACATCAGCGACTATACAAAATATAACCAGCTGTGACGATACCTCAGTTAAACATTTTCAGTAGCACTTGCATTGTAAAGAGCAGTAGTTCACCACGAAACACAGTGGAACATCTCTAAGAATGTTCAGGGCAGTGACATCAAAGGCTTCATTTTGTGCTTTCAACAGTAACAGCCAATCACAAATGGAGACAAGCAGAGCAGACTCTTCACATTGTTTGCCACCTCAACTGCTCAAAGTAACATTTTCAACTAAGGCAAAAAAAGAAAACAAGAATAGAAATCTTTGGTTTTTGAGAATGAATCCCTTTTAACATCTCCCTGTGTGGGTAGGCTATATTATAAATTATTATCCATTCAAAGAAAATATCATACTTTAAAAAAGTATATACTTCCAGCTTCGTTATTCTGATTATATTCTTTTTAAAGAATAACCCAGCAGAGACAGTTTACCACGTTGTGTGTGTCTGTGTCATCTCCACCTACTGGTTAATAGCTGTTGAACTACAGATTATCTTTCCTCCTTTTAACTCTGATTGTAGATGTATTGAGAGTAAACTGATACGACTCTGAAATACTGTTTACCTATTTTAAGGCTGAAACAACAAATTATTAAAAGGGTAATGATTTTCTGTAAGCTTCTACTAACGTGAATATGTACAGTGCTACATCATGTGTGCGTTTGTTTGTTTAGAGCTGTGTGTGCTATAAAAGGACAATAAATGAAAATACATGATGAATAGTGGAACAGAAACACACTGTGTGTGTATGTGTGTGTGCGTGCTACATCTTCAAGCAAACAGCCAGCAGCTGGCAAAGTAAGGTGGACAACTTGGTGGAGAGCCATGGTGTTTATGTCAATCCGATCTCTTCTAGAACACTCCTTGGAGTCTCTGCTTCCTACAGGAGGGAATGGGCAGAGTCAAAGTAGCCCTTATGTTACAGGTGACACTCAAATACAACACACACACACCCCCTTCCCCACCATAGGTGACACACTTCAGTTGGGCATAAAGTGAGGGCCACTTCTCCCTAATCTGCCGCAGGGACACACTGACTGGTGGGGGCTAGGCTCTATGATACTTCACTCATGGAAAGGACAAACTAAGGAGACCTGCTGTCTTATGGAAATGGACAGAAAAGTGACTGGGAAATGGAAAAAAAAATAACAACACACATGAAATGGGCAAACAGTGGTAAAGTTTGGTTTCAGGGTAATTGGTTGGGCAATCAAGTGGGATATAAACAAACAATTGCAGAGTAAATTAAGTAAGTTTCATTTTATCAATGATATGGTTGTTCATTTTGTCACAGGATATACAAAAAGTGCAAAACTCACAGATTTGAAACACAGGTAAAATACAGTTAAAGACATGTCCATGTAATCATGACACATTCAGGTTTGTGGAAGCAGTGAAGCAACAATTAGCAAGCAGATGGTTTAATGATAAACTCACAAGGGACGGGTGTAGAATTCAAAGTGCACAGGGACAACACAATTCAAGCAAAAACAGCACTTACTTTGGCATCCTAACATAACGTTCGGCACAAAGTAAAGAGAAAAGCAGTGTGAGCACAGGTTATTCATTTTTATCAGTTTTCCAGAGCATGAAGCTGGAGGTGTCCTCTTCTGCATATTGATTTTTTTTTTTATTCTCTCTACCTTTCTAACGTCCCTCGTTCACTTCTGAGAGATCTGTGACTTCTCTACTCTGCACCTGCTGGAGAGTGATGAATGATTCATGACTATAGCGCCCCCCCCCCTACAGATGGATGGAAAACCCAATTTGAGTCAAGGCCCTTTTTTCCTGGCGTTCAGAGAAGCTATCATTGCAGACCACCAGTTGTGTGTTTGTGTGTGTCTATAATCTATACAGGGCTGTACTGGAGAATTATGCCCTGTATTGAGCTCAGGTAGATTATCTGGTCCACGTTGGTTTAAAGAGTCACCATGGAGAAGCCTGCTGATGTTAAGACCCTTTGTCCCTCTCTGACAAATACTTTTTTTGATGGGTCTTATTAACACTAAGTATGGATGATATGATTATCAGTACTAGGTACTATTACTATTAGTACTAGGTTAAATACTACTAGGTTAAATCTGGAAGCATAATGTCACAAATATTTGTAACAATCAATGCAATTCAATTTTATTTACATAGCCAAAACAATAAACATTCTCTCACAGCGCTTAATATTATAAATATCACTAGTTTGGTTGATATGGACATGATCTCTAGACCATGCATACGAGACAGCTAAGATAATAATTAATGTTATTTTCCTCGTATTGTGACACATTTATATTTCATTACAAAAACATCTCCAAAGTGCTTCTTTCCCTGGCTTTACTTAATCTCGTTTCACTTGTGCTTTAGGGGGGTATGACATGGTCAATAAAGTTGAATTGTGTGTGCCGTCTGAATTAGATTTTCCAACAGCTCATAAGGAGGAACACCTCTGGGACTGAAAACAGATTGCTGCAGTAATCCAACCTCCATGTGCAAGTAATCAGCTACAAAATGCTGCATGCAGCCGAAGCAGTACAAAATCAGACAACATTTCCTAATGCATCTTGAGACCCAAGTAATCCTTGTAATTTAGGGTGATGGCTTCTGAATAGGGATCCGTCCCCTCAAAGTAAACACTGTGGGGATTAAGTTGAACTTCTGCCTGCACACACACCCTCAGCACTGGCTGGGCTCAGGGAATGCTGAGCCCCACTGATTTCTGGTCTATAGGAGTGGAGCACAAATGAACCCCTTATGCATTGCTTTGCCAACTCAGGGGTTGTAAATCCCATTTGCAGTGAATCATCTGAATAATATCCAACACATCACTGGTTAAATAGCTGGACTTGGCCATTTTTGTTTAAAATGATAAAATGCTTCTAGGCCAACATAGACATCTTTCAAAAGGCACTTTGGTAAGATATTATATATCATGGACTGAGATGGACCTAAGAACCAAATGTTCAGCAGAGAAAAAAGGTACATGGATAGGAAGCAGAATGAAACCATTCTTGGGCAATATGGTTCCTATACGTTGTTCAGAGCTGTCAAGGCTAGATAGACAGTATATTGCGAATATGCTGTGCTGCTGTAATGGACATTTAAAGTAATCTAGTAGGTCTACAAGAATTTTCATTTTAACAGGCAACAAAAACTGCAAACAGCAGCTTTGCAGCCTGTTGAAAGGCCATCCACCTAATGCATGTTAAATTCCATGAGATAAATGCTAATCAATTCCTCAGGCAGATAACACTATACTATACTTCAGTGACCCAATTTTATTTATCTTGACCATCACACAATCATAAATAATTTCACTATTGATCAAATGTGCAAATTCAGAAATTTGAATAACTAATACTTTCAATGATGACATGTTTTTTTCTAACACAAAATACAAAATATTATGCATAGACAGAAACTGCAATTGTAGTAATGACTCTATTAAAGCCATTTAGAGTTAACCTATGATTAATAGCTATTTACATCTATACAGCACTTTTAACTTCTACAATCCTCTTGAGTTTGACCTTTTATACAGTTACATCTAGACTTACAGCCTTAACATTATTTCTCAGTAGTACAGCCAGCTGTCATGTGCACAGTGGGAGAGGTGTGCACGTAGAGGTCATGCTTCATTTCACCTTAAACAATTACAATTCCTATTATTCCTATGACAACAATCGCCTGGATTTTTTAGAAAGACTATTACGGATGTGTGCATTGTACAGCCGTATAGCACAGTACTATAATTCCGAACCTATGATTTTACTCCTATAACACTATTACAATAATCCTTACCAACTACATAAAAACTGTAACTCAAAACATACTCTAGAAATCACATTTTGAATTAAATTAAAAATACATTTGATAAAAGCATGGCTTCTTTCACAGTACCATGTGTATGCACACAGAACAATCACCTTTCCTGATTGGTCTGAGACATGAGTACATGAGAAGGAGAGATGAAGTAGTGAAACCAAACATGATAATTACAGATAACTTGTGTGCGTTTATGTGTGTGTGCATGGAGATGAATCAGCCCCAGGGGGCCTGGTGACAGATGAGTGACCCTCGACACGTCGCTGCAGTGAGGATGGAGGAGGAGGAGGAGGTGGAAGAGAGGAGGAGGAGGAGGCGGCGCGACCGGGCACTGTGGGCCGGGCATGAGGGGTGGCTCGGCATGCAGGATGGACAGCTGGCTGTGATAGCAGCGGCAGTGGCAGCAACAGCAGTGGTGGAGGCGGCAGCAGGCATTTAATACACAGGCACATTAAAGTACTCATGTCGTGGCTAAGGGAGAGAAAGAGAGAGTGAGAGAGAGAAAAAGAGAGCGAGAGCGAGAGAGAGACAAAGATAGAGAGGTGCAGACACACATACACAAACACATACACTAAACCTCATATCATCATGCACAGCAAGGCAAGGGAAACCCAACCCCCTAGTCCCCCTCTAGAGCCATGGGTCCTACAGGGGAGGTGAGGGGAGGGCAAAGAGCACAGGACAAGCACTGGAGAGTCTGTCAATTGGGAAGTATGCACTTGAATGTGAAATGAACAGGAGTACAGTATGCAGTTTTATTGATCTACTGATCAATATTACCCCCCCCCCCCCTTTACTGCTTAGCTGGATAAGATCATATACACCCTTCTAGTGATTCTCGTTATGCATAATATTCCAAGAAAAAAAAAAAACCTTCCAAGATGAGTACTGCATTGCTGCAAAAAGGGTGAGATGCATTCATATGTGCGTGTAGGTGTATGTGTCGTGTTCCTGTGTGTGTGTGTGTGTGTGTGTGTGTGTGTGTGTGTGTGTGTGTGTGTGTGTGTGTGTATGAACTGCAGAGGGAGCTCTCTCCATTGAGTCAAACGCAGCAACTGTGATTGGAGACCAAAGCGACATACTGGCTTCCCTCCTCCTTCCTGAGGAATGCTGCGCTTAGATCTTTCACTAAGAGCTAAAACAGTTGGAATCCTGGCAAGGGTCCCGCATCACCAACAGAACACAAAGGACTACAGAAGACAAATTACACATCACAGCAGGACACAGGGCAGTACCGCACTCCACAAAAGGGATCTCATTTGTTTGAGACACTAACCTCTTGTTTTATTAGAAGGGCCGAAGCCTACATTTACATACAATAAACAATATCCACCTTCCTTTATGATCATCTCTTTTTTAAATGAGTGGTCTATGAATCCACGTTCACTTATCTACATACTGTATATGTAAACACTATCCTACAGACACACAACACACACCCAAGGACAAGTATGAATCCACGTTCACTTATCTACTTACTGTATATGTAAACACTATCCTACAGACACACAACACACACCCAAGGACAAGTATGAATCCACGTTCACTTATCTACATACTGTATATGTAAACACTATCCTACAGACACACAACACACACCCAAGGACAAGTATGAATCCATGTTCTCTTATCTACATATATGTAAACACTATCCTAGACACACAACACACACCCAAGGGGAAAAAAAGATCCTTACTGACATATAGTGTTAAGGGAGAGGAGGTGGTATTCTGGCTGTATATTCTACTGACACTACTAGTGATGTAGTATAGTCCCTATGAGGGTTCTACTGGCACTCACACACACACAGTATTCACCTCCACATGTTTATTTCTGGAAAAGACCAGAGGACTCTGAAGACACATTTGGACTCATCATACCTGCAGGGCAAAGAGTTTAAGGGAAACAGGGGGGGGGAAAAATCGCTGAATCATTCAAATGAGGACACAAGCCTGGCATGTCCCTCAGGACCAAATGGACTGTGTAAGATGGGAACTCTTTCAGCAATAAACTCTCTCTCCCTGCACCTCCTCTTTGCTCCTACCCCACCCAACACTCCCCTCCTCTCAGCCATCCTCCCCACTTACCTCCAGCATGAAACCAGCTCAGCGCTTATGCTTCAGGAATCTGCTGAGGTGCCACTATTCCCGGACAAAGCGCTCTCTCCGTCTGCTTACGTTACAAAACAACAGTCCAAGCATCACATCGTTTTTTCATTAAGAACTAATTAAAACGTGTTTCGTTCTAATTCCCCCTCGGAATGTCGTTTTCCAAAGTAATGATCTGGCATCGGGGCCCGAGTGGTGCCCAAACGTGCTGTTTAAAGCCGCCTACCACACTTCCAATGTAACTCCCTAACCTTGCATCTTTCATTAACACTCAGTTATGTGTTGACGCCGTGGTAACAATTCGGAGAGGGCTTCATTTAAAAGACGAGAGATGAGTGGGCATGCAAGGAGGGAAGAGTTTAAGATTAATGATGCCAAAAGGCATAGCAGCAAACACAAGGTTATGTGTTGAGTTCACCAATTAAAGTGTTAGAGTACACCCTCAAAGTCTCAAGTTCCAAAGAGTCTTTCGTCAATAACGTTAGTTTTTTTCTCAAGGGAAACTTAATGATCTTTGCTGTAACTGCAGTTCTTTTTACCTAATGAAAGTCTCGTCTCACTTTGTCGCATTCCTAGTCACCTACTTTGCACATGTTCTCTCACTATTTTTTCTCATCTCTCTCTCTCTCTCTCTAACACACACACACACACACACACACACACACACACACACACACACACACACACACACACACACACACACACACACACACACACACACACACACACACACACACACACACACACACACACACACACAGAGAGAGAAATGATTACCTCTGATTGCCATGACCTACTAACAGTACTTATGAAGGAAACCTGGAATGAAGCAAGCATGGGAAGGAAGAACAATGGACCAGAAAATCTGAGACTAAATGTCTTCTGGAATAATTGAGGAACTGACATGGATGAAATGACATGGATGACGGAGAGTCAATTCATCCTACCCTCGCACATTCCGTTGCCCATTTGTAATACAGTGCTCTAAACAGGTAAATATAAGGTCACCCTTCATCATCCTCCTCATCATCATCACAACCAGCACTTGTTACTGAAACCCACTCCTTCCCTCCTCTGAGACTGATAGTGTCCCTGAACTTTGGATTTAGACTCCCCTGCTGGTGGAAGAAACACACACACACACACACACACACACACACACACACACACACACACACACACACACACACACACACACACACACACACACACACACACACACACACACACACGCACGCACACGCACGCACGCACCCACACAAACACAAACAAACAGACAAAAAAGACAGACTCCAATTGCTTTTACATTGGAGTAAAGAGCAACTGCCTTCAGACTGGGAGCCACGGTAGTCCTGATCAAGCAGAGTCAAGGCCAGCACTGCAAACCCAAACCATTAGATTTAATGCTGAGCCTGTCTGAGTAGGGGAAACGAGGTCACTCTGGCCATCAAGTGCTCTGTGGTCTATTAAGCCTGGATGGACGAACTACTGTAAGTATTCTCTGCACAGAGAGAGAGGATATAAGAGCCTTGTGAATATTTTTTAAAGGAAATGCAATTGCGGTGTTGTCACTCTGATCATGACTTAATGGAGTCACTGGTGTCAAGAGCTGTTGTTGATCAGGACACATTGAAGATCATGGTTAAGTATTGATGCTGGCTATGGCGCTATGTCTCCTCTGAGACCACACTGGTATGTGTCTAAGACAAAGACTACCAAATTGCATTTCTCTATAAAATATTCATACCATGCAAAGCTGTTATCTCCTTGAAATGACATAGGAACAGTCACTTCCTCAATGTTGCTATGGAACTGTTTGCAGAAGTAAAGTCCTACATACATTACTCAGTCTGTTATGCATTTTGAAGATTTTTGTGGGTTTTGTTCACCTCAGATACTGTGATTCCTACTTTCAAAGTATGCATTGTTAAAACATTACTATGCATTTATTCATTAAGCAGGTACTTTTATCAAATGCAACTTAAGAGTCATGTACATAATTAATCAGTATATGCACTCTCTGGGAATTGAACCCATTGGATTGGTGTTACAAGCATTTTGCTAAACCAATTAAACTATAGAAACACTTTATTTCAACTGTTCTGATAATTACATTGCAATGCATTGCTAGGCTACTCATCTAACAGTTTAAGGGTACTTTTAAGCCCTTGACAACAGACTGAGAAATGTAAAACATCACATCAACCTTCACTGCCACACCATCCTGAAGGTTTCTAGCTAACATGTGCATCCATAGCTATGCAATTTGGGCTTCTAGTTCTTCTGCTTCTGGCACCCTGCAGAGTACCTTGAGTTTCCCCTCCTCGCTGACAGCACTCAAGACAGGAGTGAGAGGGCCACATGCGCTCACTCCGCATGGCACGGCACTCGCTAGCTAGCTGGAGAAACCCCATGCTGACTGACCAGGTCAGTCTGGTAATTACCGACCCTCTGGCAGCAGGCCTGGACTCTAGCCCCTCATTATAAGATCTCCTCATTGGCCAAACCTCCCCAGTCCTCCGTCTGGCTCTACGGACACAAAACCCAGCCAATCAGAGTGGACCTGACTCCTGTGCTGCTGCTGTCGTTGTCTGTGGTCAAGCTACTGGAGCTCCAGTTATTTTTCCCCCGGAGTCGGGTGGAAAAAAAAATATATAATAATATCCTAAATGGTAAAGTCAGGAACGTAAATTGGTGTTAGAGCCTTGGTAACTCCTTTACATTTGGGCAGGAGGTAGGTGTGGGATATTGCTTTTGGCAGTAACATTGAGACAGCTCTTGTAGTGAGGCACTGGTGTTTATGGGGGACTGGGCAATTGGAAAGGCATTGAGGTGGAAGAACAGTAATCACAAGTGACATCTCTACGTATAATACAAACCTTTAGAGTTAGGGGCAGTGTCAACCACAGAGACTGCAAAATATAGCAGGTCTTCTTGGAGGATGTTGGATAATTAGCAAATTAGTATCGATGTTTCCCTGCGCTAGCGAAATTACATGGCCATAGGGAGTGCAGTCCTGGTCGTTCTGTAATTAGCTTGTAATAGTTTTTACCATTTCTGTTTTACTCTTCTGCTGTGTTTAATAATGTGTTGCATATTCAAGCTCAGATTGCACATTAAAAGTCCATGTACTTATACTTTTTGCTATTTTGAATAAATCAATTTTATACAATCATAATTTTCTTTATTAGACATTTCTAAGTAGGCTTGCTGTGTACTGTCGTCTCCATGTAAGTGTATCTCAGTAAATCTCTGAACCACAACTTCAGAACTCATTTTCTTCCACACTTCATACACACATATCAAATCTGCATCCAAGGAATTTCAGCTACGTGCATCGCTAGTATTTAAACATCAATAGAATTTGAATGTCTAAAGTATGTCATTAGTTCACACCAATTCTCTTAATTCTCCTTCTAAAGCAACCATTCAGCTACTTTTTAAAAAACATAAAGCTCCTTACGCTAGCCTGCTTAGCATGTGTGTAGAAGCCAAGACTGTGTTTACCCTTACCTTAATTCCTTAGGGAATGCATTCCTTTAAGGCTCTCATCAATCTAACATGTACGCACACACACACACACACACCTAAGGTTGCATGCCTCTTTCATACAACCATGGGATGGCAGGTGCATTAGCGGCAGCCCCAGCAATGGCTAGCCTAACGGTGCAGGCTTCTCCGCAGCCTTGTGAGAAATGGAGCAAAGAGCTAACCACTATCAAATAATGACGGCTGAGGCAGGTTCGGTAATAGTCATCACTGCCGGCTGCCTCTCAGTGGACTGCACATTTGGGTCATATCTCTGCGTGTGGCCTCAGCACGGCACCTCAAGACAATGACTGACTCCACTTTTCCCCCCTTTCTCTTTAAGCTTTTGCTAGCTTGGGCCTTCCAGACAGGCAAATCCTATAAAAAATGTCTGGCGGTGTGAGTGTGTGTGCCGTGGAGAGCTGAAAGAGCCCGGCTGGAGGTCTGGAGGTGAGCCCTGCTGGAGGTCAGGTGACTGACTGAAATAGTGGCTAGCGAGTGAGTTGCAGGGGGAGAGTATGAGAGTGGCTCCCTCGTTCCTCACTCGCGGAAATGACACTGTTCTGCAGGGTGGCCCCGAGGACAGTGGTCTGCCTATGAGTGATGTGTGTAATTTTCCCGGCAGAGGGGCAGAAATGAAAGCCATTCTCCCATTTACTGTGGTGACTGCGGAGACTGCTAGATAAGGGAGAATGCATTTCCATCTTATTCCAGTGCCTAAAGAACTGAAGTTCTTATTGGGTGCAGGCAAAACACCTGCTTTGATCTGATACGGTGGGAGACTAGAGAATGGACTATTTCCTTTGGACCCACTTCAAATATTTATTTTGGCTTGAATCCCTCTTTGTCTAATTACTTTCTGTTTTGCCTACAGCCTGGCTCTACTTGGCATCTAGTTGCACTATTTGATGTGTATATTGTATCAAAGGAGTATCACATACCAGCATCTAGAGTGCTATGGAGTGATGAATTGTAATAATAGAATAACTAAGCTGCTGTATTTAATTGTTAACATGAAAGGAAAATGTGCTGCAATGCAACAACGTTATAGGAGCTGGTTGCTGCAGAGATCGCTGGTATGTGGGAAACCTTTGCTCTGTAGCTAGCTAAACATTATACAACAACTGCTACTGGACTGGCTAGATGAAATGGCTACTCTATGACTCATCTCCAGAGATGAGGCTGAACTGTACCTGGAAAGAGTCGAATCTGAAAATCTAGATTCTGTAAATCAGAGAGAAAGGAAATGAGGGGGAAGAAAACGAATGAGGGTGGGGGGAGAGAGAGAGAGAGAGAGAGAGAGAGAGAGAGAGAGAGAGAGAGAGATAGAGATGGTGTGAAGATTAAGAAAGCGAGCAAGAAAGAAGAATTGACGTAACAAATTAACCTTAAAAGAGGAACAAACTCAAAGGCTGACAGAAACTAAATATCACAACTAGGAGGGGAAGGCAAGAGTGAAGCCTGGCAACAGCTCTTCAAATGTCAGCAGTAATAGCTGTCAACCAATTCAAAGGCCGGACACTCTTTTTTTAAGCTGCTCTGTCAATGTGTTGCATTGCACTGGCAACAATCAGATCTCTCCTCGGATATATGTGCGCGCGAGTAAAAGCTATCATGCTAAACAATCTTGACAGATATAAATGCCCTTCAGTCAAACCAGGTGACATCTGTTACTATCCCGAAATATTCCAGAGGGCTTGACTGATTGATCTGTAGGGAGTTTAACTTCTGAGTACTTCAAACCAGTGAGCTGGTAAATACTGTGAGTTTGTGTACGCCTACTGTAGAATATAAGTACTGTGTGCATGTGTGTGTGAAAGCTGCAATGTTATTTTCAGGTAAATATGATGCCTAACATCTTAAGAGGAGAATGTGCACAGGAGAGGGGCAGTCTCTCACGACTGTAAAAATGTCCTCCGGATGATTCAGTGGTTATTAACGTCATACTATAAAGAGCTACCAGCAGAGGAAGGAGTCCTTCTAAAATACGGGCGCTAACAAGACGGAGAGCAAAATAATGCTCTCTGCAGAGACAGGAAGGAAGGGGAACTGTCAATGTGAGGGAGAGGAGAGAAGAGAGGAACATAGGCAGAAGAAAGAGACGTCTAGAGGGAAAGAGAGACAGAGTTCAAAGGGAGAGGAAGAGCGATAGGGAGGGGCAGTGGCTAGAAAAGGTACTGATCCACGGGGGGGGGTGTGTGGGGGGGGTGATGGAGATGATTGGAGAATAAAATGTCTGAGAGAACTGAGGACTCTTGTAATAGAGGTTGTGTGAAGGTTCTTGATGTTCTTGGGGATTCGGCCGGGCTAGTGTTGAAGAGGAAGAGGGGAAGAGGCTTACCTCCTGCAGCAGGTCAGCCTGCTCTATGGCCTTCAGGACATTCTTCTTCGAGGTCTCCTGCGCTTCTCCCCCCAGCAGGAACTCGTCCAGGATGAAGTAGGCTTTCTCAAAGTTAAAGATGATGTCCAGCTCACACACCTGCAGCCCAAGAAGCCTCATCACACACACACACCTTCCTACAGTCTCCACATCACATAGACATACTGTATATCCCATCTCTACCTTAAAGTATGTGGTAGACAACATGATGGGCCCTAATTTCATTGGCGGGCAACTTGCAATGGGCAAAGCAACATTGAGTTCACCATGACTAAGATCTTAAGCTCAAACAACAGCTATTAACTATATCCTATATGGTAACATTTGTACTTAATCACCCTCATTGATTTACATGGCAGTTACACAAAGGTGCGTTGATAGTCCACTATCAATTTACATGAAAGTACCTACACTGCCAAAATACTTATCCAGCAGCTCCACATAGCGATGGATGATCTCCAGGGTGATCAGCTCGTTGTCTTGGTCCTCTATGGCACAGCAGAAATACAGGCTGGCGTATCTGCAACAGGGCACAGCGAACAGAGAGGGCCTCCCTTTTGTCAGTTCTATAAAGAAGAGCGCTTCAGCCGCAAAAGCAGGACAGCTTTCACTGTGACTGATGGGCAAACTAATTCATGAAAGAAAAGCCATTCATGAAGGTAAAACGTGAAAACTGAACACCCCTCTGGCATGACTATGCGGATAATGCTGCTGTAAATGCAGCGCTGAGTCGAAGGCTTTGATTTTATGATGATGGAAACAGAGGGGGTATGGGATTGAATGTGCATATGTGTGAACATGACTCTGTGTGCATGTGCTTGTTGTGTTTGTTCATGCGTGTGTGTGTATGCATGTGAATGCATGTCTGTGTGCAGGTGTGAGTGTATGTGTGTGAGTGTATATGTGTGTTTGCACATGCATGTGTGTGTGTCCAAGTATGTGTATACAGTATTTGTGCACGTGCATGCATGTGCATTTGTGCATCTCTTTCCCTTTAAGGGAAATGCTCTATGCATGCCGCACATTTATCATCCTCTCTCCCTCTAAACTGGAGACAAAGCACAAACAGAGAACACTTCTCTCCGCTGCGCGTGTGATGTATTGCCTCTCCGCTCACTCACAAAGTGCTGAGCCAGCATCCCCCACCCCCGAAATAAAGTATTGCTGTTTTCAGCATATAGGATATTCACTTGACCGGCTGGCGATGGATGCTAATGTCTGCCTCTGTCTCACACTTCACTCTCATCGCTCCCAGAACCCCCTCCCACTCCCCTCTCCTCTTTTTTCCTCTCTTGCGATAACCTTCTTTGAGACAAGAATTATTTCAGCATGTGACTGCCACGGTGCAGACAGTGACTCTGAGAAATACCACAGGGGGAAAGGGCATGCAGGACTCTAAGAGGCTTATACTTGCTACCCCCCCCCCCCTGCATTAGATGGAGCTATGCAACACAAGCCCCCTAACACAGTCACATAAAATATCACTTCCCCTGTGTGAACCGGAAAAAAGAAAGAGGCAGATGAATAGTGTTGCAGATACTCAAGACAGCACGCTGGCAAATAACAGAGAAATCAATGGATTCTGTGTTTACAGATTCATCTCGCCTCTCAGCCCTCACTGTACTAGCGGCGTGGATCTTTAAGCAGCTATTCTTCACTAGCAGAGCTCCAAGTAACTGTTAGCCTAAAGTCACCTGCGCCGCCTGCCTCCTCCCAGCCATCAAAGGTGGGAATATTGACACAGCTCCTAAGTCAACTCTGCCTGCGTCTCTATCACCAAAGGATGATCTCCACTACAGTGTCAAGTGGTTTGACAGGATTTCAAGGCGATATGTGTGAGCAGCACTAGGCATTTGACACCAGAGTGTACACTTAGTGATATAAGTAAACACACAGCAGCTGGTGTGTTTCTTATGCAGCCACCACTTCCTCTAGAAATCAAGCATTAAGCACTGCTAAACGTTCCTCCTATCCTGCGTACGAATATCTGTACTACATACTATACATACATAAACACACTGTGGTTTTGTCTATACAAAGAGTGAAAGAAAAAGCTCTCTTCTCTTCATACATTTTAATGCATGCCTTAACTTGCTTTGCATAAAGCCTCTAGATTTCCACAGCATCTAAAAAAAAAAACAGGGGAACCAGATTTGATTGCAAGCTTAAGCAGTTTATAAAAAACAACTCGGTAATCTCATTTCATTGTTGAGGGTTTAGCCCTGCAACACAACTGCTCCAATTTCATAATCACCATCTAGGTTTAAGAGGCATATTCTAGTTCTATACACATCTATACACACAA
Source organism: Sprattus sprattus (assembly GCF_963457725.1). Lineage (NCBI taxonomy): Eukaryota > Metazoa > Chordata > Actinopteri > Clupeiformes > Clupeidae > Sprattus > Sprattus sprattus. The sequence continues at coordinate 37,368,517 of NC_137921.1, read as the reverse complement.
CAATGAGGAAAAACTAGCCAAACTAACTAAACCAAACTGCCTTGCTCTTAGCACAAATAGGGATCTATTTTCTGTTAAAATTCGTTCTCTAACACGCTTTTCCCTTGAAAGAGTACAAGTGCCAACCTGGCAAGTAGTAAGCAAAGCGGGTCCAAGGGTTGGCACTCGTCAAGTCTACCAAGTACGTGCTTAGAGACTCTGGCCTGTGGCTTTCACAGAGACTCAGTTTGCTGTTGAACCTCATGAAGCCTTGAAATGAGGAGAAATGGACTGTGTTATGGAGATGAGGGGGGAGCTTGCGGAGGTCTTGATTTCCGCACAGATAGAATGTCGCATCAGAGCAAATCTGTTTATAATTGAACACTGGGCAGTGCAACATGGGGCCTCGGGCAGAGTGTCAAGGATGCTCTGCTACTCCACCCCTCTCTTCATGGATTTCTCTTCTGCTCACTCCCTATTCTCCACTAGCTGTTTTGTCTTTCAGAAGTTATGTTTCTACTGTCCTCCTCCCTCTATATCTCCTTCATCTGTGGAGAAAGAATACACTTTTCTTTTGCTAATTGTGTTTTCCTCTCTCTCTCTCTCTTCTTCGCTCTCTCTCTCTATAAATCACACCAGTCGGAGTGTTCCCTCGGCCAAGCTGAGCAGACCTGTCACTTTCCGAGGGCAACGTCTGTGTTACAGACTCTACCTGCCAAGGGCTGTGCCGTGAGGGGATCAGGAGTCGGCATGCTCCGTTCAATCTCCACCCAACCGCAGCAAAAGATAACAGCCAGACGCTCCACCAAACAGGGCGCTCTACGAATGACAAAATGCCTGCAGCACTTCATTAGCTTGCCAGGCACATGTCTTTTTATGTGACAAGAGCTAATGAAAATTAGCTTGGCAAACAAAGAGAAGCACGTGTTCATGTTTTTTGATGCGCTGCGAAAGGTCAGTAATAATTTACCAGGATTCGCTGAGACTGTGGCAAGGGAGATTCTGCATGCCTCTCCAGGCCCGGTGAGGCTCGGTGTGCCGGTGCGTGTTGCCTGTTGTGGGTCGGTTTTGATTTGCTCTGGTGAAGGGAGCTTGTTTTACATTCTTTGCCACTCTCGGCCTAAGGTGACCCTGCACTTCTCCATGGATTTCTGATGCTCCAGATTCTGATTACATTTCTTGTGAGTAACAGAGAACAGAAGCACCCTTGACAGCTGTGTCTTCTACCACACCTTTTTTAATCGAATAAATAACACCCATGAGAAAATGCAGGCCTCACAGAATACACAAATACTTTTGTAAATGCAGCATTCAATTCTGGCATGAAACTAAACACATGCCTCAACGACATGCACCTGAACACTGATCTCTAATCAGATGTGGATGAGAAAAAACATCAGTGCACCACCAAACGAGCCACATCATCCATGTGCATGAGCTGTGGCTGGTTGCTGTTTGGCAGAGTGCGGTCACCCTGCTTGATTGGCAGGCTGGTTGCTGTGTGGTGGCGCTGCGAATGGGTCACGGTGGCTAAGCCCACACTAAGAGCCAATCCATTGGTTGGCACGGCAACTGTGGATAATGAGATGAGAATAATGTTCTCTCCTTTTTTTCCCCCAGCAATCCAGGCGTGCCACAGCTTTCATCTTTCCCTTTAACCCCAGCTCAACTCTCAACAGCAAGAGTATTCTGTCCCTCAATCAATCAATTACAAGAAAGATAAAAAGAAAACAAAAAAGAAACTGATTCCAGCAATTCTGGTACACTGTCGCATTTTCACTGTAGTACTACAGCAGACACAGGGGATAGAAATCAGTGCACCTGTGAATTATGCTAACAGCTCTTCAAAGCTGGTGCATTTCCCCTGCTTTGCCTTGAATGTGAGAGAAGGCTTTTAAAAAAAGGAGACTTGTTTTGTGCTTGCATACACCAGGTTTATAGCATTTAGCTAACAGCAATACTTTGGCAGGGAAATAGAACTCATGAAAACAAACTTGATGAACACATACTGTAGGTGCATTCCACCTCGTGTCTTAGTCTCGGTAACTACATTGACACCAACTCATCAACCACACCAACCTCTTGTAAACAATCTTGAGGTCTCTCCATTCGAGAAAGCTGCACATCTTGGGCTTGCGCGCCAGCACGGTCTGCACCAGCTCCCGGGTGATCTTCTTCTTCTCCTTGTCAGACAGGGGCACATACCACTTCTGTAGCCTCAGCTTGCCCTGCCGACTGAACAGCAGCATGAACTGCATCTGGGGAGAGGCACGGTCAGGGACGGGAGACGGGAGACGAGAGAGGAGACAGCATGGGCAGTGATTATGACAGCACCAGCCACAAATGGGGTGAGAGGTGTGGGGGGGCAGAGAGAGAGAGAGAGAAAGAGAGAGAGAGACCAAGCAGGGGAGGGACCGGATACAGACAGAGGGCAATGGAAAGGAACAGCCACAGGTCAAAGGTGAGAAGGGGGACATGGCAGAATTCAAAAATAAAGAGAAGAGATGAGATGAGATCATGGAGATGCACAGAGAGAGAGAGAGAGAGGAGAGATAGTGGAGTTGGTGTTGGTGATGAAGTGGGGGCGTAGAGATAAAGAAAAACAGTATCCTGTTCAGTCACCAAACGTGTGATTGTAACCAAGACATGACTAGGATGAATTACCTTAGGACAGAGAACAGCTTCACGACCTCTGCAGGATCGATAGTATGATACTTCAAGGATAAATGTTGACCTAAAATACTGAGTGACATTATAACCCTATCACACAAACATTCATAATACCCATGCTTTACTTTGGTACAAGGAGAAGAGGGTCGACATCGATGAATACTTTCTCTCACAACGCAGTAACAGGACATAATGGAACAGACACGAAGCCTCATTTACAATGATTAACACGCTCGAATTTAGAGCGTGAATGATTTGTGTATTGCCTTGGCAAGAGACCGCACAGAACACACACGGCATGTTGATACGGAGTAAAAACCTGCACTCGCGCCGAGTTACCAGCATCACTTGACTGTTTACAAATTGGGCATAACGCAATTTTACCAACCTGGTTGTCACACCAATTAACTCTTCAACTTAGAACGCAATAGTAACCAGGCTGCTGTTCGTTTTACGAGCACTCGTCGTAGTTTAATAGGATTAGTACTAAAAGACAACATAATGTAGTCTTGTTTACCACGTTTCCTTACCAATAGTTCATTCAGTAAACTAGTTTCTCGCTAACTAGCCTATACCACACCAAGACGCCAACGAAGGTGGGTTGGCTACGTCAAGAGTAAATCTACACTTTTGACAGACAACAACGCGCGACAGTTCGGAATAAGCTTCAATAAGGCAGATGATATTCCAGAGTTCTAAATCCTGACGATACTCACCATGGACCTTCAATGTCTGTCTTTCCAGGTAAATTATGAGCTCATACCCAACGTGGTTTTCACGGTGATTTCAGAGTTTTAGTATTCACTGTGTATTCCTGTGACAGGTTTCCCTTAGGTTTTGTCTCAGTCGTAGCTACCCTGGCCCGTCACTTCACCGTTATTTCCTCATTGGTTTAAGGATTACTTTAAAAATCTTCATTGGTCAAATCTTGCCGTTATCCCCGCCTACACTCGCCTTGGATTGGAAATATGGCTATGATTCGCTATAGTATACGTCAATCTTATTTCTGTCATTCGCAATGTCATTCCAACAACACTCATGTTTTCTGAAGGAGAACACACTATACATATAGGACCTATACTTGCCACTCTGACAGTGATGTGCAACCTAATAAGCAACGGTGTTCAGTTTTTCACAATACATTTGATTGAACTATTATTGACCCACAACTGTTTACCTGTAGCCTTTAGTTTGACCTCATATGACTCACCATTCTTAGTCTTCATGACATTTCAGGTGTGATAAGATGAAATTTCACTGATAAGAGGAGTTTATTTTTTATGGGAATATAACCCTGTAGCTATGATAGGAAGTCTACATTTAAGATTCACATATCACCTAAGGTTCTTTTACACGAGAACCTTAGGCCTATACAAATGTGATACTTTCCCGATAAGATCCGTAGAGGCAAGCTGAGCATATACGCATGTAGGGCTTCGTAAACTACACGGTGTGAAAACACTTGACAAAGGGTGAACTTCACGGTGATTTAAAGATCAGAGCCATATGCAGAGAGTGAACGCCCCCTTCTGACTGTCAGAGAGAGGAAATATTGACGATACAAAGGCGAACGTATCCTAAAGTGTTTCATTATTTTGGAGTTTGGACTTGTTGTTTGATGCATTAATATTCTAATATGTGTGTGTGTAGACTAGCGGATACATCAACCAAAAGAGACAATAACCAAGTAGTATTAGCCCGTAAAAAACATAACGGATACAAGACACCGTTTACTCCACATCTTTGTCCACTAGATGGGAGTGTTCACATGTTCTAGTCCTCATTAACCTGTTCAGAGGCATGCCATTGCTCTAAGTAGCACAGCACCCAATTTGACAATACCCAAATTAACATTGTAATGTGTGTCAGGGAATCACTTTTATTTGCAGATTGAGAGCCATCATCCCACCGATCTCACCTAAATTCACATTTTACTGTATGCGTTAACTTTATGCCTTAGATATATTTTTGTTTACATAGGCTATATACAGTGTCAGAAAAAGAGAGGGCATGCAAGCAAAATTTGCAACTTTTGTATAGTATTAGCAACTCCGGTATAAAGTATATTAAAAAGCACATTTGAAATATAAATAGGCCGTGAAATAAACATAGGCTACTCACTGTAACATATTGAAACTAAATTCTTATTGTATGTGGAAAGTTAGATTTAAATGTTTTTTTTTCAGATGTGTGCATTCAGATGAATAGATAGGCATTTAAATATTTTCTGTGCATTTATAAGTAAGGGTATGGTCCACAGGCAGAAGTGTCTACATACACTAACACATATGCACTTACAACACACTTGTCAGAGACAGAGAGTGCTTAGCCTGGCATTAAGCGGGACCTGACAAGCTGAACAGTGACACTAAACAGCTGCTGTTAGCATGTCTCATACATCATGACAACCCGTGACAAGCTCACAATGAGAGCTGTGCTATGACCTGATAGTACATGTACACGGTTTATATCTCCTACCATTCAAAATAAAACAAAACACCACGCAAAATTGATTCATGACAAAAATAGAAAAGGGTGAGGCATATTAATGCAATCAACAAGTATGGTGCTTCACCCACGTAATGGACAGTGGTAGAAGTGTTCTGGCTATGCTCCTTGCTAACTACATTTCATCATCTCTATTTAACTGGAAAAGATTCACTAACCGCCAATGACAGACCTGCACGCAGAGCCATTCTCTACTGGCACCAGGTAAAGAAAAGTATTTGGGGGTTTGTCGTTACCTCCCAATGTTACAAAACTGATAGATCTTTTGCTACAGATATTAAACCTACATTAAATTGCCACCTGCATTGGTTTGGTCTGATCTTAGCTCTCTGCAAACTGAGCATCTATGGGATCCCTGAGGTCTGGGTGAAATTCCACACAGGAAGAGTTGCAAACTCAACCCTCAGCCTTTCCCCTTAGCTATGCGGGTACTCTTCAGGTTCTAGTGAGAGGGGGGAGAATAAATCATGAATGATGGATAAAAGCAGTTATTTTTACATCGAGGCAGCTGCAAAACCAAAAATGGGTCTTCCAGAGGCAGTGCTCGGATCACACCAGGTTACTAAGCAACAGCCACATATGCAGGATTCCCCCTCCAACAGACAGTCAGTAAGGTCTTTAAATACAGAGCAGTTTTGAAGCTTTTACAGCTCTGAACCTATACCATGACTTGACCAGTCAGACCACTTGGGGCAAACGCATCGGGGGGAGGGGAAACATCATAGGGAAAGTAGTGCAGCTTGTGTTTGGTTGCAGGAGCAGCATAATGGTAAAGGTCACTTGGCTACACTTGTACTTGGAAGCAGTGGTGTAGTCCTTGGAAGCATGGGTGTAGTCCAGGGTATACGCAGGTATAACCACTTATTTTTCAGTCAGCATTGAGTATACCCACTTCTCAAAACAGGGCGTTTATCCTGTGCTGTATGGGCTGCTTTAAATTAAAAAAAAAAACAAGAGTATACCCACTTCTCCAAGGACCACTACACCACTGCTTGGAAGACAATCATGAGGACGCCTCAAACCCACCTAAATTTAAACATTGACATTTGACCAGTCAACATAACCACACTCTAGAACATTCACCAAGGCATTCTCTTCAAAGCAGAAACACTTTTATTCAAAACATAACCGAATTAGTCATAACGGAAACATTTACATTACATCAACATAAAAAGGTTTTTTTTTTTTTTTTTTTAAAAACGAACAAAAACTCAGGTTCGGTCAGTGTGGACGTCATTCCCCGCCTTGAACCGTATCATAGCTGAGACAACCTCTAGTTGGGTGATGGCACCCCGCTTGTTGAACTTCGACAGCCTGGCCGCTTCAGCACCAATCCACTCGCTCACTTTTGTAGCATCTCGTTTTGAAACGCACAACGTGTCGTTCACGTACGGGTGACTACCCTGTACCAAAGTGAAAATCATTGATGATCAGAAATCACATATCATGAGTTTATATAGCCTACCACATGGATAATGTTTCAACGAGGTTTTTTAACCAACCTCTTTCTGAAGCTTGTATATATAGTTTGAAAAAGCCTTTGTCCTCTTCTTGTCACTTCTCTTGACACTCCTCGGTTTCCTGGATTGTTTTGGGCACGGGGTCTTCATGTTTAAGATTTAGATGTGCCAAAAACCTCAAAACGGACGTTGTGGAGTTTTTGATGATAGGCTACTCTGCGGTGCGTCCTCTTGGGGAACAGGTGTAAGCACAAGCTTTATCCATGTATCTATTATAAAAGCAGCAGGTGTTTTCATTTTCAGATAATTAGCCTACTTCATCATGGTAGATTGCTGGTCCCAACACAGGAAAACGGGCTGTCTTCTCAACTTTTGCACACTTCGTCACGTAATCGTCATGAACACATCAATTACTGAAACTAGGTGGGAAAGAGGTATAAGATAGCTGTTTAAACTAACTGTCATTCAAGGTATCGTGATAAACAAATGTGATTTTTTTAATCAAATCTTTCGATTCTCTTCTGGTATCATCTAATCAGTTTGGCTCATCCTGTCCTTCCTCTGAGATTGCCAAACAGCTGGTCATACATTATTCTGCATTATCGTCCCCCAGCCCCTACCTTCCAAACACCACTTTGGACTCATGTAGCTTCGACCTGAGAAAACAAGTGAGCAATGGTATTATTGCCATAATCAGGCAATCAGGATGTAATTTATTTATTTATTATGTTATGTTTCTGTTGTAGTGTTACTCCACACTAGATTGGCCAAATTGCTGGTGAGCAGCTTTGGGTGGGGTTGCATTGAGAGATAAAGGGTATTAGGTGAGGCAACGGGAGCTCTCTGGATTATCCTAATCCAGTACAGTTGCCTCAGCCATCAGTGCTAGTCCTGCATTCAAGCTTGGGACAGCCATGAAGATCAATGCAAGATGTGTGGCTCTGTTGGCCATCCTGCTCTTAACCCAAGGTATGTGTACCAATCTGTGCGGTGATCCTCAGTAACGTCAGTGGCAAACGTGGGCGCAGAGGCTCAACTCCTGCCCTCCAGCCCAAAGATGGCCTTAAAATGGTCCTGAATGGATCCGTGCAAAATCCTCTGCTTTCTGCTCCTCTTTGTGCTGTGGCTATCGATGGGTCTCAATTTTGGTAAAGTAGTGAGTCTGCAGTTACTTTGGGTTTACATAACCCAAAGCCTTGCCCTGTAACATAATTTAACAAGATTATATGTTATTGTTTAAATTAGCAATGTCAAAAGAGGCACCGTCATGTCATTTTCAGGAGGAAAGAAATATTAATAGGTATCACTCAGGTATTCAGTTTGCATGCAGAGTTTAGTGCAGAAAAGTATGTATATATTCATGCACATTGCATGATAATGTGGCGTATAACTTTAGTGCTATTTCTTGTTAGCAGAAATTGGTTTTAAAAGTCTGGTAATAGCAGATGGTCTTCTCAGGTCAGGTCACGTCTAGTAAAAGTGCTTGTCATGTTTTAATGTCACTGATCCCTTTTTCGAACTGTCCTTCCATGCTTTCTACTTACTGGGACAGTCTTAATTGGAGTTAACACTCAGGAGGTAAGAGCTGCTCATCCCCCTGCTCGCTCTCCATACTTGCCACACTATATTATTATGTCCATGGGATGCACAGCACCTTCAGATTAACTGTTGATGCCTAGCACTCCTCTTTGATTTGTGAGTCTGTTTGTGCAACAGGAGGAAGAGCAAGAGGAGCCGGAGGTAGAGCAAGAACAAGAGCAAGAGGAACAAGATGTCGAAGATGTCGAAGATGTGGAAGAGGAGACCATCGAGAGGTGGACTGGGAGGGCCTGCACATGCGACTGTGAAGGCGGTTCCCCGTCCGGGATCCCCACCTTCACGGTTTCTACGCCCATCACCACCGTGGCTCCGCCCCTACCCTCCAGCCGCTTCCTGGAATGCATGCCAGGTGAGCCCTTGGCGTGATAGTGTGAGTGAGTGTGCATGGCATAAGCCAATCCGAGCCAGCGGGCTGTCTGCGGCATGTGACTTGGGCATGCAGCGGTAGGGGACAGCTATGATGGCAGTGGCATCATGCCATCGTGAGGTGCCTCTGTGCCACCGCTGTTTTGAACCTTGAGCAGATGAGGTATTGCTGTTGATGGATTGCAGCTATGTGCACACTAGTACACCTAAGAGAACATGACAGAGGGGCATGATTGGTGCTGCTAAGATACCCTGAGCCATGACATCACATAATCTATAGTACGAATAGTCCTCTCGACAGATCGTTAGATGAGTGGGGGCGATAAGGAAGAGTGAGAATGGATGCACTGAGCCTGAAGGAAAAAGCAAGATGGGTAAATAAAGCAAGAGGGAAAGACAGGATGGCAGAGAGGCAGGGTGCCAGGAACTAAGCTCATTACTTGTGCAGCAATGTGATGCACAGATTACAGGGCTGAAAATAGGGCCTGTCCTTCTCCCAATCCTAAAAAGAAAGCAGTGTAATGAAGGCACGAGAACGCACACAAGGAGCAAATGGGAGTCCCTGCTCTCTGAAGGGAGAATTAAGAGATAGATTGATACATTGTCTTTTGCATGCATGATTTATGTTGTACGGTCATTAAAGAGATAACATATCAGCAATTAGCTTTATTATGCTGTAAATACAATGAGCAGGATACATCTAAATTAATGCAAAGCAAATCAGTGCATTCATTGGTGAGCTTTGGGTTTTCAAGACATGCGACTGACTGCTATTTCTTTAAGTCTTATGAGCATCTTTGCCATGACCACAGATGATGCACTGTGCATAGTTGAAGCCCTAGTGAAAGGAAGCACACTCCAACTGCATGTTTTGTAAAGCACCCAGCCACACAGCTGGTACTTGGACCACATGCTGCTCTAAACGGCTTTCAGAGGAGTCACTCCAAATATCCCTCACCATGACATGAAGGCACGCATGCCACGAGATGGAGCTTATCTTGAGCTACTCAAAGTAGGAAATGCATAGGAAAACACAGAACAGTTGTCATGTTCTGAAATAGTGAATTTGTTTAGATTTGAATAATGAAATGTATGTTAAGCATGACAGTGACCTATGTTTTCCCTCAGAGTGCCCCTACCACCAAGCCCTTGGCTTTGAGTCCGGTGCCGTGACCTCCGATCAGATCAGCTGCAATAAAAACGAGCAGTACATTGGCTGGTTCTCCTCGTGGACCGCCGACAAGGCTCGCCTTAACAGCCAAGGCTATGGGTGAGTGCCTCCTCTCAGGTCAGCAGAGCTAATGGACATCTGTCCATCAGGGACGCTAAGGAAATCAAGGTCATGGAAAGTGGGGGACACTTTTAAATAACCTATTTTAAAATCTAATCTAATTTGGATTGTAATTTAAGTCGAATTGAGAATGTAGACACAAGATATACACTTAATATCAACTTTTATTTTCCAAGGTGTGCATGGCTTTCTAAATTCCAGGACATCACCCAATGGCTTCAAATCGACCTAAAGAGGGAGGGTGTGGTTTCTGGCATCCAGACCCAGGGCCGCTGTGATGCGGACGAGTGGATAACCAAATACAGCGTCCAGTACCGCACAGATGAGAACCTCAACTGGGTGTACTACAAGGACACGACAGGAAACAACAGGGTGAGGCACACTGTCATATTTAATAGTGCTACCTTTCCTGTACTCACATGGTGATCTGTTTTATCCAAAGCACTGGCAGTCCGGTGAAATCATCCCACGTTATCAATGCTCTCTACTGTACCCCCGCAACCTGTGAACTCGCCATTGATAGGCGACAAACATTCCTACTCTGCAAAGAGTAATTCACATACTTAGCCAGTGGTACTGTAAGTGACTACTCAACACAGCATCTGAAGACTGTTCAGATGGTTTTGTGAGGGGGTTATAGGAGCAAATCTCTGCCAGTTTTCTCATTGGCCCTTCCTGTTGCACTAGGTGTTCTATGGGAACTCAGACAGGACCTCGACGGTGCAGAATTTATTGCGCCCACCGATCATTGCGCGCTACATCCGCCTGCTACCCCTGGGCTGGCACACGCGCATCGCCATCCGTATGGAGCTGCTCATGTGCCTGAACAAGTGCACCTGAGCTTCTGGAACCTTCTGGGCCCCGGCCAACCACCCCTGATTTCCCCACCTTCCCCATTTTCCTTGACCTGGTAAATAAACCCTCAGAAAAGGTAGTCCTAACCATAGACATACGTATATACATAGTCTATGTATATACAGCCGCGGAAAAAATTAAGAGACCACTTCAAAATTATCAGTTTCTCTGGTTTTACTATTTATTGGTATGTGTTAAAGTAAAATGTACATTTTAGTTTTATTCTATAACCTACTGGCAACATTCCTACCAAATTTCAAATAAAAATATTGTCATTTAGATAATTTATTTGCAGAAAAATGACAATTGGTCAAAATAGCAAAAATGATGCAGTGTCTTCAGATCTCGAATAATGCAAAGAAAACAAGCTAATATTCATTTTTAAACTACACAATACTAATGCTTACACTTAGGAAGAGTTCAGAAATCAATATTTGGTGGAATAACCTTGATTTAAAATCACAACTTTCATGTGTCTTGGCATGCTCTCCACCAGTCTTTCACATTGCCGTTGGGTGACTTTATGCTACTCCTGGCGCAAGAATTCAAGCAGCTCGGCTTCTTTTCATGGCTTGTGACCATCCATTTTCCTCTTGATCACATTTCAGAGGTTTTTTATGGGATTCAGGTCTCGAAATTGGGCTGGCCATGACAGGGTCCTGATCTGGTGGTACTCCATCCACACCTTTACTGGCCTGGCTGTGTGGCATGGAGCATTGCCCTGCTGGAAAAAACATTTCTCAGAGTTGGGGAACATTGTCAGAGCTAAAGGAAGCAAGTTTTTCTTCCGGGACAACGTTGTACTTTGCCTGGCTGAGGTTATTAAAAGACCATAAGGATTGAAAAAAGCGGACTGGAGGGTCTTCTAGTTCGTCTTCTCTGATGAGTCCAATTTTCAGCTTTGCCCAACACATGGTCGTCTGATGGTTAGACGGAGACCTGGAGAGGCCTACAAGCCAGAGAATCTTGCACCTACTGTGAAATCGGACTCATCAGAGAAGACGAACTTAGAAGAACCTCCAGTCCGCTTTTTCAATCCTTATGGTCTTTTACAAACCTCAGCCAGGCAAAGTACAACGTTGTCCCGGAAGAAAAACTTGCTTCCTTTTGCTCTGACAATGTTCCCCAACTCTGAGAAGTGTTTTTTCCAGCAGGGCAATGCTCCATGCCACACAGCCAGGCCAGTAAAGGTGTGGATGGAGTACCACCAGATCAGGACCCTGTCATGGCCAGCCCAATTTCGAGACCTGAATCCCATAAAAAACCTCTGAAATGTGATCAAGAGGAAGAGGGATGGTCACAAGCCATGAAAAGAAGCCGAGCTGCTTGAATTCTTGCGCCAGGAGTAGCATAAAGTCACCCAACGGCAATGTGAAAGACTGGTGGAGAGCATGCCAAGACACATGAAAGTTGTGATTTTAAATCAAGGTTATTCCATCAAATATTGATTTCTGAACTCTTCCTAAGTGTAAGCATTAGTATTGTGTAGTTTAAAAATGAATATGAGCTTGTTTTCTTTGCATTATTCGAGATCTGAAGACACTGCATCATTTTTGCTATTTTGACCAATTGTCATTTTTCTGCAAATAAATTATCTAAATGACAATATTTTTATTTGAAATTTGGTAGGAATGTTGCCAGTAGGTTATAGAATAAAACTAAAATGTACATTTTACTTTAACACATACCAATAAATAGTAAAACCAGAGAAACTGATAATTTTGAAGTGGTCTCTTAATTTTTTCCGCGGCTGTATGTCTATGGTCCTAACAGCCAACCATGTCCCTTTGTGTCTGTGTCCCCACCTCTATACAACTTCTCACTTCAGTGATATGTTACACTTAAACATGTGGCCAATGGTGACGACGCACAAGAGCTTTCACTTGATAGGGTGGGGGGTAAAGGAAGAGTTAAAATTGAGTTTGAAGAATGTGTAATGTTATCTGTCTTGACCATGTGCACTTTCTGGATTAAACATTGGTGAGGTGATACAGTGTTGAAAAGTAGGGGAGACCAGGTACAGTAATAACATGGGGACAGTTGTAACTTGCTTATTTTCTCAGCTTGTGTGTAACGTAATGCGACGAAACTCACAGACAACCCAAAATAATGGCATCAGCATGCTACTTCAACAATTTCATCTTGTGTCTCTATGTTTGTCAAAAGTTATGGACATAAGTAGTCTTGTAGGGTAAAGACAGAAACACAAGTAACCTTACAAAGTAACCTTACAGCTGGTTGTAACCACTTATTTCCAAACTAGCTGCCAGTATAATTATTAGCTGCATACAATGTGCTATTCTAATTTTTTTAATCAAATTTTAAGAGAGGTCAACTGTAACACACAATACTATCAGCTGCAACCACCAAGTGTAGTTAGCAAGTGCAATAGTGAAACTCTTGGTTTGTAATCTCACAGGCATTCTGAAAACAAACATTAAAACAAATGCTGTGAACAGTACATTTTACAGGAAAACTCATGTCCATCACTATTTTGGTTTCAATAATTAAATAATGCTGGCAAGTAATTGTCCTTGGCCACTGTTACGACTGTCCCGAACACGTTTCAACTGTTTCCAAGGTGAATTAGAGAAGAAGAAAGACACATGTGCTAGTACCTGGTCTCCCTTACATTAACATGCTGTTAGTCTAATGAACTAAGCCAAGTGAAGGTTAGGATGGCTATACTTTAGCTTAACGTGTCTTGTTCTCTGTGTATGCTCTGTACTGTATGTGTTATCAAGTGTGTTTGTGATGTGTGGTGCTACCTGTACTGTGTATGGTGGTGTTTGTTATTTCTCTTGTGATGTATGGTGATAAAATAGAGCAAAACCTCTTCTGTTTTCCTGCAAAGCGGCTGTGTCTATTTTATACATTTCTGCGAGAGTAAGTAATGATAATTTAAGGGCAGTCATGTCCTTCAATAAACCAAAATTGAACTTGATCCTCATCTGAGTTTCTTTTGTCCATCTTAAATATTACATTTCTCAGAATGTAAATGTATCATTGTAATGGTATCAAAACTATGTGTACAATGCAATGTATAAGGAATCAATACTGCTAGCATTCCTTAGTACATATAAACTGTGATAACTTTCAGCTCTTGATGAGGGAGTCTTCACTTCCATGTGGCGTGAACAGTGTTTACAAGAACTATTACCCTTCATACGTTAGGAAATGCTGAAACTGATGGACAGCACTGTATATCTATACTTGCAGAGAATGCTGAGCACTTTTAATAATTTTGCATGGCAGAGGTTAATGAGACAAATAGCCTGTAACGCCACATAGCACACAAGCACAACATGGAACAGCTATTGTCATAGCGGGTGATGTGAACCTCTCTTTAAATGGCAGCCATGCAAGAGCCCCTGGAGCAATATAATTAATGTTCAGAACTGGGTGGCAGCTGAACATTAATATTCATTGTTTACAGTAACGGCACTAAACATGCTAATTGGACTCTAAGCTCCACTAGACAAAAGGATATCTGTGTAGGACAACTGCAAGGGGTTGGGTTGGTTCGTTCTGACTATATGAAGGAAATATGTGACTTTAATTGTGGTGTAAAATATAAGGGTGGCACTATTTATTCTAGTTGACCTCCAAATCCTCTTATGGTGGGACAAAGAAAATCCAGCGTTTTTTACAGCGGTACAACTCTGAGTCAGTTATTTATATTGCAAGTTTTATTGAGTCACTGTCGGTAACAGATGTAAACATAAAAATTGTTGTATAGCCAGGTTGCCAATAATATACCAATGAAAACAAGTGAACTGCTGCAACAGACCATACGTTAAAAGTCTACCAGTATGCTACTAGGTCATGTCTGTGTCTTATAATAAAACAACACATTTTCCAATACCTGTTTTCATTTCATTGCAGATAAACCTTTTTTTATAAATATTTCCAAAGACATGTTCTCACATTGGTATTAATATAATACATTTTTTTTAAATCCCAAAATAAAACATTTCTTCTATAAAGTAAAGTCAGTGACTGGTGGTTCTGCAGTATTATGTACTGTCATCACATTTATTTTAAATTGATCTGGGATATACTATATGTATACAGGGTATGTTCTATATACCGAACAGAAATACAATACAAAAGTTTGATTGCAGACAGCCTTGAGATCTGGCTATACGAGGCCCACCCCTGTGTTAGATAGTCATTTCACACTCAGCTGAGCACTGACCAAGAGTGGGTGGGGAGAAAGTACAAGAGTTCATTATCTGAACATATCCATGTAAGGTGCACCAATAAGGACCACAAAGTGAGATTTGTTTTTGCCAAGCTACACCATTGTAGACTTTGTTTGTTCTTCTTCCTAAAGTACTCTGAGACAGTTGCATTTCTGGGTCCTTCCATCTGACTGTGGATGCCCTCGGCCACAGACTGATATGATGAGGTCTTGAACACACTGGCCTACCTGTACCCAACTTCAAACTATCTCCCAGTATGAGTTTCATGTTAACCTGACCGGAGACGAAATGCCCTGCCTAAGGGATCTGTGGTGATTATCACAGTTGTTAACTGGTAGAGGGGTTATGCTGGTCTCACATAAACTAAGAGAGACTAAGAGAGAAAAGCAGGCTCTTGTGGTCAAAGGAATTACTCTAAAATTGGGAAATGCCATCCCGGATGTCTAAGATATAACAAAATAAACAGAAATGATGAGCATCTATCATTGTAGCAGTGCCCTTTTATAATTTTATGGGTGAAATAATTTATATAAAAAATTGCCTAGCCATTCATTTGTTAATATTGTCATACTTTAGTTTAAATACCTTCTGGTTACTTTACAACAGTAAAATACCTTTTTATTATCAATCTTATAGCAGATATAAAACAAAGTCTAATCTTAAAAATACAGTAATATATCTCTGTAGTCTTACATATCTATGATGCTTTAAAACGTGTAAACCACAGTGAGGACTAGGAACACATTTGAATGGTTCTACTGGTTCTAATATCTCAACAATGGAAGGATGATATCTTGTCTTGCAATGGCAATTTCCGACCAAAGAGTGGCACCAGAATGCAATAGCACCACTTTGGCCGCATCCCCTGGTGCATCAGGTAGACAACACAGAGGATGACCTTCATTTGTTCTCATTAATGGCTGGCCTTCATGAGCATGAGCTCAGAAAATCAAATCAGCACAAAAATGCTTATTTTGAAAATGGTTGTGCATCAGAAATCAAACAAGTGGCGCCAGTGAAAGAGCAGGGGCTGGCTTGGATTACCAGTCTGGGGGAGGACATCTACAGACAGACTGCCTTCATCAGTCCACAACTGAGCACAGGCATGTCTACAACAGAACGTATGTATATCTGAGATGATCATTTTTCATAAACTTAAATACTGCATACACATACCATTAAATACTCTTAATGAAATATATAATTATTATGCAGGATAATGTAATATTTCTCTCTATTATGTAGAAACTAAAGCTTTCACACTTATACTATACATCTTAGATTGCCATATACATATATTCATCATCTGTATCATATTTATTTCATAACAAAAATGATAATAATAATAATAATAATACATAAATAATATTACAAATTCTATCAAATATGGAAGCTTAAAAAAATTAAGACATTTATTAGGCCCACCGTTTCCCTGCATGAACAGAGTGCTTCCCCATCCCACCAGTGGCTCAGAGGCAATCTATATGGTGCAGTCATGGTCATACAGGACAGCAGGGGTCACTGTGGTGACAGTATGATAATGGCTCTTTCTCTTAAAGAGCTGTCTCTTTCAGGTCGTTGAGGTTTGGCATCCGTGAGCGAGGGGGCCGGCCAAAGCCGTGACCGTTCTGGCCCCCCTGGGCGGCCAGTTGGTCAGGGTAGGGGTTCCCCTCAGCGCGGCCCAGGGCCGAGGCGTGCCAGCTGGACTCCAGCTGCCCGGGGAGGGGGTACACGGCCTGCCTGCTCTTGGACTGGGCAGGGACCCCCCCTGGGTGGCCGCGGGCGTCTGCGAAGCCCCCGCTCTTGGAGGACGGCGGGTTGGGCAGTGCTTGGAAGCGCAGTTCAGAAGGAACAGTCTGGTTGGACGAGGAGCTGGAGAGGTGCAAGAGCTTCCTCAGGGACCTGAGATGCTGATTCTGAGCCGGGGAACACAAACAGGACTGTGAGCAACCAATCATAACGGTGAATAATGAGGCCTAACAATGTCTTCACAGTGAAAGACATTTACATAATATCTACATAAACAATGCCAGCTGAGATCTGAATTCGTCATCATATTTTGCGGTATCATGAACATTTGGGTCATTATAACCAAAGGCAGAATGATTAGGGAATCACTCTAACCATCCAGCAAAGAAAAACATCCCTCATTATCAAATACCAATACATTCAAGACTACTGCATGCTATGGAATCAGGGTGTATATTGTATTACAAAGCAAAACTTGTTTGTTACCTCAAGAAAACAAACAGTTTAAACATAGCACCATCAACTGGTGTAGTTCTGTCTGATATTCTCTACCAGACAAATTGCATTGGCTTAGGCCTATTAAGCACTTCATTACTCGCAGCCGAAGGAGAACCACTCCCCTAAGACCACCAGCTGAGCTGAGCTGGGCTGAGTCTGCCACCCTGTGAGCCACATCAGATGCTGCTGACACACACTTTCTGTCTCTCACACTGTAGAGTCTGGGTTGAGGCGAGCTCTGTGAGAGCGAGCATGCATGTACATATGTGTGTGCGCCTGTATGTGTTGTGTGTATGTGTTTAAGTATGTGTGCGAGCGTGTGCGTGCGTGTGTTTTTGTGTGTGTGCGTGTGTGTGTGTGTGTGTGTGTGTCTGTGCGTGCATGCACAGTGCTGGAGCTAGAGGTACACACACCTACACAGTGCTCTTTCAGCCACCTCCAGCTCTGAGGCTGTCTCCGCTACAGTCAGCCCACACCTTAGTCATCGCTGACTGTTTCCACAGCAGCAGAGAGGGCCTGCCCGCTCCCCAGACACTCTGCACAGCCAGTGCTCAGATGCTGGCTGACTCTGGGATGGATCTGTCTCAGATCTGTTCCAGATCCGGCTTTTGGACCGGACCTATTCCAGAATCAGCTTTTGTGTGAGAGACCCACTTGTTTTTGTCACAAGTTGCTGTACCTGAGGAGGAGGCTCTACTATCTTGTCGATGGGCCACTCGTCTCGATCTCGGTCCCGCTCTTGCTCCAGGTCTCGATCCCGCGTCCGGTTCCGATGACGGCTGCTTTGGTGTGAGGATGACCTTACCGACTTCTGCATGACCACAGGATCCGGCCCGTCGGTCGGGACCTGGCCAATCAGACGGAATTGTCAAAAAAAAACGTAACATGGCCCAATCACAGCACAGAATCAGCCAACTGCTTCAGAGCTCAAGCCTTAAATACCCCATAGACCATGAGGAGAGGACGGTACAGCGCAGCTAATGGCCACCTTGTTCTCATTAGACATGTGCTTCCTGTAGAACACAGGACATGACTTCCTCACTGCTTCTTCCATTAACAAAAAAATTGCTGGTCTGACATTCATTAACGCTCCAAGAGAGTTACGTTTGCGGCTGAAGTCTGACAGAATGGTGTGGAATGAAATGAATATTTATTATAATTAATTACACACACTGAGCGTAAGCCTCCGCAAACTGGAACAGAACTGCTGGGGGGACCTCTTGAGGCTGGAAATTAACTCACAATGTCACCATATGGAGGAGTGGGCAAGCTGTTGAGGCTTTCCGCTTTGGTATCACACTTGGCCCAATCATCCGGCGAGAAGAGTAATTTTTTTTTTTTAAACTGCCAACTGTCTCTCTGCTGTTTAAGCACAGGAACTGCATCCACCGCCCCCACCCCCCTGCAGCTTGCTCCCTGACATAGACAAGAGACGACGACCTGAGGCTGAGCTGGAGAGGTTATTAACATAAGAGGTTGACTGAATCTATTCTGGCCGTCGCCACTCTTTAAAACTCTTCCTCCCATCATCCCCCCCAATCGTCGATCACAGCTGGGTGATAAACGGGGGTATGGGGGGCTGGTAATTGCTAAGGCTTTTGTCTTGTTCCTCCGAGCTGAAACCGTACCATTTGTGCAGTCGGCACCCACTCTTGTCCAAGGCTAAAATAAGTAAACTCACTCATTGCACTTCTTCAGTAAATAATTCACTCAGATGAAGAACCCATTAAGCTACTTATGACTAATTGATCTGGCAATAGACATAGCACAGTCCAGCTCGAGTGTGTGACCTGTGAAATTTTGGGACTGTTGTTAGTGGCTGGCCATAGCTGGCTGTGGGACACTCCTCTCTCTGGTGTGATGTGGTGTGTTTGTAAAGGCGGCAGACAGGACTGTTGTGCATGTAAGCAGGCACTCGCTTCCAAAATGGCCTCTGAAATCATGCAAACCTTGTTCCGAGTAGACAGTCAACAGACGGCAATCCCCACCCCACCCCATCCCACCGACCCACCATCCCATCCACACACATGCTGAAGTCAGTTGAGATGTCACCACCCACCCTGTTACATCACTGCATGACCCCTGAAAAACACTCACTCCACCAGATCCACACTGGCTTGCCCCAAGATTGCAAAAGAGAGACATGGCTTTTCATAATCAGAGAAGTAAGCTCTCGGTAAACATCTGGTTGGAAATGTCTTTATCCATAAAAGACAGCAGGCACGGCTAAGGCTGTCAGTGTTTTAGAGTGCTTTTTGCCCTGGCAATATGTGACTGAGAGCTATCAGGGCTACCTCTCTGTAAGAGGAGTTGGAACCTCAAGGATCTGGTGGAATGTTGTAAAACAAAATTGGCCAGCAAGATTTGGGAGAAAAATAACGTTGATTAATTAAGTTAGTGGCATGCAATGGCACTGGATTGGTTTAGGCTAGTTAATGGTTCAGCGGTTTATGAATGTACAGATATACCATCGGTGAAGAGACTACAGGGAGGACTTTCATAGAGGAGTTATGCTTTAAGTGATTCTTTGAGTTAAACAGGGGGAAAAGACATTTCTTGATGATGGGACTCCGTCCTTCTGCGACATCCGCCTGGAATACAAGAGGCACAAGACCCAGGTGGAACATTTGGACAACAGAGCAGCATGATCCGACAACAGACAATATCTCACCTCACAGGGGTGTCTTGACACGACATGAGTAAAGCATGTTTCAGCTACTGACTGGTGAGTATACCGTGGTATTGCTAATTTACACCAGACGTACTGAGACAACACACAGAAAACATGTACATTTATAGACAATAACTCACAAAAAGCTAAATGATATAAAATATTGTCTACAAATAGAAAAGTGACTGGAGTTTTTTTTCTTTCTTATTCTTATTTCTTGATTCTTGCTCAGGGACAGATAAACACACATACACATACACATACACATACACATACACATACACATACACATACACATACACATACAGACACTCACAAACACACACACACAGACACAGACACAGACACAAACGCACACACACACACACACACACACACACACACACAAACACACACACACACACACACACACACACACACACACACACACACACACACACACACACACACACACACACACACACACACACACACACACACACACACACACACACACACACACACACACACACACACACACACACACACACACACACACACACACACAGATGTGCATCTGAGACCCACCGTCTGGGACTTCTTCTTTTTCTTCTTTATTGCTCTGAAGAAGCCCTGCTTCTCTTTCTCTTTGGCTGGCTCAGGGGGGTTCATGCTGGCTGCCTCCGGTCCTGTCCTGCACACATCAAACACAGAGCGCAGACTTGGTACAGGCCAGGGGTAGAGGGGGACTCCATGGAACACTCATAGGAAGGCTGAGACCCAGAGGGTCGCTCCTCTGCGCTGGGTTTTACCATTTTGTTTAGATTCAATTCATCTTCAGAGACATATTGGCCCTGCAGTCTCTGAGTATGCTTGTTTATGTAAACAAGGACATTTAATTCCGTATTTTTAGCTACGCTCATGTTTTGCTGTAAATATTCTAGATCTTACAAACACTACCATAGGTTCTATAATCTTACCTAACCTTACTGGCTACTTACTAATTATGCAACTAGTTCTACACAAGAAAATACATAGCACCTGAGTGGTGTATGGGGATAAGGTGAGTTCAGGTGTCAAGGTTAGCGGCCATTAGCACAATGGATATCCTGGGTTTGGGTCAAACATCTATTTTAGACTAGTGTAAATCAGAGAACTCCAATGCCCAGGACTGTATAGGGATTATATATATCTAATCATAGATTAGTGTACATCAGAGAAGGCCAATGCCCAGCACTGTATAGGGATTATATACCGTATATCTCTTATCATCTGTTATAGAGTAGTGTAGAGAAGGTCAATGCACAGGGCTGTATAGGGATTATATATCTCTAATCATCTGTTATAGATTAGAGTAGAGAAGGCCCATGTCCAGGACTGTATAGGGATTATATATCTCAAATCATCTGTTATAGATAAGAGTAGAGAAGGCCAATGCCCAGGACTGTATAGGGATTATACTGTATCTCTAATCATCTGACCCTGACTGTAAATGCAGGACCTTTCGTGACATTTGCACTGTGAAACCCAAGAAACTGTGGTTTATTAATAAAACATGGTCACCCCAAGTGCATTTAACCCCTGCATCTTTGAAGAGTATCTTGTTCAACCCATAGCTTAAATGCCCCTCCCTAACAAGGACACTATCTGTTAGAACTGCCTGAGATGGCATGACAGTCTTGTAACACTGTACACACAGGGGGCGGCACTCATCATAGTGTTAATAAACTGCTAAATCATGTGGATTGCACACTCACCAGGGGTCAAAGGCAGGCTGGCGTTTGGCGTGGTTACTCATGGAGCTGCTGTCTCCTGTCATCCCAGACCCACGACTCTGGTTCCCGCCATCATGAAAGTTATCTGGCCTCGGAGAGGGCACTGTCACCAAACCAACAAGGGGAAAATCATTACGCCTTAACCATGAAGGCAGACCAGCTCATATAAAACACCAAATAAAAGAATGTTCCAGAAGAGATCTGTGGGTGCCTGCTCACCCCTGTAGAAGCTGCCCACCCTGCGGGGCATAGACTCGCTGTAGATCATGCGGTTCTCCTTCGAGGAGCCGTTGTCCTCAGGGTGCTGCTCATGGTACATGCCCACCTGTCACACCAGAAGATGAAATACTGACACACTCTCACACACAAACACACTGCTGAGATACTCACTGTTTCTCAAATGCATAGACAGACTAATCAAAGGGGCAGTTTGTGTGTAGTTTGTGTGTTCATAAACATTTTTTGACCAGACAAACAGCAAGCTGAACCTTTAAAGCAGACTGACCAGGGATCAGTGTGAAGTTGTGTTTGTGGTTCGTTACAGTGTCTTTGAAGCAGAAAAAGGTTGCCAATGGGGGATCCAAGAGGAAGGGAGGAAGGAGATTAAGAGACATGGGAGACTCTCATTCCTTGTGAATTAATAATGAGGTTTAGGGAAACTGAGATCAAAAGAAGAATGAGGGGGAATGTCCTGAGCAAACCTGACTTGGGTGGGATCCCCCTACCGTAGGCTCTACATTTCTCTTAGGCAGGCAGCTTTAGAGATGCAGTCTGCCATTTCGGTTTTGGTTTTGCAAAAGGTTGTCGATATTTGTGCTTAACAGCCAATCAAATTACACCCTTCCCTTCCCTGCTCCGGAAGCACCTTATGGATTGGCCGGGATTGTTTATGGCTCGGCCCAAGCCACTATGCTTGTTGCTTCCCATTTACAGAGCAAGGACTGTACATGAACGGCAACATTTTTTAGCTTAAACACTGAATGCACAGCAAGAGAACCGTGAGGAGCAATTTGCAGAATTGTACAGAAAGTGTATTGGATTAGAATTGTGAACTCACTATTTAGGGGGTTTCCTTATCAGTATAATATATTTTAGGACAAAAGATTAAATAGCATTAGCTGAAACATTAAAGGAAATTAGCTGCATGAGTGGATGCAACCTTGGGTTATCGTCTGTGCAAAGGTTATAAAATCAGTGACATATTCACTCACACATTCATTGGCAATATCACCTGTCATTGAATTCTGGATCATTGGATCATAGTAATTAATCACACCTGAGATCACACTTAACCATATGCTGTCTGAGCTGCCAGCATAGCAAGGCACACAGAAAATAGCTAAGCATTGAGAGCAAATAACAAAGCGAGAGTGAAAGAGTGAGTAGCAGGTTAGGGTGGAAAGAGAGGTGTGTTTAGTCTGAGTTCAGGCAGGTGATTGTAGGTAGGTGGTGGGGATGGAGGGGGGTGGCGGCTGGCTGACTCGGACCTCGCTCTTCTGGCGTGGAGCGTGAAAGGGGGGGGTGGTGTTGTCCCGCGTGGAGTCCCTGATAAGGGGCCGGGAGTGGGGCGTGTCCGAGGCGGGTGGCTCGCCCTGTCGGGGTAGATATGGAGAGCCGGTGGAGCAGCAACGGCAGCCGAAGCACACAGTACACACACACACAAGAGAGACACGCACACACATCAGAGAGACACACAAACGTCACGCTTGTGCACAAATACACACACAGATAAACATAAAAAACATGTATGCACATACACACACACACACACACACACACACAGACAGAGCATAGATAAATTATATGCGCAGAAGCACAGATACAGTACATGAGCTGAAAGAGTGACACAAACTGTATCCACACTCACAGCCAACCCAACTCTGTACTGTTAAACCCTGCTATGACAGTTCCAAAACAGCCAGCATTAACTCCATTAACTGTTCCATTCAAAAGTTAAAGCATGTAGGCTCCAGGACGTATTATAGAGCTGTCTGTATCGAACCTGGCATAGCAGGGCAGTGTGAACAGGCTCGGCTCAGTGGGCCAGGCATGCTGGAACATAAATAGCCGTCTCCATTGTTAGGATGGAGTGAGCGTAGCAAAGCTCTCAAACGCAGAGCAGGAAGCCGCTGCAGTGCTTTGAGCTGCAGCTCCACAGCTCTGCTCTCAGGCCCACATAAAAACAGCGGTTACTGGACCAGTGGGAGGTCAGTGATGAAGTACGAAAGAGAGAGAGAAAGAAAGATTGGGGAGGGGGGTGCAGGTTAGGGTAGACAAAGGTGAGGGGACCGAAGAGCAAAAGAGGATGTGGAGGGACTTTCCCAGATAAATTATAAAGAAGGAGGGATGTAGAGGAACTTTCCCAGAGAAATAATAAAGAAAGAGAGAGGGAGTGCAGATTGGAGAACTCAAACGTGAGGTACCAGCAGTTACTGGACAAGTGGGAGGTCAGTGATGAAGTACGAGAAAGAGAGGAAGAAAGATTGGGGAGGGGAGTGCAGGTTAGGGTAGACAAAGGTGAGGGGACCGAAGAGGAAAAGAGGGATTTAGAGGGACTTTCCCAGAGAAATAATAAAGAGAAGAGAAAGAGAGGGAGTGCAGGTTGGAGAACACAAACGTAAGGTACCAAGAGTAACAGAGGGTAGAGAGTGGAGCGAGTGTCAAACGGTAATAATAAACAACAGGCAGGGAGGAGGACGAGACAGACCCTGTTCATGTCCTCATTCAGGTCCTCTCTGGAGACGGAGCTGCCCATGTGCCGGGGCAGCGTGCGGTGCTGCAGCTGAGGTGACAACATCTGCAGGCTGCTGGCTCTGACTGGCATGCCTTGCCCGACCGCCAGGCCTCCGCCGCCGCCGCCTCCACCGCTGTCGACGCCGTGGGGGCGACCTCGCTCCCGCCGCACGTACATGGAGTGGCGGTGCGGCCGCTGCTGGGAGGAGAAAGGGCTGGTGTAGCCCAGGCCGTAGGGGAACGCCACCTCATGGGGCGCCGAGAGGGAATGACCGTGGCTCCCGCCGCCTCCTCCTCCACCGCCGGGGTCAAGGGTGTCGGGCGATTTGGAGTCCTCCTGCTGCTGGCTCTTGTGACGTGATGATGAGCGGCGAAACGACGAGTCTAACGTTCCGCCCTCGCGTTCCTTGTTGCCACGGGATGCCGATGAGGAGGATGCGGCTGTCGGGCTGTGCCCGGATCGGTCGCTATGGCGCAGTGAAGGGCTGCCAGGCGCGGTCAGGCCTTGGTGCAGATCTAAGCAGCTAGCAGGGAAGTAGCGGCTAGGTGGCGGCTCGTCTGGGATCAGGCGCGGGTCACTAAGGTTGCCCACGGACTTGGCGTCACTGAGCGTGCCGTGGCTCTTGGACATGTTGTGGAACGAAGAGGTCTTTCTGTCACCCGAGGAGGACAGCACCTCCCCGTAGCCATGGCGCCCGTGCTTCTCCCGGTCCCCCTGCAGCGTGTTGGGCTTGCCATCCACAAAGGAGTGGCGGTTCTGTGAGCGCGAGCCTGTGGACTTGAGGTACTTGGCTCCAGGGCCGTCGGCAGGCTTGCCGGAGCCTAAGCCAAAGTCAAAGTCGTGGTCCTTGGAGCCTTGGTGCATGTGAGGCAGGTTGCTGTGGTTGGACATGGCCAGGTCCTTGCCACAGGAGGCCGAGCGGTTGAGGCTCTGGGGCTGGTAGCTCTTGGGGTGCAGCGTCGGGCTGAGGCTGGAGGAGACGGCGGCTGAGGGCATGTTGCCGTTCAGAAATGCCTCCGAACTGCCCGGCGGGTGCAGGTCCTCGTGACGTGGCAGGCTGGAGCAGTCACGGCTGTTGGAGCGGTGGTGACCTGAACTCTTCAATACATGGCCTCTGATGAATGAGAGAGTGAGACAGAGAGAGAGAGAGAGACAGATAAATAATAAAACTGAGTGCATTAAGCCATGTGTAATGTGTTAAGACATAGACTAGCGAGAAATGTAGTGCCCCTCCCTACCTGCCAGGGGCAGTGTTGTCATGGTGAGGCTTCCTCTTGGAGGAGCGAGCAGGAGTGGGCGTGAGGGGGCCGGGCCGCTCGACGATGCGCTGGTTCTGGAAGGCCTGGTGGTCAAGGCACTGCTCCGTGAGAAAGCGCTCGTTGGGGTTCAGCAGCAATAGATTCTAACATGCGCAGACACAAAGAACACCCACAGCTCAAGGCTCAACAAAACAGTTTTTATGGGTCTGTTCTCTGTTCAGACAGTGTGCAAAAGAAGAAAAACCTTGTTAGCTTTCCCACACAGATAAGTGTGAGATTAGTTAGCAGCAAGTGAAACATTGAAAAACTTTGCAGCTGACAGCGTAGACAACTGGGCTTCACTTTTCAGCGTAGGAAATGTTCCGACCATCATTAGCATTCTGACAACTTATCAAAGGGAGTCAGTGAGTCAGAAGCATTATCATATCTACTGATTAGGCAGGCCTATGAATCATGAGCCCACCCATTGCAACAACATACCCATAACCAAGGGTAGGGATATACAGTATATATTTTTAATTACAGAAAAAAAAACTGAAAAATTCAACAAAAATATATTTCTGGTCTTCCCCTTAGAGTTAGATGAAACGCCATGTTATGTAACCTTCTGACAAATGCTTGTGTCTATAAATGTTCTCATAATGTAGCCAAGGATGTGTCGTCTTTGCATTTCTCTCAAAAGCTATAAGATCAAACACTTAAAGTTTTTTTCTGAAGACTTCAGGTAGTGAGTCATCTCAGACCCTCTCTGCCTCTTTACACTCAGACACGGCACAATCTCCCTGAGCTCCATCCTCCCACCCACCAGTTGATATTAAACAGTAAATGTACTGAGTGCCATTTAAGCAGATTTATGAGTATGGCTTTTTCCAAATTGGCTTTGTGTGTGTGTGTGTGTGTGTGTGCGTGTGTGTGTGTGTGTTTGTGTGTGTGTGTAAAAAAGCAGGATGTCTGTATCTGACCATGAAAAGGATATTGGCGAGCGAGAGCGATAGAAAAACCGAGAAAATCCAAGTGAGCATGTGCAGCATTATAAGTGACCCTCGTTTGGAGTGGGAGACATGAGAGCGATCGCTCCTTTCTGTCACCTTGAACACCATCTCTCTCAAAAAACAACATAAAAAACAGGGGAAAAAGACCAGAATTAAAATGTCTGTCAGTAATGCATGACATTTTTTTTCTATATTATGAGGGTAGGAATGCAAAAACGCCAGGAGAGAATGGGGAGAGAGAAAGAGCTTGGGCTTGCTGTGGTGCTCTGGAGTGAGTTCTTGCCGAGCTGTAACGCAGGAAGGTGATTAGGCTTTTGTATAAGCTGTGAGTCATCAGCAGCAACAGGAGAAAGCACACTGCCCACTAGCCTGACACAAGCCTCCGCGTGTGCAGAGCACAACAGCATAACCAGCGCACACAAGAAATACCCAGCTTCTGCTGCACATGGTCTATAGATGCAAATTATACTTTCAGACTAGCACATGCTCACACACACACACACACACACACACACACATACAGACACATACACACACATGCATACACATGCACACACACACACACACACACACACACACACACACACACACACACACACACACACACACACACACACACACACACACACACACACACACACACACACCACACACACACACACACTCACACACACATTTAGTCCATGCAAACATACACCTGTACAGCACCCACATGTGCATGTGTAAATATGTCAAATATGGTTTCAAACTTACGGCACTTTACTCGATTCCTCAACCATAAGGCAAAATTGAGTTAAACTTCCTAGTTTAATCACATCTTGCTCCCTACTGCCCAACAGAGTCTGTATGTGATGTGTGTTTGCCATCTACCACATCATGTTTATAATTTTGTGACATTAGTGAATAGATGGAGGTTTTCATGTAAATAATATAGTTACATTAGTGAGTAGATGGAGGGTGGAAGTGTTTTACAGATATGATATTTTTTTGTGTACAGCAACATCTCAAGAGTGTGCTCAGTGTGTCAGAGAATAATTAGAGCATTTTTACATTAGGTAAAAAAAAAAACCTGCATAAAACTTCCAGTAATTCCTTTATAAATAGGTGGCTAGCTGTGGAGCAGAGCGTATCTATGTCTTAGGAACTGTGGGGAGCTTCTTCTCTCTTGGAGAGGCTTAGATTGGAGTCTGGAGTGTTTTCACTGGGACCAGCAGTGACGCCCGTGACCCATTTCCTCATCCAATCCAAGCTCCTCCTCTCCCCTCCCTGATCCCATCTCCCATGGACCCGGACTAGTCCTGGCAGGAGAAAACACGGCTCCATCTGTACAGCAGAAACACTTACGCACACACAGACACACACACACACACTTGCACACACACACACACACACATGCACAAATACACATGCACACCCACATGCTAACACACACACACACACATGAATTGTTGGCTGCGTCAGATGCCTTTCTCACCTTCATCAGGTCCTGCAAGACAGCATGTAGGATGCCCAGATATCTTCTTTCCAGGGTCTGGGGATGGTTTACTGTGGGGAACTGAGAGCACACACACACACACACACACACACACACACACACACACAATCACAAGAAGATGATCAAACATCGCAACCACAATCTCTTCACAACGCCTCTTGCTATTGATTACATTTGCATGTGGCTGTTGACAGGCACATTCCAGGCGCTCTTTGAGCTCAACCCTGTCTGTCTGTGTGTGTGTGTGTCTATGTGTGTATGTGTGTGTGTGTGTGTGTGTGTCTGTGTGTCTGTGTGCCTGTCTGTGTTCATGCGTGTTTGTGAATCTGAGAACGTGGGTGCATGTGTGAGTGTGCACTCATGAGCGTGTTTCTCTGTGCGTGCACATGTGCCTTTGACAGCTTTGCTGGTGTGTCTGCTCCTTGATTGCCGAATCACAGTGAGTCTTGGCTGCCAGTTGGGCCAGCTAATCCCATCCACTGGGCCTCTGTCAGTGGCTGCCTGTACTCACACTCTCTTCCCCTGCTGTCAACACTTGCATCCATCCATGCAGTCATCTGCCATTACGGCTCCCTTCCCACTGTCATTACGGTTCTCCAGTGTTCAATGCACTCCTAACTCAGACATGATTTTTTCCCCACATGGCACGCATGGGTTCTCAATGAGGTCTGCAGAAGGTGGGACACAGTCATGCACACATCATCACTTCGACTGCCTGAAACAGCTGGTATGTACATGCCTTTGACCAAGGCAAGTATTGCTTACGGGAGCAGCTCCACCACGCTTGTTTGGGGGTAATTTGCTGATTAACAAAAGCTGTTTGTTACGGAGACCCAAAGCAAAACATGCACATGCTGCCTTTCGTGGATATCGTTCCTCCCTGCAGAGATGACTTCCAGCTCTATTACAAACACCCTGATTCAGCTAATCAAGTCCCTCAGGGGTGAGTTAATTTTCCAACCAGGTGTGTGCGATTAGAGCTGAAACGAAAACCTGTGGGAGGGGTAGGTCTGCAGAGGGAACATGGGGCCTTCTGGTACGCACACATTTAGAGTCTCTCTTCCGTTTTAATATGTTGCACCCTGTGTCAAACACTGCCAGGAAAGCCCTGCAGTAACCTTGTGACAACAAGGGATGGCAGGCAGGCTTTTAGCTAGGATTTTTTTAGGGGGGGTCGTTCTGTCATTTAACCTAACGCGGTGGATCGCAAGTATTGTAGGGGGGTCTGGGGGCATCCCCCCCGTCAAATGTTTGATTCCTAACTGTCTGAAACGCTATTTTACTGCATTTAGAGGTGCACATTTTTTGGAATTCAGGTAATATTTTTTGGTGTGTCTGTTGCAATATTTTTGCTTAATTATCACATATGATGTACATCAGTGTACCACACAAACTGAAAATCATACCAACACAGAAGAAATTCAAGCCAGAACTGCCATGTACATCTTGGTCAGGTGATAGTAACATAGTGTTAGACTTGACTGACCCAAATAAGAAGTAAAAAAAAATGTCTTCCTTGACTAGTGATTACATATTCAATTAAGTTAATCTTTCATATATTTTGTGCAAGACACTTAGCAGTTATTAGCTATGTTTTTTATATATGCTACGTGTATTATATGCTAATATAGGGTGACCAGATTTGAGTTTGTGGAAAAGATGACACTTCGTCGGGGAACCTGCCCCCTCCCCCGCGACGGAGTTTTGACATTGTCGTGGCTGGACAACATGTACTGTCTTTACGGGCACGGGCTTTATGCCCTGTTACAAGTTATCTCGAACAGACTGTGTTCCGTCACACACCTGTGTAAATGCAGTCCCAACACAGAACAACGACATGCAATTAGTACAGTAAGGAACATTGTTGAGCACTAGTGCATTACAAACAGAAAGTATGCGCCCGCCGCACGGCATTATGGGGCGACTATGCCGGCACGTTACAATAGGCTCTTGTGATATTTATGAGTAGCATTTGATTTGCCTACTATAAATGATGATACCAGAGCTTCAATGAATGTGGCTTTATTGCTGGGGAACCTAATAGAACTCAAGCCCAAAACATGACGTAAGCAGTACATACAGGATAACCACGGATTCAGCCTACTGGCTATTCTGAATATTACATCACTTTTTTTTTTAACTCAAAGTTGTCTGTTACTTCCATTTTTGGTTACTTTGATTAATCTATAACTAAACATTCACTTGGTCTGTAAACAACAATAAACACTATGAAGTTCTGGTTACTTTGAATAATCAATAACTAAATATTCACTTGGTCTGTAAATAACAATAAACACTATGAAGTAAGCAACTACATTGCTTCAGTGTAATAAGTCAAGTAAATGCTTTCTTGAACACCATTTTAAACGTTTTTCTCAGGCTGTATCAAAGTCACTGAGGTACTGTGGAGGCTGTCGGTGCCTAGCAGGGTACCTTGCCAACACTGGGACTGTGGCTGCGGCGACTTCTCCATCTTCTTCTGCTGATGCCGATGTGTCACACAGGTTGAGCTTTTTGAAGAAGGAGGAGTTTCTAGTCACACGGTGTCCATTCCGCTCAGCTGTGACCATGGAGCCCTTGACGGCAGTCACTCTGTACGGCTTGGGATTGTAAGCTGCTGTAAGTTTGTTGCGCCTGGGTTGAGAGCACAACACCATGTCACCAGGTCGGAGAGGGTAGGGTGCTGCGTGTCGGCGAGTGTCTGAGTACACTTTCATTTTGGCTTTGGCCTTGCGGTCTCTCCTGCGAAGATCCATGTCCGGTCAGATGGGCGTGCTCATTGAAGGCATCTTTGTGTGTATCCTGCGTTTGAGCAGCAACTCAGCAGGTGATGTTGTTGTTGTGCTGTGTGGTGTTGAACGGTACTCACGCAGGAATGTGTAGAGATGTTGTTTCCACGGGATGTTCTCCATATGGGAAACACGGAGACACTTTCCAAGTGTTCTCATGAACCTCTCGGCAGTGGCGTTGGCCTGGGGCCATAGTGGTGTGATCTTTCGATGGTGAAACCCCATGTAGGCTGCGAACTTGCTGAACTGCTCACTGTTGAAGGGGGGGCCGTTGTCTGTCTTCACTGTTCTGGGAATGCCAAACATCGAGAAGACCTTATCCATGACAGGAATAACAGAGTTTGCAGAGGTGGAGTGCATGACCTCCATATTGTCTCAGCACAGTGTCTTTTGTGATTGTGTGCCATGTATTGTCACGTATGAGGGCACTGACCTTTTGTAGTGTTTCATCTTTGAGTGTCTCACACTTGATTTCATCCAGAGTCATTGCTTTTGGTGTGTCGTTCTGTATGATGAAGTTTACATACTCTTCAGCTACTTTTGTGGCACAGGTGTTCTTGGTAGGTGCCTGTCCTTGGATTGGGTGACGGGACATGTAGTCTGCTGGGTTGTCAGACCCTTTTCTGTATTCTACCTTGAGGTTGTATGGCTGCAGTCGAAGTCCCCATCGCTCGATGCGGGCGGGCGGCTTGGACCTCGGGTTGTTCCAGATGAGCTCTAGTGGCTTGTGATCCGTCACCATTGTGAACTCTTTGCCGTAGCTGTAGAGATGAAAGTGTTCGCAGCTCCATACGATTGCAAGCGCTTCGCGCTCTGTCTGAGAGTAGCGCCGCTCGACATTGCTGAGCGCTCGGCTTGCATATGCAATGATGTGTTTCTTTTCTTTGTCTTTTTGCAGCAGTATAGCCCCTAGTCCCACCGGACTAGCGTCGACGATGAGCTCTGTTTCTTTGTTGGGGTCGAAGTACGCCATCGTGGTCTCGCTGGTGAGACTCTCTTTCAGCATGCTCAGCGCTGCGTCCTGTTCTGTACCCCACTGCCAGGGAGTGCTTTTCCTCGTGAGCTTTCTCAGCGGCTCTGTGACTGTGGCGAAGTCAGGGATGAAACGTGAGCAGTAGTTGGCCATGCCCAAGAGACTTCTTACCTCTGCTGGATCCTTGGGCTTGTCAGCTTGGCGTATGCCATCAACCTTTTTCGGATCAGCTGAGACGCCACCATCGGAGAATATGAACCCGAAGAACTCTAATCGAGTCTTGTTGAACTCACATTTATTTCGGTTCAGTGTGAGGCCACGATCTTTGAGTCGCTGGAACACAGCTGTCAGGCTCTTGTCGTGATCAGTCTGTGTCGCCCCGTACACTGTAAACCCAGACAGTTCTACTAACTCATTAACATTATGTATTCAGTACTTAAAACCTGGTATTTAGTTGACCCAACTTAAAATGTATTAGTTTTCTGAGCAAGTGCAGACGTTTTAATTGTATAGGAATGTACAGGTGCATCTCAATATATTAGAATATCATCGAAAAGTTGATTTATTTCAGTAATTCTATTCAAAAAGTGAAACTCATATTTTATATAGATTCATGTCACACAGACTGATATATTTCAAGTGATTATTTCTTTTAAATTTGATGATTATAACTGACAGCTTATGAAAACCCAAAATTCAGTATCTCAGAAAATTAGAATATTACTGTAGGCCGATAGAAAAAAGGATTTTTAACACAGAAATGTTGGACTACTAAAAAGTATGAACATGTACAGCACTCAATACTTGGTTGGGGCTCCTTTTGCATGAATTGCTGCAGCAATGCGGCGTGGCATGAAGGCAATCAGTCTGTGGCAGTGCTGAGGTGTTATGGAAGACCAGATTGCTCTGATAGTGGCCTTCAGCTCTTCTGTGTGTTTGGGTCTGTTGTCTCGCATCTTCCTTTTCACAATACCCTATAGAATCTCTATGGGTTTTAGGTCAGGCGAGTTTTTCTGGCCAATCAAGCACAGGGATACCATGGTCCTTAAACCAGGTACTGGTACCTTTTGAAGTGTGTGCAGGTGCCAAGTCCTGATGGAAAATGAAATCTGCATCCCCATAAAGATGGTCAGCAGAGAGAAGCACAAAGTGCTCTAGAACTTTCTGGTAGATGGCTGCGCTGACCTTGGACCACACAGTGGACTAACACCAGCAGATGACATGGCACCCCAAACCATCACTGACTGTGGACACTTTACACTGGACCTCAAGCAACTTGGATTCTGTTCCTCACCTCTCTTCCTCCAGACTCCGGGACCTTGATTTCCAAATAAAATGCAAAATGTACTTTCATCTGAAAAGAGAACTTTGGACCACTGAGCAACAGTGCAGTCCTTTTTGTCCTTAGCCCAGGTGAGACGCCTCTGACGTTGTCTCTGGTTCAAGAGTGGCTTGACACAGGAATGCGACAAATGAAGTCCATGTTCTGGATACGTCTGTGCGTGTAGGCTCTTGAAGCACTGACTCCAGCTGCAGTCCACTCCTTGTGAATCTCCCTTGAATGGGCTTTGTTTCACAATCCTCTCAAAGATGTCGTTATCCCTGTTGCTTGTGCACCTTTTTCTACCAAATTGTTTCCTTCCATTCAACTTCCCATTAATGTGCTTGGATACAGCACTCTGTGAACAGCATGCTTCTTTAGCAATGACCTTTTGTGTCTTACCCTTCTTGTGCAGGGTGTCAATGATCGTCTTCTGGACAACTGTCAAGTCAGCAGTCTTCCCCATGATTGTGTAGCCTACTGAACTAGACTGAGAGACCATTTAAAGGCTCAGGAAGCCTTTGCCATTGTTTTGAGTTAATTAGCTGATTAGAGTGTGACACCAATGGTCATCAATATGGAACTTTTTCACAATATTCTAATTTTCTGAGATACTGAATTTTGGGTTTTCATTAGCTGGCAGTTATAATAATGAAAATTAAAAGAAATAAACACTTTAAATAGATCAGTCTGTGTGTAAACAATCTATATAATATATGAGTTTCACTTTTTGAATAGAATTACTGAAATAAATCAACTTTTCGATGATATTCTAATTTTTTGAGATGCACCTGTATTTGTTTGAGTTAACATTGCCTGATAACTCAAAACATTTTAGTATCTGACGTCATCAACGTCGTTGAGAACACCATTGCAAAAGCTCTTGCGATGAGAGAGGGACACAGCAGACTTAAGGTAGAGGAGTCGTTTAGTAATCCAGAGGTTGGAAGGTTGCTAGTTCGATTCCCCACTCCTCCTTACCAAGTGTATAAGTGTGAACCCCTAAACTGCTCATGATCTATGAATGCAAAACTCCTTGTCAATCGCTGTGGATAAAAGCGTCTGCTAAATCACAGATGTAAATGTAAATGCAGTGGCAACACTGGGAAGGCGGTCGACCCTCTACAGTAAGAGCTTGCGCAAGAACTTGAAACGTAAGGAAGGTACCCTTCCATAAACTTGTAAGGGCGTAATAAGTTTGAGAAAGACCCAGAGAAACACATATATCTGACGAGGCTAAATCCTTTACGATTTTGGAATAACATGAGTTCAGAGAACTAAAAATTTATGAAAATGATAAACACAAAAAATCAGAATAGCAGATGTATAATTTTTGAGTTAAGTTTACTTAAAAAAAATAATATATGTACTCAAATTTTCTTATGTAATCGGTTACATCAAAAGTTTTGAGTTCTCTGAACTTGTTCAGGTTTACAGTGTAGACGATGATGTCATCGCTGAGATTCTTTACCCCGGCGATGCCCTGAAGTGTCTGATGGATGGCGTTTTGAAACACCTCTGCAGCTGAGGAGATGCCGAAGTTGAGGCGCTTGTACCTCCTCAGGCCCAGGTGCGTTGTGAATGTAGTAATGTATCTGCTGTTGGGATGCAGTTCCAGCTGGTGGTATCCCGACGTCAGATCCAGCTGCTCCATTCAGTTCCATTCAGTTCATGAATGACGTCATCGATGGTAGGAGTCAGGTGACGCTCTCTTTGGACGGCTGTGTTGGCCTGACGCATGTCAACACATATGCGTACCTTGTCTGGATCTTTGGGCTTTGGTGGCATTACAATGGGCAAGACCCAGGGTGTTGGGCCTGTCACTTCCTCAATGATGTCCTCGGCTTCGAGTTTCTGTAGCTCAGCTTCAACTTTCTCACGAACATGAAAAGGAACTCTGCGGTGTGGCTGGCAAGTTGGCTGTATGTCTGTATTGATGTGTAATGTCACCTGAAAGTCCTTGAGCTTATCGATGCCATCAAACAGCTCGGGGTGGCTGTTCACAAGCTCATCTGCCACTGTGAGGCTCATTGGGGGAGGGCTGATGGAGTGTACAATTTTGATCAACCCCAGTTCATCAGCTGTCTGGTAGCTGAGTAGGGTGCAGCCATCACCTTTGATCACGTAGAACGTTCCACCAGTTTTGTTCTTGTTCCGCGCCTCCACACTGCCTGTGAACTTCCCTTGGATGGGCAGCGCATCTTTGGATCCATAGGCTAGTATTCTGAGATCTGTGTGCAGGAGGCGGGGCTGGAGACTCAGATTGTTATATGTCTTTTCACTGATGATGTTTACAGCAGCGCCAGAGTCGATCAGAGCTGGTACTGTGTCTCCATTTAGCTTTATTTTAGTCAGTGGCTGTTTAGTGTCACTATTGCTTTTGACAGTGTATGCATAGCATTCATCACTACTTGAGGATGACTCTCTCTGAGCTGGTTCACTTTGAGTTTCTACCTGGTAGACTTGTTTTCTATAACCTTTCTTGTATGGCCGTGTCTCGGTTTTCTGTTCTGTGTGATGTGGTTTTGACCTACACTGTCTTGCAAAATGGTTTTGATTCCCACATGCTTTACATTCTTTTCCTCTTGCAGGGCATTCATTTTTGTGTGGCCATTCGCCGCCGCAGTTTCTGCATAGAGCGTTGCTGCCACCTACTGGACGGTTTTGGGATGTCTTCCTCTGGGGTGGTCTATGCACTTGATTCACTGCGGCAGTTAGATTGGAACACTCTTCAATCCCCTTTGACTGTAGTTCAGACAGAGTCCTGCCGTATTCAAGGAGTTCTTTTAATGTCTTATTTGCCTCCCTCAACCCATATTTTCGCACTCTGGAGGACGTGCAGCTTTGGATGATCTGTGATTTTATTTCATTGTCCACATCACCAAACTCACAATGTCTTGCTAGCATGCGAAGTCTGGTATTATAAACATCCAAATTCTCACCGGGCAGTTGTGCAGCTTTCCTGAAGACGTAGACCTCGTACTGGACGTTCTTTGTAGGCGAGAAGTATTGGTTCAGTTTTGTTTTCACGTCTGCATACTTGTCTCCCTCTGCCGCCATTGTGTCGTATGTGTCGTGCACTCTTTCGCCGACTAGATGCAACAGAAGGGCTTTCAATCTTGGGTCCCCTGTTATAATCACAGCTGTAGTGTAGTTTTCGAAACGTTGAAGCCACTTGTTCCACCGTGGTCCGATAGAGCTGTGTTCACTCTCCGTATCAAACGGTGGTACAGACGGGCTATGTGCTAGCATCATGTTAACGTTCTGGTTGCTAACTAACTAGCTCACTCACTTTACTAACTGACTGGATGCTCCAAACTTGCTTCAAACTTCTTACAGCACGAAATTTTCCGCTCTTTGGGTAGAACGTTGGTGTAGTCGACTCGTTTTTAGATCCTCGTCGCCAGTGTGATATTTATGAGTAGCATTTGATTTGCCTACTATAAATGATGATACCGGAGCTTCAATGAATGTGGCTTTATTGCTGGGGAACCTAATAGAACTCGCGCCCAAAACATGACGAAAGCAGTACATACAGGATAACCACGGATTCAGCCTACTGGCTATTCTGAATATTACAGCTATGTATTAACTGAATTCAAATAATTTCAACTTGTCCCATGTCCATGTATTTACGTGCTGATCTGAAGTCACGTTGGTAGGATTTGGATATAAATACATTTTCATTTTAAGATATTCTTGTAATAGGTTTACCTGAACCAGCGGACAAAAAATTCAACCCGCGTCAACACTTCAAAAGTAGCCCGCGGGAAAACTGCGGACCTGGCAACACTGCCGTTAACGTTAACGTTCACGCATTAAGGCGGCTGCTTGCTTCTGCGTTGGGGTTAATTGTTGCGCAAAATGTAATTGTTGCGCAAAATGTTGTCATGAGCCTGCCATTTGCTTGGCAGATAGAAAGCTGTTTCCCTAACAGAAAGTCTGAAGCTTGAAGTTATTTTCAAACCTTTGCTTGGGTAGCACTGTTAAACTGAGCAGACGTGCAGACTACATTTTAGTAATCTCATCACGTAACATTCGTTTTCTAAAAACAATCACATAGTATTGCATGTTTTACTGTGGTAGAAAATACGTTAGCTTAATGCTAACGTATATGGGAAATCCTATAGACACCGCGCTAGGTATTAGCATCAATTAATTCACGTTAATGTTTTAGTATGAGCCTGACATTTGCTCTGCAGATAGATAACAGGTTCCCTAACAGAAAGTCTGAAGCTTGAAGTTCTTTTCAAACCTTTACTTGGGAAGCACTGTAAAACTGAGTAGACAGACATGCAGAATATTTTAGTAACCTTCGTTGATAGAATGCAGGCTGCGAGGCCCGCGTAAGAGCTTACGTAAAAAATGACGCAAGTCTAGAAAAAGGGGCCGACGCACGCAAGACGCGAAAAGTCGCGCAAGGGTCGCGCGCGGCCTCTTGCGCTTGCACTTACGCTTACGTCTCTGAGCATAAATCAGCCTTTAGACGTGTCTGTGTAGTGCTACGTGAACTATCTGTTCATTTCAATCTGTTATTATTTTTTTTTGTGATTGAAATATTATTACTGGAAAAACAGGGGATGAAAAACTCAGGGCGTCTGTAGGGCGTCTGCCTTAAAGTAGTGCGTCCAATTTTTTATTATTTT
The DNA here is from genome assembly GCF_963457725.1 of Sprattus sprattus. Classification (NCBI taxonomy): domain Eukaryota; kingdom Metazoa; phylum Chordata; class Actinopteri; order Clupeiformes; family Clupeidae; genus Sprattus; species Sprattus sprattus. Next base: position 37,330,703 of record NC_137921.1, on the reverse strand, counting down.
AGAACAGTGCGTCCAAAAGACGCACGGACGCATGCCTTGCTAAAAGCCTGATGGCAGGCTTCCCCGATGGTTTCCTGTGTGTGTTAAACAGTGGAGGTGTTTGTGATGATGGATGGGAGATGGTGAGATGGTGGAGAGGAAAGACGGGGGCTGAAGCACAAAGAATCTCTCCAGATATGAAACCATCCTCGTCTGATCTGCAGACTTATGGTACGTTCATAGCAAACCGTCCCGAGTGGGAGAATACATCTGAACACGTGTCAAACTCGTAAAACTAGCTTTGAGAGCTCGGAGAAGTAGGTTTGACGTCATTCGATACGACAACGTTTGTGGTGAAAGATAGAAAATGTACTCTGCCCACAAACAAGTCACCTCATTGTTTATTTAGGTTTGTACTCACTAGCGCAGGTGATTGTGATGTTTAAACAACGATTTTGTGTGACTCACGTAATGTTAACCTTCTGGCTAGCTAGCCTACTGAATGTTACCTAACTGTCAATACATTTCCTGTTTGTTGTCATTATGTGATCACTCACACACAGTGGGACGTTCTGAAATGCCTGCAGCCTGAACACATGAAACGCTAAGGCTAACCCAGCCAGGGCCAACAAGCAGAGCAACACTCACTAGCATCCACATTCAGAAGGTCAAGTGCAGACTATTTTGAAAGGTAAGCATTCCATGTTCATGATCACAAGGTCTGTTAGCTAGCCATGGTTGTTTCAGATTCTCCTTCAGATTAGTAAAACAGCAGGATGCAGGTGAGGGCCAGTGCTGTGACTAAATATTTCAGATGAAGCTCCTCTATGGAGTGGACGGCAGGCAATGCATCTCTGGGTAGGGGTTAACCCATTTAGGCCTAAAGCGCCTGGAAAAAATGCCTGTAAAACCTACAGGCGATTTCAGAAAAGCCCCCAAAACCTGAAGTTTTTCTAGAAATTCAGCAATTGTGTCAACGCCTACTACATTACTGATTTCTCAGCCCCTGTAACAGATAGGAACACAATTCAAAAAGTATTTGAGAGCTTACACCTGTGGCTTTCATGAGAATTTGAATTTGTATTTACAAATATTTACAATATTTACATACACCTTCTCAAAAGTAAAAGTGCAGGATCTGCACAAAACAGTAGAAAAAAATGTAAGCTATATGACAAAGTATATAACAAAGTGAAATAAAGTATATGACTATATAATTATGAATATATAATTCTTATAGGGAAAGTTTTAACTTTTGAGTTGTTTACTTGTTTTATTATGAGCAGAAGGGAATACGATTAACATCTATTTTGTTGTCCATGTAGTTTTTACATACCAGGGATATTTAATGCTCATTTGGACACTATGGATGGAGAATGGACCTGACAGTGTCAACCTCTGAGTTGTTTACTTGTTGTATTATGAGCAGAAGGGAATAAGATTTTGATCAACAATTATAACTATTTTGTTGTCCATGTAGTTTTTACATACCAGTGATATTTTTATGCTCATTTGGATACTATCACTGAGATACAGATGAACTAGTTTAGTGTCAAATATTCCATTAAAAGGGAAAAAACAGGAATAATTCAAATAAAAAACAAAACAAATTTCAAGTACATCTTATTTATCAACTGATAAATACTGTATGCTGGGCTGAAATGGAAGGCAACCAAAGCATTCACTATAATAAAGTCAAACGAGGATTCAGTAGCATTAACTGATTATAAACAACATTCTATAGGGACTGATTATTGTTTTGAAATACTAGAATATATAGTAATGCAAAGAATAGAGAGTTGTCGATATAATTCGCTCGTTCACACTCGCTCACTGGAGAAAGTCTTAACAACATAGCAAGCTAGCTTAGTGTTAATATAGCCCTCTATGATACCATATTCCCTTTCATTTACCTCGAGTAAACCTACATTTAAGCAAGTAACAATCGTTAACAACTACAGATAACCATATTCTGTAACTACCAGTACTCACAACTCACTCCTTGCCTAATTTACTTTGAGCTATAATCCTGGCTGTCGCGGAGGAGACGTTACTTAGCAAAGCGAGAAAGCCAACGATTTTTTTTTTTAAACTACTAATGGCAAAACATTTGAGACACTATCACATGTCTATTCTGATGCATTTCATTGGCCCAGAGGCCGACACTTTGGGCAAAAACCCCCCTTAGACAGAAAAAACGACACAAACGCTTTCCCGGCCTTAAAGGTAGAATGACGCAACAGCGCTCCCGGCTTTAATGGTAGAACAGCGGTAATGCTTTCCCGGCTTAAATGGGTTAAAGAGGGGGCCTGGAGCTGAAGGTGGGAGTTGGATGCCGGAGGCTGGTGGCTGGGGTATCGGCAGGTCCACCGCACTGCAGCCTCACCAGCCACAGCCTCTAAAGATCCTCTGTGCTTCAGCATCACAGCACAGAAAACTTGCATGCCAAGATGAGTCACCACGACCCAATCAGTCACAGCGCCAGGCTCACAGCCAGGGAGAGAGTAAGGCAGCGGGAGAGGAAGAGGGCGAGGGAGAGGGAGAGGAAGGCGCTAACACAGAGATGTGGATGGGTGGGGACAGCGCTGACTGAGAGTATGATAATTCAAGGGAAACGAGAACAACACAAAGAGTGACGGAGAGAAAAAATAGATGTGTGACACCATGATGATAACAAATTGACAGAAACTTAACGACAGTGAGAAAGTCTCCGAGTGTGTAGACACTAACACACAATGTGGCCCAAAGGCTAGACCAAACAATACAAATTACGAGAGATGACTGGAAAGCTGAGAGTGATAACTGGCCAAATTGAAAGGGGGAGACAGAACCATGGTGAGGACCAAAGGTGAGACCGAAGAAGAAAACATGCGCTAAAGAGAGTCAGTACTCTGAAGGGTGGTGAGGGAGACAGAGTTGTCGGGGTGGAGCATGGACGTAGCAGCACGGGGTGGAGCATGGACGAAGCAGCACAGGCTCACCCTCAGGCCATGGAAGCGAGGGTTGTTGTAGAAGAGCTTCATCTGCTCGGGGGGCAGCGGGCCCAGCACCTTCTGGATGGTGTAGAGCTGGTCGATCTCGCTCTCGCCCGGAAACAGAGGCTGCCCGTCACTCAGCTCGCCCAGGATGCAGCCCACTGACCACATGTCCACTGCCTTCCCATAGGGAGCACTGAGAGAGAGAGAAAGGAGAGGGAGAGAGAGGGGGGGAGAGAGAGGGGGAGAGAGAGGTAGAAAAGAGAGAGTGAGGAGGGAGGGAAAGAGTGGGAGGAAGAAGAAGAGCGAGAGACAGAAGGAGGGGGGAGAAAGACAAGGAATGGGGGGGTGAGGGGGTGTAAGAAAGGAAGGAGGAAGGAAGGGAAAGGGCAAGAGCAAGAGCCAAGATCTTCTGTATTATTAATGTCTCTGTATATCTCTGTATACTTAAAATTCCTTTCAAATCATCAGTATTTCCCCCTCTGAGATAGAGGGGGCATGCAGCAGGAGTGAGGTGGCCTCTCTCAGCTCCATGGGCACGGTCACCCGACCATTGCTAATGCATTATCCAAGAACATTCTGATGTAAAACATGGCATGTTCAGATAAGAGGATGCTAAATAATGAAACGTCGACCTTTTAAAAAAATCTAACTCGTACCTAAAAAAGCTCAATGAAACGTATCTTCATTACATCTACTTGAGAAAGGAGTCAGGAGCAGACGTGTTTAAACCACCAAACTGAAGAATTAATGGGAGGCAAAGAGTGACAGATAGCGTATAACCACTAGAGGTAAGAAATAGGCTTTATGGAGAGATGGCTAAAATATTGAAGCAGTGAGAGACAGACGGGAAAAAGGAGGAGGTGAGAAAAAGAGAGAATTAGACCGAGAGAGAAAGAAAGAAAGATAGAGATTAGACAAGGTAGAGGACCTGCAGTAGAGGGACTGCAATTTGAAGAGATGTTCAGCCAATGTTTCTCTTCCTCGCACATTTATCTTAAGCAGCAGGTGGAGAAAGAGAGAAGAGTGGTTTGTTTTTTCCTGAATTACCTCCCGCTGGGTGGTGGTAGGCTGAAAGTGGAGCGAGATGCTAGGGAAAGCCAGTCTTCTACCTGAGATAACAAATTAGCAGCAACCTCTCTCAAGCGCTACCTCTCAGAAGTAGGGTAAGGTATATTCTATTCAGACAGACAAACACACAAACACACACACACACACACACAGGGTCAAACACTCACCCCAGAAGCAGCTCTGGAGAGCGGTACCACCTGGTGGCCACGTACTCTGTGTAGTTAGCGTCATTCCCCTCTGATAGGTTTCGTGCAAACCCTGGCGAAGAGGAGAACATAGAAAGTAGGGGTGGGGGAAAAAATCGATTATTCGATTTTTCTTGATTCTATCTAAAACGATTCTGTCTCGATTCAGAAAAGTTCATTTTTTTTACACATCCATTTAATGTTGAAATGCAAGCTGCATCGATTATTGCATTTTCATAGAAAGACAAAATTGTAACAATGAAAAGCTTTTTCTCTTATTAGAAAAATAGAGAAGGTAATTCATCTGTTGATTTTCTTTAATTATCAAGTAGGAAGTAGGAAGTGATTTTAGACTCTGAAAGACTCGAAATGCATCGATAATCCTTTTATCGGTTTAGAATTGATAATCGATAATCGGTTTAGAATCAATAATCGGAATCGAATCGAATCATGAGGTGTCGAGAGATTCCCACCCCGAATATAGAAAGGGTGAGCACTTAGAACCCTGAGACCCAGAACCTCAGAGATCAACAACTAGATTAGGAGCAATTAAGCTATAATAACTATTGATATGCAAAGCCTCACAGTGACAACCAGAAATCTATATAAAAGTACTAAAAACCCATACTTAATAGTTAGTAAGTCAATAAATAAATCGGACAGAACAGGCCTAGCAGTAAACTGTCCACTGTCTGCAGCTCTCTCTAGTAAACAGCGACGTCCTGATACTGTAAGTAGATGACAGTGTGGACATGTAAGAGACAGAGATGACAATGACCCACATTCACAGTGTTGAGGACTCTCAACGCACCAAATGTTTCAGCGGGCTGCTAAGGCTTTCATGGCGTCCCAACAGGAGGGCCATGTGGCCAACATGATGTCGATGTCAATCTGGTGTATCAGACAGTGGAACTGTCGCTGCTCTCAGTGGCTTGTGTGTGTGTCTGTGTGTTTGTTTATTTATTTGTTTGTATGCATATGTGTGTGTTGCATGAACCTCCCAGGCGAGAACGGCTGCCTGTGCTTGTGAAGAGAGAGGGATGCAGTGACTGAGAAGAAGATGACAAGACAGGCGTAAAAATTAGCCCGTTGGCCGCTCTGTTATTTTTTCCCCTTCTCTCTTTCTTTTCAGCAATTCTTTGAAAAACATCTTGAATGCACACAATGCCTGCCTGTCACAAGTAATGAATATCACCGCCCTCCCAACGCCAAATGTCACATGGTGTGTTTGATTGCAAACAGGTTGCCAGAGGTGTCAGGGGGGTGGATGGGGAGAGGTGGCAGCATTAAACTGGCAACTGTCAAAGGAGAGTGAAGCGTGACGCATCAAGCGTGAAGCATGAAGTGTTTACTGAGGGGATGCGTTGTGTCGCTGTGACCTCCTTAGGCACCTAGACTGGCCTACAGGACAGGAAGTGCTGGTGCCAAGCAGGAAGAGTCCAACGAAGGCAGGGGAAGGGGGCACTGACGCACGGACAGGACTGGAGTGAGATGTGATGTGATGCGCACCATTGGTCTATGGCATGAGTGAGTGTGAGTGGCTCGTCACTCACTGGGCAACCATCTAGTTTCGCTCACCAAAGTCACACAGCTTAAGGACGTCGTCCGAGCTGATGAGAAGGTTCTCCGGCTTGATGTCTGGGGAGAGAGACAAGGAAATGAAGAGAGAGAGGTTGACCACTCCTTTTTTAAACAACTGTCTTCCTGTCTTCTGTCTTCCTACATTGAAATCCCCAACCACATGGCTTACATCCTCATATTGCAAAATAAACAACAGCAAGTGACCAAGCTCTTTCTCCTCACTTTTACTGAACCATCATGTGGACCATGGACACCTAAAAAGTATACTATGTGGTCATAAACCAACTATCCCAGCGATGCGGAAACAGGATTGTACCTCACCAAATAAATAAAAAGGTTGCAGACAAAGGTCTTCTTTCAATTGCTGATGAAGACCTTTGTCTAAACACCATTTGCAGGGAAAAAAAACAAAAAAACACCCACGTTGTTAGTGACTTTAAAGAATACATATTTAACTCTGCCTCTGGATAGGCCTCTATCCATCTCTAACTAAGGCCTTAAATAATGGATTCCCACTTTGCCCTTCCTTCTCCAAAATATTGCTCTTTCAGGCGCAGACAGAGAAAGAGATAAATAAAGAAAGAAAGAGAGAGAGAGAAAGAGTGAGTGAGAAAAAGAGACAAACAGAGAGACCTCCTAAGGGTTTTCCCATGGCTTCCCTACTGGTAGCAGTATCATAGCCATCATTAAGGGCTGCACTGCAGGTTCCTTTTGAAAAAAAATCAATGAGTAAAGATCTCCCAGTCCTACAGAGCTCTTGAGTCTGGCCTCAAGTCCTGATACAGAAACAAGAGCACACATCCCGGAGGATGTGACCTGAAAGCAGCACACTGACCTTTCTCTTCAGTCTCATGGACTGAAAACAAAAAAAATAAAATTGACTGTAGAAGTCTGCTCAGGACCAACATCGTCTAGCTCCTGGACGTTTGTATGACATAAAGGTCTGATTATGTGTGGGGACTCATAATATTGTCTCGTCTTTTTGTCTCTGTGAGTATTAGGCCATCTGGACACTCTTGCACCATTGCAGGATGCTAGCCAAAAACTCCTAGCATGCAAACTATTGAGCAGACTGGACTGCCACAGTAATCCCATTACCAAACTGGAGAGGAATGCTTTGAGACTGTCAAATAAACTGACACAGACACTCTGGCTCTATGGTTGGGGGCAGGGAATGTCTGTTTCTTCTGTCCATTTTGGTTGAAAGCTTTCAAGCTGACCTGACCTGACATTGATGATCTGTTAGAGCTGCTAGTTTGATGCTTACTTCACATTTCAGAAATTCACTTTTTTCTATTCCTTCATTGTATCTAAAAATAAACAGCAGCACCATAAAATATTTTAAACTGACTGGGCGTCTGTGCAATTATCCTTAACCTGAATTAGCTTGAATGTGATGTGGTGCTGCTTACCTCTGTGCACAATGTCATTCTTATGGCACCAGTGGATTGCTTTGATTAACTGGAAGATGTAGTTCCGCACTTTTTCCGGGGGAGCGCCGTTTGGGAACTCCTCCAGTAACTCCAGCATGTTCTGTTGGGCACATGTTAAATTCTTTACGATATCATTGAGTTAAGACAACTACCCCAATATCATCAAGCACATGGAATTCTATCAAATTCTACTGATCTGTGGATTCTATTCAGATCTAAATTACACTGCTGTGAAGTAGATATTTGCCAGATACTTTTTGAATGAGCAGTGAGGTATTTTTAAGAGCTGCTAAAATCTTGGCAGAACATCAGGTGCTTGTGGGGAACAGAGTAAAGGAACAGTGGCTTTGGGTCTCTACCTTCTCCACATACTCAAAGACCAGGTAGAGTTTGCCACGCCGGCGGAAGGCCTCCTTTAGCTCCACAATGTTCTCCTGCTTCAGGGTGCGGAGCATCTTCAGCTCCCGAAGGGTCGTCTCCTTGACCTCCTCATTCTCTGTGGCAGACACGACAGTGGACATGGTGAGGATGAGAGCATGAGAGTAAGGACAACACTCACAAAAAAAAGAGTTCATAAATTGAGGAACAGTAAAAAACAAACAAACAAAAGAACAGGAAGAATAGAAAAGCCTTTATTGTCATTGTATTTGCATACAAGGACATTTAGTGACGCTAAATATAGGGCACCATTAAAAATGTCACACAATGACAGATAACTGTATATAGCAAGACAATATAACCAAGAGATATGATTGGAGCAGAATCGACAAACACAGTGAACACTGAAATAAAAACTGAAAGTAGGATAGAGAAAACTTGACAGAGAGGAAGTTGAGTATAAAAAGAGATGCAGTGACAGGGGGAGGTACGTGAGGACAGAGGCCAGCGAGGACAAGAGAGAGAGAGAGAGAGAGGGATAGAGGGAGAGAGAGGGAATAATAAGGGAAGTGGTGTGAGGGAAGAGATGACGAGGGGCCGTGAAAGCAGTCAACCAAACAATGCAATAAAGAACAGAGCCACTTGAAGTGACATTTCTGTGGCCCGCACACAAGTGCAAGCTATGTGCGAGCTGAGATGCAGCACTGAGAGACACAAACAGACAAGTGGATGGGAAAGTTTACATGTGAAGAGGGAAAAATCAATAAGAGCAAAAGGCTGGGGAAGAACACCCTGCTTCATAGCAAGGCAGCTTTTAATAGACCTAATTCAGCCCAGCCAACCCTTTAGGGATATCTGAGTATCGCAGACAGGTGTCTTTGATTAGGTTTGCAGCTAAACCCCTCAGGAGAGCAGGTCTCGAGGGGAGAGGATCGTGCTTCTCTGGGCGGAGATTAAGTCATGCAAGGGAGAGATGGAGGAGGATGGGAAGCAACGATAGAGGACACCCAGCATCACAAGGATGATCTCATTTTAGAGTTGAACCACACAAACATTATGGAAATGGGTAATCTCAGTGGAGCTTTTTTCCCCAGACAGGATTGTTTTGGCCATATCAGCAACCCCTTGGCACCGTTTGGCAGTTGAGTAACATCAGTTGCTGCGTGCTGTAAGTGTACCGTCTTATTATACACAGGACTGCATTTAAGAATTCAAACGGCGGCTGATCTCCTTACCCTCACTGTCCTTGAACTTCTTAATGGCCACGATTTCATTTGTCTCCTGCAATAAAAAATGAGAGAGAGAACGAGAGAGAGGTAGAGAGAGAGAGAGAGACATAGAGAGAGAGAGAGAGAGAGAGAGCAACTAATTAGAAGCGCAGACCGTTGCTTGGGGGCCGGGACCCGGCTCTCTGTGGGTGTTTGCAACAGAAGTGCTGTAATGAAAGAAACACCTCTGATTGCATCTGATTAGCAGGGCCTCTCTACTACACTATGCCACGCGCCTCTCAATGAACCACGACACTGGTGCATGTCCTCCCTTGCCAACGCCGACTGCTACATGAGACACTACGATTGTTAAAAGCCAAGACAATACAGTTTGGTGAGATGAAGTATCCTCTAAAGCCAGGCTGGGGAAGAGAACCTCTAGCCAAGATTTCCCCAGGGTTAATTACAAAAATAAAGAAACACATCAAACACAACATGATGCGTACTGAAGAGGTAACGATGAAACGGTGTGGTGTCAGTCCTGGGTCCAGCCTATGATTAGTGCCATGTGAGAAGGTCTCTCTGATGTTCAGAGAAGGCCTGGCCCTCTTCACTGCTGCCAGAAAGGGGCGTGGATGAGAGCTACTCTCCTGTCCTCTTGTGTCTACTCCATGCCCTACTTTTGAGCCCAGCTCTCCCCAGCCTCCACTGTTCTGCTCCACTTTCATTCTCCATGAGAGAGAGAGAGAGAGCGCGAGAGAGAGAGAGAGATACAGGTGACAGAAGGAGAGAAAGGAAGAGAGACATGAGTATGAGAGTGAGACGGAGAGAGGGAGGGGATGAAAGAACAGGAAAATGAGAGAGGCACAGAGAGTGAAATAAATTCAGGGAGACAAAGACAGCAAATAAGTGTGATAAAAAGATAGAGGTCGGAAAGAGAAAGAGTGTGAAACAGAGCGGTAGCAACAGGTTACAGTGTTGTTTGCGGATGCTGGAACCCCTCCTTCAGAAGGTCTTCACAAGCCTATCGCTCACTGTAATGTTAGTCACGAGTGCTCAGATCATGAGGTGCCACGCACAGGCAATTGTTCAATCAAATTAACTTAAGACGAGCAGCACAGCATCCCTGATGGAAAAAATGCATCTCATAAGGCACAGTGCGCCGGTGAAGAGGTTACATCTTCCTGGCTAATCTCATTTTCGAGCTCGCTGTCAGACAGAGATTAGGAGAGGAAAGGGTCATCAGCGTGTGCCCGCATTTGGAAATGGAAATCTCGTGAGTAGTGAAGCATTTCGGGCGACGCGAGTAAGATGAATCTATTTCGAAGGGGGTGCTGAGCAGCCCTGAAGCACTGCTCTAATTTGGGACCTGAAGCCTTCGCAGTGTAAACAGGGGCGCCTCCGTCGCAAACACAGAGCAGAATTAACAGGCACTGTTTGCTTATGCAACCGACCTGTTTACGTATGAACTGCCAAGGCTACCGCGGCACCACTGCCGATGCGGTTCCCTGTGAAGCTCCGGCAACTTCTCTGATCCACCCGTCAGAGGGAGCATGGGTGAAAAGAGCAGAAGGTGTAACTCTGGAGCCAGCCACCAGCTTGTGACTCAACAGGGGCCTGACCTTCGCCCTCCACCCTCATTATGGAGATCTATTTGCAGGAGAGGAAGGAATCTGCACACCCAATCGAAGAGCACAGGGGAGGGGTGAAAAGGTGTGAGAGAGCGAACAGGGGATGAGAGAAGATGGATGGAAGGGGTATATGAAGTCAACAGCCTTCCTGCCATGAGGGAGCCCATCAGGCTTCTTTAAAATTGAGCCGTGTTTTTGGCTCAAGCCTTATTACCTGCCACACCGGGCCCTGCACTGTTTCAAATACAACTTGACAGGCTATTCATTTGAAGCAATAATGAGCGCAGCACTGTCCAGTATTTTTTTTTTTCTCCCCATCCCTGCCCTTGATGCGAGGGACGACTGCCAGATCTCCCTTGCCCTTTCACACGAGACCTCCGAAACCCTGTGGCACCCCCTTGAGTGCTCCACCATCAGGGGAGGGAGCCTCATTGATTGGCCCTTGATTGATTAGCCCATCATGTCCTCCATCAGGACTAGCCTCTCTGCAGCTGTGGGGCTCCAAAGCTGCCTCAGTGGCTGCCTGCCTGTTACGCAACACTTTTTATTTCAAACCCTTCCTCCAAAGCAGAATTCTCGTGTTTGAGAGTCCGAAGGGGCTCATTCATCTTCGCCTAGGCTGTGCTGCTGTCCCGCTCCCCCCCTGTGAGACATCCATCATGCCCAGGTCTATCCCTAGCTGGGATGGCAAGCAGGAGGACAGGGGGATTTCTGGTTTTGGGGATCAGTGATGTAAGTTTATGTGGTCATACATGCATCTCATGCAAGCGTCATCCAGGTCAGAAGCCCATGCTTTCAGCAATGTGGCTGAGAGGGGCTGGGGTTCCCATGCACCTGTGTCCAGAGTAGAGCCGCAGCTAATCCATCAGCCCTGTGAAGGTCCAGGGGGGAACACCGGGGACAGCGGCTCTGGCTGGTGCCAACAGAACAGGGACGGTGCTGCTCTGAGCCTGAGAACAGGAGGGGTTGTGTTTGTGATGGCGGGGAAGAGGATCAAGGCAGAGCTGGGGGGGCTATCACTTTGCTTCAGAAGCCACTTCAAAAAGGTGTGGCACCATGCCTGGAATGTTGGCAGAACCCACGGAGATGTTATTTTTTCTTCCTTATACGTTTTTTGTTTTGTTTTTGTAGAGTCATGCTTACACTGTAATCAAGACCTGAAACACTGGGAGGCTTTGTTATGGGTGGGGTGGGTGAGGAGGGTGCTGGGTGAGGAGGCACCAGGCTTTGATTTAAAGCCCCATTTTGAGAGAAATGTTTTATTTTTTTTGCTATTGAGTAGTATCAAAAGATTTTACACAAATATAACTCTGCATAGTTTTATTTATTGTGACTTTGGAGATGAACACTAATGTAACCAAAGAATAACGAAAACAATCAATGACAAATTTGACTTTTTTCAGCCCACATTGTTTTCTAAGCCTTTTAATGTTGATTTTGTGTAATCTAATATATTGTTGTTGGAGACATGCATAATATATTGGACAATTTATTTAATTACAAGCTAGTTGAGTTAAGTTTTCAAGGTTGCAACCTTCCAAGGCTTGTGCTTCCTCCGAAAACGTCTTCCTCAGTTTCTTCGTCGCCTCTGCCATAATGTCCATACGGAGAATACTGCGCTAGCTTCCTCTTATAGAATATAGCTAGCGCATGGGTCTAGTTGCTGTTGCGTGAGGTGGTGCCATAAAGCATTATGTAGTTCTGTAGCGCGAGGTATTGCGCTCTGTACCCCAAAGTTACATAGTCCAATACCAGGCGCACTGGGTGTGCTGTGGCAGTGGCACAGGTGCCATTCTCTGTATAGTAAGTCAGTGTACTACCAAAATTATTTTGAAGCTGTGTGACGATGTGATCGTCCCTACAGATGAATATGTGCTCTGGCTGCCAAGCCATCAAGCCGGGCTCTTTGGTGTGACGGTCAGAGCACATGTTTGGCACTCCATAAAACCTGGGTTCGAGTCTGGGTGAAGTGACCACACTCTCCCTTCGCTACAAATGGTGTCAGAAGTGGGATGACTCGCTGTGAGGTTATCGGAGGCCACATGTGAACACTGTGAGGGACCCCGAGGAATGTTGACCCCTTGTGAAGGACCCCATGGTTGGGTGAAGCACTTGTGTTTGTAGGGTGCTCTGGATGGGAGAAGCATGATTGGTGTATGTGTGAGGGATGACTGTGTGCGTGAAGCCGGGCTCTTTGGTGTGGCGGTCGAGTCCCAGTGGCGTGAACATGCTCTCCCTTCACTATAAGCTGTTATTTACTTTAAGGGAAAGATCCAAGGAGACACGAGCGGAAAACGCTCTCCTGCTCCCCACTTAATTGCAGGATGACAAGGTGCAAATGGGTCTTGATATAAAGACTTAATACCAAAAGGCACCTCAAATATGTATTTTATTCCTGTAAGCATTGCAGGCAAGAGCTGCACTGATCCCGATTAACCGCATTATATGAGGAAGTGTTAGCAGCTTATCTGGGGTAAACAAGCACGCTTATCTCACACTAAGCACTAAGGTCCTTGTGACATTGCTAAGGGTGTTGTATGCGAGCCACTACATATGCTGGTTTGAGTACATTTATGGTACTGCAATCCCACTGCTCCTCAGGAAAGTCTCACTAGGCGTACCATAAGCTACAAATGAATTGTGTTCGTCTAACACACAACAGATATCATAGTTGTAGGTCTGCCAAAAAAACAGACAAGTTACCAAAGGCTACAATGAATTTTGAATGGCCGCATGAGAGCACCCCAGTGAGAATGTCAAGTCCTGAAAGATTCATTTGCTGGCCCATTTCAATAGCAATTCAGCGGGACAAATATAGGTTAGGCACCACAGGGGTTAAAGATGAAAATGTAACATCAGAAAACAGGCTAGCCTCTCGGAGCTCATTTTCCTGTCAGACGTTATTAGATAGGATAAAAACCGCTCTAGGCCATTCAAAGGAAGAAACTGACAAGTACCAGAAACAGAATTGAACTGTATGCCTCAGTGGTATTGGGGTTTGCGAAATGTGATAGACTTAAGGCTTTGTACACTCCAGTAAACAGCTGCATACGTATCACTGGGATTCAAGTGGTTAAAAAGTGTCCTTGATACTTCCAGAAGACGAAGAATAGAAAAAAAAATTCAGATTGAAGGAGGTTAGACTGTCTGTGTATTCAGCCCAATGACTGCACAGACCAGAAAACTAAAATTAAAACACATCTATCGGGGGACAGCTGATCTCTCTCATTCTCCCTCCCTCTCTCTCGTCCTCCCTTTAACTCCCTCTCTCTCTCCCTGTTAACGCCTTCTTTACAGGTCTTTGCAGAGAAACGCTCTACTCAAGGTGACCCATTTAATGCGATGCCACACACAAGTCATTTTTTTCCCTCTCCTGACCCAGTTTCTGCTCATTTTGCTGAGAAGAAGGAAAGAAAAAAAAATGTTGCCTCCAAAAGTGGGTGGGACGATTTGTCATCATTAAAGTTCCTTCAGCGCCGAGCAAACATTACAACCACATCACAACTTCACGTCATCCCACTGTTGCAAACATTACAAATACGGCATCTCTTTAAGTCTATTTGTATGATGTTGGCAGACTTTTGTGTCAATGAGAGGGGGTAGGTGGGGCAAGCAGCAGCTTTTGTCTCTGCACGTGTTTGCTTTAAGTCACACGCAGGCTCAGTTCAGTCTTACCCGAACTACCTGGCCGTGCACAAACAGTTACGCTTTGCCAGGCTGGTTGGCACTGAGCTGGTCGGCCACTGTCCAATCAACACGTTCAGGAGCTCTGCGGGGTTCCTTTCCATCTCGGATTCCCATAAGAAAAGCTTGAACCACAGAGTGACAGTTGCATGGTTACAGTAGCATGAAGACAATGACAAGAATCCAGATGCATGACCGATCCGAGCGCTGTCTTATCACATGGCTGCTCTGATACGTAATGAGTGTTGCACATGCATGCTGACTGTCGACACATCCCATTTGTGCTGGTCCAATGACACGGCTCCATAGCTGCATAATGAGCTGATTGATATGCTGCTACAGCGCGCAACGCTTTCACAAGATTGACAGAAGCCGTGATCGACGTGACAGTGACCTTGGCTGGGGGATTTATAAACAGGCCTCTCATCGCAGGGCAACTTGGCAAGGCCGAGGCAGGGGGTGCTCGATAAAGGAAGCCATTACTGGCATAATTGCTTTTGTTCTCTCTTATTCCATTTGGACGATCCTCTGGGTGCCTCGTTGTTGCGCCCCTGTCTGATTGTGGACGCGAGCTCTTGATTTCCACAAGGGTGTCTCCTCTTTCCTTCTCGGCGCGAGAGCAAACACTTTGGCTAAGCAAATGTTTAAACTTCACTCTGTGCTTTTGTAAGTGACTTTTTCTGAAAAGCCGGGGAATGACAAAGCTTAAAATAACCAGCCTTTCTTCAAACCTTGACCTTAATTACCACACTGAGAGAAGGAGTCAGGCAGCACACACTGAGGGGAAAACGAAAGGCAGAAACCTTTTGATGCCCAGCGGAAGGTGGTGGCTTACGGGGAGGATAATGTGGTCTTGCCTTTGACTTTAGTGGCTACGTTGTAAGCCTCACCTCAGCCAGTCTTTCTTGCCATTCTGTTTCCCTGTATCCACTGCTAGCTCACTGCTAATCTCACAGGAGCTGGATACTGCAGGGTAATAACAGGGTGACCCCAAACTGGGCCACACTCTTACCTGCCTACAGTGCTCTCGATTGAGCGGACGTGCAAAGCACTCGTATCAAAATGGAGGCTTTAGTTCAGCTGTGTCTGAGTTTGTGTGTGTGTGTTTGTGTGTGTGTCTGAAGATGTCCACTCTCTTCCTCTCTCCCTCTTCCTCCTTCACTTCAAATCTCCTCTCCGATCAAATCTTCCAACCCACTATCTCCTCTCCTCTCTCACACCCTCAGAGAAAAAAAAGTGATGCAATCTAAAAACCCGTAAGGGTTCTTTGGCTTGCTTCAGCTTGTATCTTTGACCAACTGCACAGCACTTAAGACCACTTCAGTGTGAAAAGCACAAAGACCTAGCCTGACTCCAAGCTCAGTATTCACTGGGATTAGAGTCTGGAACTGCTGTTCGCATGATGAATCGATGGGCCCTCCAATCAGTGATTAGTAGGGGTGGCTAAGTGAAATGGCATTGAAATGCAGCATAGTTACAACAATGGCGGCAGTGCTAAAGCTGGACAGAGTGATACAAACAGAAGTAGCAATGCTAACAAACATTGAAGAATTGAAGCCAAGGCAAAAATAATAATTATTATATAAAGTATAGCAATCTCATAGTGGTCAATGCCGATTGGTTAAAGGCTGGTCCAATGGTTTTAAAATTAACGTGAAGTCCATTAGGATGAAACGATGGAGTGAGGCTATTCACAAAGTGAATTTGGGTCTGACTATACAAGGATAACAAAGACCATCTCATCTTGTGAAGAAACGTTTCTGTATTGATTTTTAAGCAGAAACTGGCATTGTCTTTTTTTTGTCTTAGGTTTCTTAGCCTCGGTGCTCACTGAGGTCCAGACAAACCTCCCCCACAGTGGGAGGAGACTGAGTCTCTGAGAAGTGCGGTGGCAGTGTTAGGTGAACAGCTGGCGCGTGTCGCGGCTCACTTTTCGCACGCTGTACCCGCCGTTGGCCAGACACACGTGGCAGGCAGCAGGTGCCTTACACACCAAACAAAACATATGATCAGGGGCAGGTGGGTAGATAACGGGAGCTTACCATAACATTTCCAGGGCTCCTGATCCCCAAAGGGCCTATAGGAGTTGGCCAGCTCAGAGTACATTTCCAATGACAAGAGATGCACCACCGGGCTGCAAACTAGAAACTGCTTACTTGCGACCCCCTCACAGAACCACTGTGATTGCAAGCAGTGCAGCCAAATTAGCTGGTAAAAAAAACCTGAATATTCAGATCAATGTTTTTACAATTGTGACTGCCATAATGTTTAAACAAACAGCTTCTTTTCTGTGTTTCTGTGGTTAAACAGGAAGAGTGGTTTGTTGTGGTATGCTAAAGCTTTGCTTTACCAGGTAGCAAACATGCTGTTAGGAGCACAAACTGTGGTGTCTTTGGTTCAAAGTTGTCTCAATAAAGACATGCAAATGTCCTCACCTTCAACTAAGATTGTCACTCACTGCGAGGGAAGACATAACGTCTCCTGAGGTCACGTCATTATGACCCCGTGTTCTGCGATAATAGTCACTAAAATTAGCTCCAAAACACTCCATGCTGAGCACACATGCATACAATTATGCAAAGAGTGTCGGTGTCTCTCCATCTCAGCATGAGAGTGCGACTAAAAGCGCATCCTCCCGTCCCTCCAACAGTGGGTAATCCTTCATTACCTTAGATCACGGCTCAACAGAGCAATATTTGTCAACCTTAACACTGCCAAAGAAAAAAAACAACACTAAACAAGAACAACCTTGAAGTGTGATTGGTGCTTTATCATGTTGTTTTTTGCTGCTTTGATTTACTTGTTTGTTTCCTGCCATTTTCGGTTGCTGGCAGGAGTGCAGTCTCAGCACTTCCTGTGACATAATACAGCTGCCGTAAATCAAATGAAAGAGGCGGCGATGAAGCCTAGGCAAGCGACATCAGAGGACTAAGAGTGAATTGGTACAGAGAAAGGATTCCCTACCTATGACCAAATGTGGTCACAAAGCCCAGTTTTGGACATTTTGGGACCCTGTAATATACACACACACAACACACACACACACACACACACACACACACACACACAGGAAGGGCAGTCTGGTGTGTACATTTGGCTAGCTCTCATTCACACGGCCTTTGCTTGCGGTTCTATCAGGTTGAGCCCATTTGACGAGGCAAGCAAGGCCCTTTAGTGTCGTCGTGCTCAGGGGACCCTTTTCCAATCTTCTCTGAGCAAACAAACACCATGTGCCATTAACCGCCCCGGCACTCTTGTCCCGCCCAGCACAGACAACACTGAAATAGGTGACACTGACGGGAAGGCAAAATATACTTTACTCTTCCAGGTGGTGTCAGTGTCTTATAAGTCGCCCATTCATGTGCAAATTTTCTGATAGAGAGGTGCTCTGCCTCTTGTATATCAGTGAAGTACCTCGTTTGCCATATTATATTGTAATTACATGCTTCAGACTGGAAAAACAAGGTCTTTCAAGGTTTTGGTGACGGGCTGTGACACGTTTGCACACATACTTATGACAACATGAAGCCTGCAATCAGTGTAACAAAGCAACAGGCGCCATTGATGTTGTGTACAAACACCAAGGGTTGTTTCATAGGCAACAACTTAGACTTATTTCACGAGCAAGTAATTATTTTCAGGATTATTTTGCAATTAAAACACAGTTCAGTGGCATAAAAACACAATGGAAGCATACACCGCACTTTTTAATCAGTAATTGTGAATGTCCAGGAGTAATGTCTCCTGCAAACTGCAAAACCGGCAGCGGTGTTAGTTTGCTGCATATCACACTGTAAGAGAGAAAACTTTGTGCTCGATGTCAAATTGCTTGTTGATGTAACATTCACTCCCTGTCAAATTATACTTTCAAGAAATGCCTTACAAACGACAGAGTTGTGATGACAGGAAGACAGCTTGTGTCATCCATGCTACAGGCTTTGTAGGCGTGGGATATAGCTGTGGTCACACTGTGTGATCCTCCGCTCCAGGCATTAGGATGGCCTCAGATCTTACTGAGTCACAGGCTAAACTGCACGTGTCACTTTTAAACCACATGAACCAAGATTTCAAGATCAGTTGATGGTCTGCAAAAACCACACCACTCTCTCAGAAACTCACCAACACCCAATGTCCTACACTCAGTGTCCCAACACCAAACTCACCAGCACCCTGTGTTCAAACTGACATCACTTTCTCTAAAAATACAGATGATTCAATCCTCAAACATAGTGCACCACAGTTTGCTTTAAAAAGAATCTGCAAATGTTTGAAAAGAATCTTTTAATGCCACAATCCCTAAATGAACCCTAGGCCGATTTGAGGTGTTAAACTGTTCACACAACAAAACACTTTTGTCTATCAAAAATAACTCTCTGAAAAATCAAGACCATACTTCTGTCTTGCACTGAAAGTCAGTCTTGTTATTTATTGAATGGTAAATTTCTTATCATAAGGTACTAAACACAGGAGGCATTATGCTCCGTAAGAGGTAATTTCCATTGATCAGGGCCCTTTGAAGCTGAATCTTGTCAGTGCTAATGCTTAAAGAAAGCGGCTGATGCCTTTAGTCAGTATAGATTAAAATAGTACAAGCATGTGACACAGCATGAAGCATCACATTAATTTCACAAAGTAAAAAATAGATGTAATGCCCTGTTATTACTCAAGTGCTATTCTGCTGGGAAGGAAAAAAGGGGACGGGGCAAGTCATTGTCAAAGCCTGTATGAAAATGACAAAAGCGGGGAGAAAAATAAATATTACTTCCACCCTGCCATGTTTAATAGTGTCTGACATAAACAGCTTTTTCGCATATGTGACATATCCATTATTTATGTCCCTTCCTCTGCATTGCAAAACAACGCGTTCACAGGGCATAACTCAGAGAGTGCTCCAGAACATTCAATAAACAAGAACTCATAGGGTTATTCTGAGTCTAATGTTGACCCCATTTCCTCACAGCACTATAAGAACATTCTGGAGGGAGGCAAAAGATGCTGAAAATGTGGATGGGGGATGGAAATGACTGTGCAAGGTTCAATTACGTGCTTGTATTGGCTGGGTTGACAAATCAACACATATAAATGGTGTGTGGTGTGCTTCACCAGAAAGGGGAATCTACACAGTGCAATCATATGCGTACACACCCACCCACACACACACACACACACACACACACACACACACACACACACACACACACGCACACACACACACACACACACACACACACACACACACACACACACACACACACACACACACACACACACACACACACACACACACACACACACACACACACACAAACACACCCACACCCACACCCACACCCACACCCACACCCACACCCACACACACACACACACACACACACACACACCCACATGCACCTTTTCCCACCTCCACCTTTTCATGTTCATGTGCAAAGGCATGCCTGGAATTCTCATTCTACACAGCCATTGTCTGCGGTCCTACAGGGAGGCTCTCTCTCATCCATCCCTACAGCAAAGAGGCTCTGATTGATCCCATTCCCCCTCTGTCCGTCCCTCCCTCTCTCCCTCCCAACGGCTCGTCATTCCAACCTCAATCCTATCCTATCTCATCTCCAGCAATTAGCCAGGCAGGCAGTGGCTTCCTGTCCTTTCCAGTGGGCAAGCATGGTGGCGGTGGAGCAGCACTGGGCGCCTGTGCAGCGGGTCATCTGGGATCCTTTGTGGGACATAATTAGCTTCTCCCTTCACGCGCCATCAGCTGCGGACGGCCGCCACGCCCACCTCTCTCCTCTCAATTAAGAGACGGAACACCAGGCTCAGGCTGGCGTGGGCATGCGTGTGCCGCATCTACTGGGCAAGGCAGAGTGATGCCACACACATACACACATTCAGCTTACCAAGGATCAAAACACACTGCTGCACGAGCACCTGAGCTTCGGGACAGAGCCGTGGCAATCCCTGCGTGGCGTGTCGGTGAAATGTCCCTTGTCACGTAGTTGAGTTGGCCATCACCGACATTCAACACTAAAGTCACTTAGACAAGAACAACTGCACGGCCATCAGGAGCATGGAGCTCAGCCACACGCAGGATGGCACTGGATGGCACCAAAGCTGATGTGAGAATTAGAGAGGAGGCTCTGGATGAATGAATGCCCTGCCAGGCGTGCCCTCCACAGTTGGCCTGGTGCTGTTCTAGGGCAGCGGCACGGCAGAGGGAAATGGGTGGAGCAGGGCGGCTTTGGTGCGGAGGTGGCTTTCATCCGGCCCCTCTCTGTGTGTGCCCTCGGAGAACTCGGAGGAAGAGGAGGAGGAGGAGGAGGAAGATGCACACCCTGGCTCGAGGTGTTACCAGCCACACCTCAGTCATACAGCAGCAGCAGAGAGCTGACACCTCCAACCCCCCTCCCTCGTTCTCTCACTTTCTCACTGCTTTTCCTTCCTCCCTTTCACACTGATGTCTCTCTCTCTCTCTCTCTTTCTCTCTCTCCCTCTCTCTCTCTCTTTCTTGTTCAGCCCTTACTATAGTACAGAAGAAAACAATACTATGAGTCATGTTTGCAAACAGAAATGTACCTAATGCCTGGACATGCAGTACACACACCCATACAACACGCACCACACAAAAAAACTCAACGTCAGCAAACAACTGTGTCATATAGTCTTGGAAGACGCAGAGCGCGAACAACAGATGACAGAGAAACGTGTCAGTTTCGACATGTGTTAACCAAGGGGCTATAAATAAAGGCTAAAAGTATGCTGAAGTGTAGCCTGCTTTTGTGTGGTGATAATCAGGGGCCTAATCATAGCGCTACAGCGGCTGGGGCTCTAATGGAGAGCCTGGCGTGTGCAGCTGCTTTTGGAGATGGCTTTGGATCAATCAGAGTGTGAATTATAAAGCACAGTAATTACAGGCTGGGGATGCAGACTACAGTGGGCCACACCACACCACACCACCACCCCGCCCCCCTCTCATTCATCTGAGTACCCAGTTCACCCAGAACACTGGCTCTCATACAGTCTCAACATGATACACACATACACACACACACAGAAAGACAGAAAGAGAGAGAGAATTCTCACTGTGCCCACATGAAACACACACACACACACACACACACACACACACACACTCAAACACACACACTCAAACACACAAAATAACAACATTCTCATTTCACACACAGTGCACTGTGCAGCTGAGCCCATAGAAACACAATATCACACACTGGTCAACCACTCACAACTATGCCATATCAAATGCGAAAGAGGATTCTAAGCACCACAGGGACCTCTACTAGTGTAGTACATTTGTTTTATGTAGAACCAATCAATGTCTGCAATAAGATTGGCACTATAGATTACCAGACTGAATGGAACCTATTCTCATTTGTAGTTCCACGTTGGTGGAACAAACTGCCTAGTACTACCAGAGCAGGTGCGTCCCTCTCTACCTTCAAGAAGCTTTTGAAGACCCCACTTTTCAGAGAGCATCTCCCTTCCTAACTGGCACCTTGACTAATACTTAACTTGCACCTCAGCAGTTACAGTCCCGCACTTCTTTTTCTTTCTATGTCGTTTTCTATTTCTTATGTAAAGTAGTATTTATTGTTACACCAGGTTTTTATTGCTCTTAGCTTGACTGTTCTCTCCTTTGTATGTCGCTTTGGACAAAAGCGTCTGCTAAATGACTAAATGTAAATGGAACCTATAGCACAAGCTTCATTAAGCTCTCAGACAAAGTAGGAGGCTGGGCACACAAAAGTAGGGCACTGATGACCTATCTATAGGATTCTATTTCTATGGTTGTACCTGTATGTATCCTGCATTAAGAGTAGTCTGCATGTCCTTCAGTTTAGCTGGAAAGTCAAGTGAGAATGCCCTACACATTTTTAATGACAACATAAAACAACATATGTGCTGACAATCATGGCAACAACATTGCTTATACAGCCAAGAAGCAAACGATATTTGCTAAGCCGTTATTATTATTTTTTCCTCTCTTTTTTTGATTCAACAAAGTAGATTGAATGTGACCTTTCACCGATGCTATTAACATAATAATATCTTGGGAAGATGTGAGCTAGTCTTTGGAGGGATATGCTACATTATTATTTACTTCAGAAAGCTCTCAAGGCAGGGAACAATGCTTCATTTAAATGGGCCGACAAAAGGGACCGGAGTATTAAATATAGAATGATTTCTTCCTGTTGTCTACAAGATACCACAGACCCTTAGTCTGGAGATTTGCACTGTACCATGACTACCCAAACTTTATGGCTTTACCAAGTAACAAAAACAGCCTGTTTTTTTCTTTCCAGCCATGCAGATGCACATAAACAGGCACATAAAATTCAGTGGAAAATCCTACCGCTCAGCCTAATATCCTGGGACATTTGTGTTACAAACAACTGCATTCTACTTTGCCAAGGGCTTGTTTACACACGTTTTCCTCAGTCATGGGAGACTTTCAGTGATTTTATTTCATCAACGGTTTTGCTGGTTTGCTATGGATGAACTTGCTGTGGATGAACAAACTGGCTTTCTATGGATGGCTGACTTACGATCTGATCTAAGCCAAGTATACAACTATGCGTCACTAGTCACAGCTTATGTCCAACTACGACTTTTAGTGAACTAAAGAAACTAGGTTTGAAGTCAAAACTATAGAAACACACCCTTACCATGAAGGGCCTAAGTATTTAATGTCAACAGTGCTCCGTTCAACAGAGCCACGCAACACATACAATGGCCCTGCACATGGTACATCTTCACGTCACCATACGCAGTCCCTTACCAACAGGGAGACACAGTTTATTATATCAATGTCTTTCAAGAGTAAATGACACTGACAAAGTGGCAGCGTCCGCTGGGCCTTTTGCCTCGGCTTGCACCAGATTTAGTCACCCTGTTGCCCTTTGGCCAAAGGGACTCAACAGAAACAGGTCGATGGATGATTTTACGCCATCAACAAACACAGCAGGAGCGGTTTGTCAGTTTGAGAGTCATGACCCACCAATCAAACGTATTGACACCCGTTTGAGTTTTCTCCCTGGCCGATCAATAAGCTGAATGATTGATGTCGGCCTGCCATTGGAGGCAGGTGAAGGACACAAGAGAGACACTCAGCCGCAGCCACTCCTGGAGTCGTTTGGTTTGCTCGCTTGACCTGTGAGTAACCTTAACTTTCAAACAGAGCTGCACTGTCCGACGCCTTAGTGTCTTAGGGATGGGAGCCATATCCTATGGCGCTAGGAGCAACATTGCTGGAGAGCCGACAGAGTGACGCACACGCTACAGGCGGCACCATAGTCTCTTCTCTGCAGCCACCGGGAGGTGGCAGAATGCGCGCTGGCCTTGCCCTGAAATAGAGTGACCATCTGCCCTGGTCTGCAGGAGAGGACTGGCAGGGGGGATGGAGGGAGGGAGGGAGGGAGGCTTTGTCAGGAGTCTGGCGATGTGGTGGATTCTAAATAAATCTCTCAGCCCGTGGCCGTCCTTCAAGTTTGGAGAGAGACAAAGAGAGAGGAAGGGGGTGGAGAAACGAGTGGGCAGCTCACCCATCAGCATAAAAATGTCTCTGCAGGAGCCGGATCTGTGCATGGCAGAGACCTGCGAGCATCAGATCCCAGCATTGTATTCTTAAGCCTCAAGGGTTTTGTGGGACAGGTTACCTGTCAATGTTAGCCTTAACACATAAAAGCTAGAATGGAATGAGTCAGTGAAAATACATGTCGCTTTACAGTTCAACATGGCACGTCATAAAGGCCTTGTACGGTTTCCCCGGTGATGACAATGGGTTATGTTGGCTTCCACAGTGGAACCCAACAGAGATGGAGGCGAATTCTGGCCTCACATTCACATGAACATCTGCTGTATCCATGTTCTCCTCGTGCATGCAATATGTCACTTTCACATGGCCTGCTATGCTTGAGGGGAGATAAGAGTGAGACTCAGCAATGCAACAACAAGGTTTCACATTATGTTTAGTAAATTATATAATGATTAATTTAGCAACCAAAAACAGAAATGTGCTATTTTAGTCTTTTCTTCAAGAGGCTTATCTTGTTATGTATGATACACTGACTTTGTCAAAGTTGAACACAATCATGTTTTCTGTCCTCATCGTGTTTTCTGTTTACCGTGACAAGCCACAGCAAACAAACCAGGATTTTCAGATTCTTTTCTTCAAGGGGCTTATCTTGTTACGTATGATACACTGACTATGTCTAAGTTGAACACAATCATGTTTTCTGTTCTCATATTGTTCTCTGTTGACGGTGACAAGCCACAGCAGACAATCCAGGATTTTCAGATCGTCCATCACCAGCCAAAAAACAGACATCACACTTCTTAAGGTGGATGAAAAACCCAGCAAGGCTACATGGCAAGGACAGAAGACACCAATATCAAAGACTTAGATACTATGCTCACATTTCCTCCTCTGTGACATCAGAGCGGTATAATTAAAAGCAAACAAACTAATGACTCAGCCATGTCTTAAACTCCCATCAGATGCCGAATCCAGCTTTAATTAATTGGGATCCTGGAGCATCATATTTACATGGCTGATAGATAGCTAAACCTCCCCCCCTGGTCTAAATTCAGCCCTCACAGGATTAAGGAGTGCCTCTATCAGCAGAAATACAGGCGGGCCCGTCGCCCCTGCTAATCCAAATGCCCCCCATGCTTGTTTCACAGCATCGGCTTTGAAATGTAAAAGAGAACTTCCTCCGTTGAGTTAGTGAATGGGTGTTATATATACAAAACACCAAAAAGCTTAAACTTATTCAGTTAAATACACACTCCACAGCATAGAAGGTTATTCGTCTCTTAAGAACGGTTTTATGGCAATATTTACAGTAACAGGTCTCCCTAACTTCTTCATTAATCAAGTCCGAGCAAAAATCTTCACACAATGTTTATAAAGGAAATTTACATCAATATGAAATAAAAGACTGTTTTAGTGTTGTGCCTTTAAGGCAGGAAAAGGGTTTATTTTTTCTTACCTTGTGTCGACACTTCAGGACTACACCATAGGCTCCTGAGGGGGAGAGAAATGTGCAAATAAATCCATCAGCAGTCCTATCACACTTCCCATAATCATACTATATTTTCACTGCAAATGAGATGCCTTGTAAAAGCTGACAGAAGGCTACTGTTTTATTATTGCGTTTTTTTCCCCTCCTCATTTTGTGATATGTGAATGAATGGAGCCACCGCACTGCTGATATGCACGTTGGAATAGTGTCACCTTCAGTGACAAATCTGACATTAAGACAAACAGGAGGGCATTAAAGGGGGATTTTTGTGACTACCGCCGCCGCAGCCGAGCCGTCTGTCCAGAAGTGCTGGGGGAATACATATGAGCTGTCTCTGCCCCACTGCAAAGACAGAGAGCCCTGCGTTGGGGAATTCAGTGCTCTCTGGTTTTAGCCACTGATGTAAGCCTGACCAGGCGCATCAGTTGAATTCAATTGTACAAATACAAACATTCCTTAGGCACTGAACCATCTGAAGGTTCAATTGACATATTTGAAAGATGAAGGAAGGAAACTGCCTGTTGACAACTGCTGCTCTGTTTAAAAATCAGCAAAACTATATATGGCCTCTCTAGTTGAAATATGACACTGTTTTTTTTGCTGTTTTGCGACGTTAAGTTCACAAATCCACATTGTGCTTTGCACAGTTAAATCTTGCTATTGGCTTAAACTGCTGCTGAGGTGAATTAATGATGACAAATGGACATGGGACCTCATTAGCTGGTCAATCTAACACCTATGCAAGCAAATAAGAGTCATGTCAATTAATGTGTCAGTCAGTAATTGCTTTTTTATAGGTTGCGGAACAAATCAATAGCCTAGACGTGCTTAATGGCATATAAATGCTGTCAAATGGTGGTTTGACACACGAGTCCAGTGAGGAGCAGCTGAAGCCTGGGCGCTAACTCAGTGAAGTGCGAAATAAAACTTGAATGTTGGAGCGTGTGCGTGGGGTTGAACTGGGTGGCAGGGGCCTGTGAGTCTAACTGGGGCACTCAGCAGGCGATGGCAGGGTCTGCCGGCAGCTCCGATAGCCGTCGGCTCTGGTGTGAAACTCTGCCCCCCCTGGGGACCACCCCCCCCCCCCCCCCCGGCTTTCTGGAGAGCAGCTCATCCAAATGCCTCTCCAGACAAATCAGCAAATCAGCGTCGAGCCTCTGAAGGCCTCGGAGATGGCCTCTCCAAATACCCCAGGGGCCAGAGAGAGTTTTGTGTATATTGGTGGGGTAGAGATTCACAGTGCTGAATTTGAAGGATATTTTCAAGTCATGGGAATGCAAACTTCCTTAGACATAAGTAGGTATGTAGTCAAAGAAATACCCATCATCTCAACATTCTTATCAAAGGTCAATTGATCAAAAGAGATTTGACTGTGAGGTGGCGTGAGGTATGAAGAAGGAATAAGAAGGAATTTCTTCTGAACTCCACTAATGATGTTTTAGGGCATTCATGAAAGTTTTCTCATCTGGGATTCGACCTGAACTTAGACCAGAATTTCAGAACGCTAAATAGCAGTTTTTTTTAATGCAATTCCTCAAAGCAACACCAGATGCCCCACAGGGCCGCTCCGTGTTTGTGATTGCATTCACATAAACTCTACAGACATCCTCGGATTTAAATAATTATAATAATAATAAATACGAGAATATTTGTATCATTAACAATTACGTTTCACATTTATAGTCATGATTCTACGTGGCATAGTGATGTCCTAAAATAAATAAAAAAACACTACACAAACACTGCAAATGTAACTTAATAAATAAATAATCACTAAACTCAATCGCCTGGATATAGCCATTGTGGAATAGAATGGACACATCTATATTCTGCAACAGTACCTCCACCTCTGCACCGGTGAAGTTAGGTCTGCATTTACTCGACCGGTGCTCGCTTTCCGCTTTGACATGACTGTCGCTTTCGAGTGGATTCTGTCGATTCTGACTGCACACTACGGTTGTGTGCCCTTATAAGGAGATGGCGGGGCGTGTGTGTATGCAAATCCAAGTGCACGAGAATGCGCGTGCAATTTAAGAATCCTCATTCAGGCAACCCATTTTCAGGCGTAAGAAAACATTTCAGGAGACAATTCAGAAGATGTTCGAGGATGACGCCCAATGATCCTAACTTTGTCTCTTAACATGCATGGGAATGAGGTCACATTAATGTAATAGCGCTGCAGTTCTACAGGTACAGACTGATTTCTTATGTGTGCTCAAGGGGATATTTTGAACCAACTCAACCCGATGGGCAATGTTTACTCCACAGTTAAAGACAACACAGGCAAATCAGACGGTTACTATATCATTCTTTCAACAGAAGAACATTCTCTCATTAGACCATGTACAAGAACATGAGCATTGTCGTGACATTGTAAGATTTAATGTAATGAAATGACATCACAATGAATGAGAAGTGTGTCATCCTAGATTGGATGGATCATTAGGTGTTTCAATAACAGCCTAATTCAATAAGTCAATTAGTAACACAATAAGGAAAATACATTTTATCAGTGTGAAAAAACCTCAAAGAGGAGAGGGTGTGCTCTCTCTCTCCTCCTAACTGCCTTTCTCTCTGCCCCAAATAAGAAAAAATGGTGCTCAGAGTATGTTATTAAAGTTGCACACCGCCCCTGCCTGCACACGGCTCCTCCATCATGCTCCAGTTGGAGATTTTCTCTCGACTCCATCCAACCCAAATAATTAATTGACCCTAGCCTGGGCCACAAACCCAACTAGCCATCACGTCCCACATGTGGAGCACTCAGACACAAATGAACACACAAGTACAGACACAGAAACACTTACATGCAAACAGAAACTCTCTCACACACACACACACACACACACATGCCTAACACACAGAAAAAATAATAATACACACACACACGTACACACATAAAAACACCTACAAACATCACACACACACACACACACACACACACACACACACACACACACACACACACACACACACACACACACACACACACACACACACAAGTGAACATGTTCTGCTGTTCTGCTATATGCCACCCTGTGTTTCATTGGATCGCTCATCCTCTAACTGACTCAATGCAGCATGAAAAAGCCCAATGATAATTTCGCAGTTAAATTGCATTAGGAGGGGGCACCAGAGCCATTAGCAGCACTAACTCATAGCGCCGCCGTGGTCGGCCGGCCAACGGGAGAGGGAACGGATGGGAGGCGGCGGCCCAGGCGGAGGTGGCGGAGGTGGCGAACTGGGGCTGGCGGGGTGGCCTGATTACCCCGTGGCTCTCTGCCACTTCAGTTCCTTCAATTAGTCACCGAGGAGTGGCGCACTCTCCAGCCCTGCAGGATATTTGGGTTTGAGTGACAGGCACAGATCTAACACCAGCCAGCCTCAGACGCAGGGTTGCCATCGTGTTCTTTTTGGCACTCTAAACCTTAGCTTGGGGAGAAGAGTAAATTATTTGATTGGTGCGTTTGTGCCCTTTTCTGTGCGCCGATATTTTCTGCTAGGCTGGGTTATATACAGTAGTATATATATTTTTTCCCTGCCAATAACCACACCCTCCCTGGACCACTGTAGCTGGTGTGAATACAAAATGCTTGACAGCATCAGCTCTGTCCTTGTCATTGCTCCTCCCATAGCGCAGGAAATGGAAATGACCAAGAAGAGAGCGATTAGAGTGTAAGTGAGGCCAGTCATTTTGTACTCCATTTCAGTTGAGCACAGACACCCAGATGATCAGCAGACAACGTTATACAAACTGCATCAGCAGTGAGGAAGCCAAGAGGGCTTTCAGTGCACCTATAAATAATTTCCTGAGCAAACAGACAAAAACACAGGTTTATTAGTCATATCCCAGAGGTATACGCTAAGAAAGAGAGAAACGAATGACAATTCTTTTCCATAATGTTCTCTCGTTTGTGTGCTTGTGTGTTTGTGTTTTAGGGGTTTAGGGGACTCTGTTTGATGCCATGAGAATGGATTGCTGCACTAGACTGGATATGCATTACAAATTTAACTTGCATGTTTGCAGCGAATGCGTAGCAGTGGTTTCCTTTCTGACATGGGAGACTGAAATCTCTTTAAAGTTAGGGACACTTCGTGCCTCTAAGCATCATCCAGGTAGCTGATGGGAATAAATACTCAGGGAAACGGCAGTGAAGCAAATAATGCTACGTGACAAGGCAGTGAACTGAAACCTGCTAATATGTGCATGAGCCTTTCCCTATAACACTGGTGCTGGAGAACTAGGGACGGTTAGATGCATTGAGGAGTATAAATAGCATTATCCCCTGGCATCTCCCTCTTCAGCCTCATGTAAAATGTAAAGACAGCAGTCATGGCAAAGGTGGGGGAAGAAGACGAGGCCAGTAATGCAGTGACATGGGAATCTCAAAATCCACTAGCAGGTTTTGTTTGGTTATAAATACACACCTCTCCTCGACTTCCTCAACAGGTGACTTTCAAACGCCTGTGCCAGAAGACTTGATGAGCAGGCTGTCAATTCCTCTGAGCTTTTAAAAAAAAAAAGATTCTCTGGACACTCTGGGTAAGAAATAAATAATTAAGTCAAACTTACCTTCACCCACGATTCCAAGCACTTCAAATTTATTCATCACATCACCGATGGCAGGAGACGTCCTGGAGAAAGGCAACAGGGGTGCAGGCTAGTCAGCAGGGAGAGAGAAGAGATGGAGCCTGGCTACAGCAGGTCATGGGGTGGCCCGGCGCAGGGTCCTGGGAGCGATCCAGAGGGTGTGGAACATCGCACACGCCACATTCTTCCCACAGTCACACACCCCTGGCTGGATATAAAAACAGACAACAAAAAAAGCACACGCTCAAAACTTTTGTTGTGGAAAAAGCCAGGAAGTAAGCAGGTGAATTGTCCCAAGCTGAACTGGAAGGAAAAATCGCCAATCCATTTTCCTACACTGATTTGGTTTGACTGCTTAGCTATTTGAAAGTCTGTTATGTAGCCTATTGGTGTTCCCCAAAGCTCTGTCTTGGTGCCTCTGCATATTTTTTCCCCCACACTTACCTAGGCTATTTACAGGGCCAAACATAATCTTTACCTGAGATAGCCACATATTCTCTTGTCATGACTAATAGTCGAACCACCAACACACTGTTCTTTTCACATTTCGAACCGCTTACACTGTAAAATTGGCATAATCATGTGTAGAAGCGGTGTACACTTGTGCATAAACGTACGTCACGTGTTGACATCAGACTTATAGGGCTACTGTCTCATAATATATTGAAATATGCATGAAAACATGCTTTTCAACCCCTAAAGGGTTCCTTCCACACATAACCAGCCACAATCAAGCTCATCCAGAGATGTGTCTGATATGACCTGCTACCCAATTCTTATCTCATCTCACAGAGAACACCTACAGACATCACGCTCCATCTTCACCTATCTGCCACCAAGCTTAAGGGGCTCAAGCTTAACTCTCTGAGGCCATCTTGCTCCTTTTCATCTATCCATTTCCCTTGCAGCCATGAAGCTAGCGGATCAACATGCATGCATGCAAAAAAAAGCCTCTGCACTACAATGAACTCGTGCTCGTAAGCCCCAGTAGCATGAAAGCGCAGCTGCGTGTGATGGCTAACACTGTTGGGAAACACAGCTGATTGATGGAAGTCACCACCTGGAGCCCCCGGGGTACACTGAGGACTCGAGCCGTACTACAGCTGGTACTATATGCACGTATGCAATGAACAATCCAACAGAGCGTTTCTAACAGATCTGCCTAGATGGAAGTAATACATGCTAGGCTGTGCGATGTGTACATTTTTGAAAAGGCTGCTTCCTTTGTTTAACTCCCCCTTTATCCATCTATATCTCTCTCTCTCTCCCTGTCTATCTGTCCCTCTCTCTCTAGCTCTCTCTCTATCTGTCCCTCTCTCTCTACCTCTCTCTCTCCCTCTCTCTCTCTCTCTCACTCTCTATCTGTCCCTCTCTCTCTATCTCTCTGTCTCTCCCTCTCTCTCTCTCCCTCTCTATCTGTCCCTCTCTCTTTATCTCTCTCTCTCTCTCTTCCTCTCTCTCTCTCCCTCACTATCTGTCCCTCTCTCTTTCTCTCTCTCTCTGTCTCTCCCTCTCTATTTGTCCCTCGGCCTCTCTATCTGTCCCTCTCTCTCTATCTCTTTCTCTCTCTCTCCCTCACTATCTGTCCCTCTCTCTCTATCTCTTTCTCTCTCTCTGTCTCTCCCTCTCTATTTGTCCCTCGGTATCTCTATCTCTCTCTCTCCCTCTCTATCTGTCCCTCTCCCTCTCTATCTGTCCCTCCCTCTCTATCTGTCCCTCTCTCTCTATCTCTCTCTCTCTCCCTCTCTATCTGTCTCTCTCTCTATCTCTTTCTCTCTCCCTCTCTCTCTATATCTCTCTCTCTATATATCTCTCTCTCTCCCTCTCTATCTGTCCCTCGGTCTCTCCTTCCTCATTTGCATTCTCTGCTGGAATCCAAACTGTTCCTGGCTCATTAACTGATTTTCCAGCAATCTGCAGAGAGCCTCACTGTGCTCACTAAAATACCACAGAATTCACAGAATTGGTCTTCCCACTTCCAATACACATGGTGGGAAGTGTTTTTATGACTGGCAGGTTGTGTTTAGCTTTCCCCTACTGAGAACATATGCAGCCAATGTCTGCCATCATGGCATCTGATAATAAGGACTTTGAAGAGAGAGAAAAACAGTCTTTCCTAGTAATCTTTATCTTTTCCATTCTATTTGTGACACATGCATTCTAATAGTTTCATTAAAAAAGACGATAAAACTAAGATCATGACAAAAATGGATTGGTGCACGTGGGAATAATCTTATTTCAAATGATCAAATGTTATGTGATGTCTCCATATCATGTTCATTTCATTTTCTGCCTTTCACTTTATCAAGGGAAATGGAGTATTTTTCTCCAGGCCAGATCTGAAACCCCATTTCAGAAATGTAGAATTGTGATAGACAGCCCATAATGAGGGCTATAAGACCACTCAAGAGTGTCCTACTTAAAGCATGAAACTGACAGAAAATTATACATAACCCCTTTGCATAGCATTTGCTTCTTCTGTTCTGAGAAACTCCAAATGTGCAATACCGCACACCTGTGCTAGGTGCTCCACAAGAAACATCAATGACAAAAGCCATACAAGTCTCTTCCAAAAGTATCTTTTAACAGTACAACGCATAGACCAAGACTCTGACTCTGAAAGGATGATCTTTAATATAGGGGTATTTGCACCCAAGATCTCCTGCACACCAAATACAATGGCAGAAATCACCGTTAAGTTCCTTTTACAGAG
Organism: Sprattus sprattus; assembly: GCF_963457725.1. Lineage (NCBI taxonomy): Eukaryota > Metazoa > Chordata > Actinopteri > Clupeiformes > Clupeidae > Sprattus > Sprattus sprattus. The sequence goes on along the minus strand of NC_137921.1, from coordinate 37,298,241 downwards.
TTGTCCTAATATTTACAGACTACGGAAACTGTGGAACATAATAAACTTCACAAAAAAAGTTACAATACAGCCATAATATAAAGCCCACATACCATGCTGTGCAGAATATCAAACAGATCTGAACCGTATGGTCCTTTGTTCACTTTCTTCCCCAAGGCGAATGCTTCTATATTATTAAAAAAGCGCAACATGTCTTGGAGTCACACTGCCTACCAACAGCTTCGTGCCTTAGGGGGAAACTTTTTATCTATGCACTGGCATTGTACTTATCTTACATGGCGAGCCATTATAGGTTTGAATATTCTGTAATACCATGAGGACAGATGGATGGCATTGTCCATTGTATGTATACTGTGTGATTCCACTAGGCTACATCTTGACGTTGTCACAGAAATCTATAGTGAGACGTGTGAGATCTTACATTGAATTCAGCAGATATTTGGTTTGCACTCACTTAAATGAACAACTGTGAGGATAATATGACCACATCCAGACAAGATGACTCATATGTTCTGTTACTGATTACAAAGCGATCACAATTTTTATAATGTCTTTGGACATAGAACCATCCGCAAACAGATATGAGCAATAGGAGGGGCAAAAAAAGCAACAAGTGATTGTGAGCTGTGAAACTGCAGTTGTCAAGTCAATCAGAGTTGTCTCCAGCTGGGAGAAAAGCACTCAGCATTTGAGAGAGGCAGGACATAGGTGGCTGTGAGGGGACGTGGCAATCTGTTTTCTGCCATTCCCTGTTTAGGCTGACTGATGTGGCTGTCTCCCATATGGACCTGTGCAAGCTGTCTGAAGACTCGACGAGCTGCAGAGGCCTGGAGGCAAAAGCAGACGATGGCACGGAAGAATGTAACTCGGATAGGGGCAGTGACTGACAGGAGGTCAGGCCAATGAGTACTGAGTGTGTACTGAACTAGTGAATGAGTACCGAAGAAGGCGGAACATACTGATCTACCAGGCCCAGTCAAGTCAATTGGTCACACAACCTTCAATGTGGAGGTGAGACTGGGATCAGAAGCTTTCTTTCAAAGTGGGTTTCTATGGTGCCCCAGGCATAAAACTACTTAGTTACTAACCAGTCCAAAATTACCAGTTGGCCTCAGTCAGCTAACAAGCTATGGGGTTGGCAAGTCGATGCGTCACCAAGACCAAAATCGTCACTTCCGGATCCATCGCTAGCAATTTTAACATAGTAAACGTCAACATCGAACAGTTACATCAGTTTTCTAGTCGACACCCACATATTTTAGCTAATGTTTCTCCTCACCTCCACCTCATATTCTTTTTTCTTCATGGAAGCCTGAACTTTCCCTTTCAAGCTGCCACCTGTCATAACATTCACACTCACAACTCTGTTTGAAATTGTAGCGTGGCTAACGTTAGCACAAACAGCACTGGGTCCTTTTTGTTAGTCGCACTTTCATGGAGTTCATTGAATGAGATATAAAGGTCTGATCGACTTACTTTAAAATGTAGATGAATCCTCGTGGGCTCGTCTTTTCAACAAGGTGTTCCTTGCCTTCGTAACCTTAGCAGGCGTTTTACAATCCAACCGTAAATATTGGCTTTAACATTACAGTATACATTGGCAGCTGAGGATTTGGATCCGTGACGTCACACTTGCCAACCCCATAGCACACAAGTTTTCCATGTGTACAATGAGGTGTCAGCTGACGATGTTCATGCAACTGTGGACATGCTTTCGCTTGTTTACTGACCGTCAGTCCCCCATCAACAAATGAGGTAGGGCCTATTCCTACAGAGTCTCCTCCAACATGTGGCTTCCAATCTGTCAGAGTAAATAACATCTGCATGATGTGAGCAAGGGGAAAATTGGTAGCAAATTGTCTAGCTGACAAACACATACATCTTGATGAAGTGTGTGTGCCTGATGGCTATATTAATTTGAGCAGACACATCGAAAAGGGAACAGGGACACGGACTCATCATGCAGCGTGGTGGAATGCCTTTTGGATTACCTCCACAAAGAAAGAAAAAGCAGCACCAGCCAATCGTGAATGTCCATTTCATTATGAAGCGAGTTTGTGCCGTCTCATTGAACCTCAGAAGCAGCTATTTTCATGAATCAATTTTGTCGAGGCAGTTTACAGGCCAAACCAGATTAATTCTGTGAATTACTTTCTGCTATCAATTTACAGAGGGCTTTTGGCAACAGGACACTTGATTGTATCTAGGCTAATTGTTAAAAGGATTTGGAGGACAATGACCAACTGTCGTGTGTAATTTGATTGCATACGAGTCAGGAAAACATCCACATGAAAAGAGGTAAATTGACAAACAAGTTCTGTTTCCATAAAGCCCACTTTGCAAGGTCAACATACAAGATACTGTTTTGTACTAATGAGATGCATTAAGGATAATTGGTAGATGGCAGCTCATGGATTGAAATCATCACCGAAACATTATTCTTTCTGCCTGAGATATGCTTGAGTACAAATCATCAATCATCTTTCAATGCACTGGGCAAACTCATGACTTTGCGGACAATGTCAACATACTGAACAAAACTTCACTAGGCAGCAAAGGCAAACCTATCAGAGAATACACAGTCAAAGGTCCATTATAGTGAGTCATACAAAGACAGTTTGAGTTGTGATGTTGTCATCTTGTGATATCCAGGCCAACCCCCCCCTCCCCACACACACACACACACACCCCCCAATATTTTTCACGTGTTTACAGGAACACGTGAAATTGGGTTGAGGCCACTCAAGTATTATTAACATTTTTAGAAAAAAGACTAGTGCTCCGCTTTCAACACACTTTTCAAAACTACCTAAGGAAGATTGTAATGAATTCAGAAGAGCCCTGAACAGTGCAGTGAATCGTCATGATCTGCACACTCTGCGTCAAACAACAGGATGAATCATGCGTGGTAATGGATTGAGTTGGTGGAATTCAGATTCTCACAGCAACAACACCTTGACATTCTCATGCAAGTTAGGCATTTACTTTGACCGCTACGGTACTACTTAAACAGCTGCTTTTTAGAAACCCAAGAAAGAGGGAAAGAGAGAGAGAGATATGCAAACAGAACACAAGAAAACAAAGGCTTAGTTAATGATAAATGACCAGGTTCAGAGGAATGTCAAAGTGCTGTGCTTATATCATGGCCATTTTGATTTGCTAGCTTAAAATTAATTGGATTCTGAATGCCCTTCATTTGACAGCAATATTGACTTTGACAGGGATTTCCCAATTGTATTGGTCAAGGTGAGCTACTTCTCAAAATCTTCTCTTTGTCTGCTTGCAGTAAATAGGTAAACATGTATTTTTAACAAATTATGCCACAGATTCCTTATAGCAGAATTTCCACTGGATTATGAGAATAGCCTGTGAATACAGTCCAACAGTTTAATATGATTTCAATGGCAGATCAATTTAAATCCTCACCTGCTTGTGTCAGTGATCATGGCATGCCAGAGGACATGTCAAATGCAGGACAACTGTTACCACCACATGATTATCAATAGTTTTGCTAAACGCTTTGTCATTTCAAGCAATGATTACATTTTTGAGCAGTCCAAAATATCTCAATCTCCTGTGGATCAGTCCTCTTTCTTACATAACAGGATTCAGCACGAAGGAATGTGAACTGGTGATCTGGGAGGTTACAAAGATATTGTGCCTTTATTTGAGCAGGTCCTAAAAGCATGTGGGCAAAATCTGGTGTGTAACTCTGGAGGGATGTTTTCCACTGTGTTGTTACACATTACGGTCCCCAGCACATTTTTATCTGTAAGACAAGGCAAGGACCCTGTTGCTACTAGAGACAAATCCTTCTACTTCCCATCTCCTGAGCAACACTTAAACATAGGCTACCACTTTAACTTAAACATGTCCATTGGGGCATGAAATACATAAGGGTGAATGCTGTGTTTCTCTGGCACCAAAAAGATGTTGTCCACAACAATATTTTCATAGTCGACGCAATCTGCTCAGATGCGTAGGTGTTAGACAATTACTGACTGGAAAAATGTACTGAGGGGGAGAAACTTAGAGTAGACCAACGACGAATAATTCGGGTTCCATGCATAAACGTCAACACCACAGTACATAACAAAATGTATTATTTCTATACGCTAGTCTTTTACTGTTCTAAGAGCAAAAAAACGGACATATACGCAGTGTTAATTATTCGTGGTTCCTACATGTTCCAGATATGTGTCTGTATCTATGTGTGTGTGTGTGTGTGTGTGTGTGTGTGTGTGTGTGTAAGTGTGTGTAAGTGTGTGTGTTTGGGGGGGAGAGTATCTTTAACGAACCCGCTATGACAGGGAGGAAAAGCCTGCTGTTTTAGGAAACCAGCTAATTAATGTAATTAGACATTATAGGCTTCTATCGTTTCACAGGTAGAGGCGTCACGAGAGAACTATAACTGCAATTCAACGATTTGATAGCCTCAGATAGCCCTCTGCCAACTGTAGTCTACAGATGTGACTTCTGAACACCGCATTCATTTGGTGAACAGTTAACCATCCCTGTTATCATTCGCTGGCAACTAAACATGAACGTAAATGTTATCTATCAAAACCTTCCCCTTATATGTTACTTGACTAGTACAAACTATTGTCCGTTTTCTCAATTAAACAACGAGTGGAAGGTTTAAGATAACGTTGTTACCTTAATACGCTATCCTAGCCTGGTTAGTTCTGCAACTGTTCAAGATATTCTGATCTAAATTAAAATGTGGAGTTTTGAAAGAGTCTGATCATGACGCGATTAACCAGCATAACAACAACTGAATGAACCTCACAGAAAAACAAATAAAGGTACTTACTCAAATGTTGCTAATTAATAAACTGCACCCACTCGCATCCTCTGCTGATATTTTCATTGCAGCGGCAACAGTAACCAAATCCCTCAGTTGACAACCTACCACAGCGAATAGCAACCATTTTGACTGACGTGACAGTATCCAATCAAAATGTATCCCATGATATTATGCGAACATCCTTGTTCAGCTTAGCCAATAAAAGCAGGGGAAAGTCAAAGTATTCTGGAGGTGTTCCTTAAAGGCGGAGCTATCCAATTTCTCAAATGTTGATACATCATAGAAGTTCACTTAGCTGTGCAGAAATCCAAATAAACTGTAGACTTTATGCCATGACTGTAAAAGCAATTTCATTCAATTCACCAGTATACTAACATAGGAAGGAAGCTGATAAAGAATCGGATACAGCCATACTTTAACAGTCTTTTATCTCTTATTGTAAAACCTTACCACATTTAGACGTGGGTTTGGTTGTTATTTTGAAATGTCGAATATATCTTGAGCCAAACCATTCTAATAGCCTCAAGAGCTCTGTCCTTTTATTGTAAGGCCTATCACTGAAATGGTTCTGGTTGTAATTGTATTATTCATCATACAGCCTTCAATGTAGTGGCCTGGCTACAGTTCTACAATGACTAGCCTACTTTAATTTCCCCCTGCCATCTACTGGCCATGAAGAGACTGTGCAAGATCTTAGCCGACTGCGCCACTGAGGTGTTATTTCATATAACAAAGAGTTTCATGTTCTGGTATTAAGACATGGGCTTTAGTGATTTTGGTTGTATCGGTATTTAAACCATGTGAACTTTGAAAATTCACACGCAAGCAAGCCTATTGAAATTGAGCAGACATCTCACTAATGTTTGGAAAACATATCTCTATGAAAAACAGCAACACACTAAACAATGCATGGTTACAGTAGTAGGCTATGTGTATGTCAGTTGGTGATTTGTTTGTATGTTTTCCCAGCAATGTGCCAGTCTTTGGTTAAGACTCTATGTCTAAAGCACTCAATATGCATAGTATGGCCAAACGTGATGATATTCAAAACTGGTTGGTGTAGAAGGGTAAATAAATTGTAATTACACAGCCACTCATTACAATTTCTGGCTTGTCCCCATTTCCCTTTTGGCTGAATGCTTCCATCCTGCCATGGAGGCTATCAGACCTAAATCAAAATAGCAATTAGATGCTAACAGTTTTTGCAGTTATCTAAAATGAAAAACAACTCACCAGATTGTTCAGGGGGCTTATGAGAGAGGGATTCTGATATGATTGGCAACTAATAATACTAATAAGTAATAATAATTTAGTGTTACTGATGACTGGACTATAGGCCAACTGATGTGTAGCCTATTGCCTGACGGATGTATCTATTTCAGACTCATTTTTGTCATTTATTTTTCAAGGTCACACTGCCATTCCTCGATCCAGAAAAACTGGGTTAATGACATTGTGCCAGATGTGATCATATCAGACTTTGAACACAGATATAGCCACGATGGGAACACAACGTGAGAGGGTTGACGTCTGTGGGCGGGGACCCTTACTGTAATATAATTATCTTTGTGGAAAACCCTACACGTAATGTTGCTTCTGGCTGGACATGCGCGTAGCTGATCGAAATATGGCGGCCCAAGTCTGACGAAAACTATTGAGATCTGCCCATATTTCGACAAAAAATTGCCAAGGTAAGTCTGTTTTTACAGTGTTCTGTGTTATCCCATACGATCGGATAATGACAAGGATCCCATGTGACAGGTTTTAGCGTTGAATGTGCTCAAACGACAAGGAATTCACGATTAGGTCGTTTTTTGTCAACACTTCACACCAGTCGTAGCATACGATATTTCTGGGTTTGTGAGGCTAAACTACGGTCCACCGCTATGTAATCGGGCGTCCACTTTCACTACGCTTTACGTGAAATGGTTCAAATACTATAGCTTTATTGCTACGTAATATTTTTAAGTGCGTGTTTACACAGGACGTACGTTCTCATTCACATAAAGGCTACGCGGATGCGGAAAAAAGGCTAACCCTACACATACATCTATCGGTGTTGGCTAATATTTGTTTACTCGGATGAGTAAGACTTCTTGTCACATCAGTCGTGTTCGAGGTAGGTTACTCATCCACGATGTGAGATTGTAGATTACCACTAAGAACTTTTATTCTTAGTGCGTATCATTTTAATTACATTTTATTCGACTTTTCCCTCATATTTACACGCTGTTGGTAGGTTTCTCCACGTTGTTTCAAGTAACATAGCATGTTACATACATTTTAGAAAACAATTTAAAAAGGAGTCCAGTGTTTTGTTTTCACTATAATCAAATGAAATCAGTCGGGCAATGTTTTTTTCTTTAGCCTACATACAAATGTTATAGTTTTAACTATCTTAGCTGTTTTTTTTTAACATGCTTCTGAAAGTTGTATCAGTGTGAGAAATTGTATTATTAGTGATGTACAGATACGAATTTAAAGGTAGCCTGTAGCCTACATAAAACAAACTAAGTGTGTAAGTGGCGTGTGTATCTTATATCAGTTTTAAATAATATTTAAGACTTTCATCATCTAATAGCACATTCCCGTTTCGTATCATTATTTTGACAAAAGTGTTCATATTAAAGTTCCTAATCGTCTAACTCTTAGAGGGATGCTGTTAGGACATGTTGACTTGAGGCTCCAATATACTCCTCATGTGCATCCATACTAATACTGTGAAAGCAGACCATCTCAATGCCATGTCTCTTGTGACTATGGAAGATTCCCTCTTGATTCTGCTGGCGCTCAGGGCATATCCACAGGGTTGAGGCGGTTGTGGAGGAATGCATTCTTCCCTGTCACTGAACAGTGTATCCACAGGAGCCATGCTATAGTGGAGTGGAGCAGGAAAGTCAGTATTTTATTTGAATGAGATGGAACACCGCTTCCAAGATTCATTTGATAATATGGTACTGTGTTGTATTTAGGCCACATCGGTTCCCAGATTGTTAGCTCAGTGACATCCTGCACGTTTGTGTGGTAGTTCTAATATTTATTTCCATGTACAAATATAGACTCCCTCCCTCTCTCTCTCTCTCTCTCTCTCTCTCTCTCTCTCTCTCTCTCTCTCTCTATGTGACTTATAAACTTAAGCTTAAAGTTCAGTGAAAGCATGAAGACTATTCTAAATGGGTTTTTTCTGGTCAGTATGGTAAGCTGGAAAAGAATGCAGGTATGGGATCAGTCTGTGAAATAAATGTATTTTGTTAATTTAAAGGTAGGCTCTGATCTCGTGTGTGTGTGTGTGTGTGTGTGTGTGTGTGTGTGTGTGTGTGTGTGTGTGTGTGTGTGTGTGAATGCATGTTATTTTATTGTTTGTTTGTAAATGAGATATAGCTAGAGGTCGTTTTGGCATTCTGTAACCACAGCTGAAGCCCACCTTTGATGATATCAGGCACCTGGTCTACCCTTAGCTGTTTGTTCAGGTTGAGTCTAGTCTGCACAGGTGATGGGCTTCCGTCTACCGACTCTTTGGGTAGGAGCTGAATGTCCATGATCAATGCCATAGCGTTTGGTTTAATACAAAACAGCTTGTCTAATGTATGAAATGTGTGTTTCGTATTAGGCCCGAATGAAACCCATCTGTAGAGCTGCACAACACATCTCTTTTCTTTCTCTGTCTCTCGCTCTCTTTCTTTTCTATCAATAGCACCTTCACACTACAAAATCCCAAATTACCATTCCTAAAGCATCATTGCAGGAGAAACTAGACAATCTGTGGCTGTGACGTGCATTTTATTAAGATGGGATCTAGTTAAACTGCCTCAAGGAGACACTGAGAATTGACATTATAGCAAAGGGCAAATATAAAGACAGCTATCCCATTATAGCTTCTGTGATCCCTGTTTAACCACAACCCCCCCACCAGGAAAAAAGGAACAGAACTAGAAAAAAAACCTTCCCTATAGGCTTACCTGCCTGAGAATCACCTTTATCTTTGGCTGTGAGCTGAAGAATTTGGGGCATGTGCAATAGCTCCAACACCGGGGGAATTTTGTTCCTGAAAATGTGACATTTTACGCATAGCAACTGACTCTTAAGGACTCTGCAAAAAACACTGACTTTCATGTATGCCTATAAGGCTGATCCAGAGCATGGCGTCGACTGAGGCCTGTCCCCACACTCTCCGGCCTCTGGTCTTTACCCCTCAGAGGGATGTGGGGATGTGGTGAGCCTGGACCTCCTACATGACCCGCTAACTCCCTGGCTGTCTCAGCAAACCAACCAGGGACTACAGAACCCATACCTCCGCACAGCTTGTCAGCTCCTCTGTGTGTAGGATGTTAGGCAACACAGAGCATGCCGTCAAGAAAGGGGGACTGAGGGACGTCAGTCAAGAGGTCTGATGCTGATTCTCTTATACCCTCACCACCATTACGTCAAACTGCACTCAGATAGGTGACCACTTCCTCCTTCAGAGCAATGCGTTCATTGTCTCTAGCATGCCTCAGTACAACAGATAATAATAAAAGGAGCAGATAGTGGCGTAGTTCTGCATCTGTGTGTTCTTTTCACACTGTGGCGCAATCAGCTGTGCTGTATGAAGTAGTATGAAGAACGCCTGTTCCCTGGACCATGTGTAAAAAAAATACTCCTGCCATGCCACAGGCCTACACCCTGGCCTGCACTGGCTGAATAAGACCGCAAAGCCTCTAACTGCTTCACACCCATCAGCTACAGTGACAAATGGCAATGACACTCTAATGTTCTCTTTGGTGTGTAACAGGTCACGCACTTGTTTTTTTAGTTTTTTTATTCATTCTACTGCTCTTTTTTGTCTTCTTCACAGCTGTACTAGGAAGGAACTGAAAGAGCAGTGTGTGGGAATGAATGAAACAGAATAAAGTGCAATGCCGCCTTTCTCCTCACAAAGTTGTTTTATGGGTGTATGGTCAAGTCAGAACATCAGTGTAGTTACTTGTTTTTTCTTAACACATCTCTGTGCAAACAACTTCAGTTTCACAGTAGCAGAAGACTCTGATGGCATGCGTGTGCATGCACACAGGGGCGGTGTGGACGAACGAGCAAACCGGGCAGTTGCCCAGGGCCTCAGCCACCAGGGGGGCCTCATCGTATTTTTTTTTTTTTTTTTTTCTCTCAATAATTAAAATAAATAACTTGTCATTGCAAACGAATGACAATTCATAATAACCATGAAAACGATTATTTATTTTTAGTGTCAGCCTAAAATGTATCTTAAAGCCATCATGGAACAAATTATTCCAGGTCACGTGACATTCTGTCACGGACAACTTTTCGTGTGTTGACGTGTGTGGTTGCAAAGTTAACCATTACACGATTTCTAAGTGGCAGTGAGAAAAGAAAGAGGAAAGGGGAGGATGAGAAATTCAGTTTGAAATTATCTAAGGGAACACAACATTTCCAATCAAGGAATTCGTCCGTGGAAGTGAGAGAAATTTCTGATAATGTTTCGAGTTCATCTGATAATGTTTAAAGTGCTGCTGAGCCAAGTTTAGCGAATGCTAACAGCAGCAGATAAACAGCTTGTAGTAGCACCAACTAGCCCTGCCTGCTTTGCTTCTACAAACGGTGAGCCATCATGTACCACAGCTGCCCATATCCGGGACACTGACACCTGCACTAACGACGCACATGATACTGCCATGGTCATGAACACAGCTCAAGCACAGCTGAGTGATAACGAGAGCAGTGATGTCAACAATGTGAGTAACACCAATGGTGGTGATACAGTGATTAGTGAAGACCCAGTATTATGGTGTGACAAATTAACAGATAGAGAGAGAATTGTTCTTTGCCCAGGGCCTCCAATTTGCTAAAATCGCCCCTGCATGCACATATTAAAGCACCCCAGCCCAGATTAGAAACAGTCCCTGCCCTAGACTAGTGGTTCTTGACACAAGTTCCCATGTCAAATTAGCTCATTATACAAACATACATGTTGATTTCTTTACCACACACAAAACTGCATAACCTAGCCAGTCTCAGTCACATGCTAACCACAAATGACGAAGATACGTAGTATTGTCGAACATTTTACTTTTCTAACAGAATTATTAATTCTGGCACACAAGCAGGGGCCTCCCTGTAGAGCGCTAGTTGGCTACCTTGAAACGCTACCTGGTCACGTCACAGCCCTACTCCAACCGACACTTCGAACTCTTATACAGTAGGCTATTCATCTGCCGCTCACGCAGAACTTTCTCTGGCCCTCTCTGAGAGCTCCCTTCTCCCTTTGTGATTGAGGCATAATAACCGCAAAGACTCAGCCTTACCCATTTCAAAATAAATAAAGCCCCTGCTCAAATATATATTTATTATTATTATTATTATTATTATTATTATTATTATTATTATTATTATTATTATTATTAATAATAATAATAATTTGTACAGTTCTGAAGGAACTCCTAAACTTCAATTTCCTCCCTAAACCCCAATCACAGTGATCTACAGAAGGTTGTTCTCTCTGACAAAAAGAAGATTGCTGTGCCCAGAGTAGCCTACATTGAACAACATGTTACAGTGAAACACACATTTGTATGTCATTGAGGTTTTATGTTGTGGTGGTGATGGGGGCTGGGGGGAGTCATAAACGCATTACTGATTTATGAACCCCTGCTTGATGGACATGACTTCAAAATTGGTCAATTCATGCAACCTCTGAACCCCCTAATGATGGGTTGGGCGGGAGGGAGTGGTGTGTGATTTGCTGATCTGGTGAAACATTTTCCTATTTTGCTGTTAAGCCCGCTACCCCTGCAAGCATCCCACCCTTTCTGAGGGAGTAGGGGGTTGGGAGCTAGAGGTAGGAGGCCCACTGTAGTTATGAACGCTGTCTGGAGAGACTGGAAAGGAGCAGGAATTCTTTTCATGTCCAGCAGTCGCCCAGGCAGGGGAGGCAGCCCTTGGCGCAGGGATCCTTCCTAGGGATCCCTTCAAACAGTCACAGGTGGTCAGACACTGGAAAAAAGTTAGTTAGGGAGCGGGGGCATTATGGAAAGTGGTTAAAAATGAGAAAGTAAATGAGGGAATTTAAATAAAATAGAATATAAAATGCATTCAGAAAGTGCTTTTGCTGAGATCTTTATTTTTCATGTTGACTGTTCCAACCTCTTTCTCTAAAACGGCTCTTTAACTATCAGTAACATGCCATGCCCTTTATTAGAATGATCACTGGATGGTTCAGTTCATTGCCAGCCATTTCCATCTGGATCCTTATCGGAGGTGGTTAGTCCAGAATGTTATATAAACGTAAGGAATATGTAATAGCGATTTAGCCATTTCAAAATGGTTAGTGTTAGTTTCAAGAAGGTTTTGTTTAAACCTAGGCAGACATTTTCCCCATAGTATATAATAGGGGTACTTTTATTTATTAAACTCTATCGATTATCATGTGGAATACACATAATGTGTTGTATTATCTGGAATTGGATGAATGCATCTGCCAAATGAATGCCCATAAGTGTTGGTTGTCATTTTGATTCGCTGTGGAATAGTGCTATTGAAATTCATGTGTTCCCTTAGAAAAAAAATGCAATCATCTGCGAGATTCCACAGGCTGCCTTATTCCGACAAATTAACATTTCAATCAAAGGTGTCCTATTTGAAGGGACTCCTTTTGAAATCGTAAATCTCCCTTGTGTTTCCCTGGTTGTCACTTGTATCATTGATAAAGACCTATTTTTTTTGCTTTGCTTTGTTCCTCCTATGACAGCTTGAGAAAAGCCCCTACCTCCAGTCATAAGCAACATGAAAAGCAGCCAGGGTGTTTAGTGTCTGCAGTGCATAGGCCTATAATTTAAATCTGGAGTGGAGCCAGCCAGCTCGATATAAATTGAGTTTCCTCTGGTGATGTGAAAGACTGTATATCATTATGATTTTCAACACTCCCTCCTCATGCCACAACAGTGTAATGATTGTACAAAACTGGAGGGAAATGAAGTGAAATTCATTTCTTGGAAAATTAATAGAGATCTCTGAGATGGGGGGGGGGGGGGGGGGGGGGGGGGGGGACAGGTCACAATGTGCTCTATGACCTCAGCTCTAACTTCCTGGTAGTCGGCAGAAGTGATCTGTCATCCACAGAAAGTGAGAGGCAAGATGAGCACTTGATTGTGACTGACTTCAGTAAAGTGAGCAGTGACGTGTCGGCTTCCGGTTGTTATACATCATGCACATAGATGAAATCCCCCTGCTTATTCCCCTTCCGTCACTCTATTCTCATAATTCCTTTTTATCGGTTTCTCACCCCCTCCCACTCTTTTCACATTAGAATGTACTACGTGTGTGTGTGTGTGTGTGTGTGTGTGTGTGTGTGTGTGTGTGTGTGTGTGTGTGTGTGTGTGTGTGTGTGTGTGTGTGTGTGTGTGTGTGTGTGTGTGTGTGTGTGTGTGTGTGTGTGTGTGTGTGTGTGTGTGTGTGTGTGTGTGTGTGTGTGTGTGTGTGTGAGTGCGCGCGTGCGTGTGTGTGTGTGTGTGTGTGTGTGTTTGCTCAAACACGTATTGAGATGGAATGTTTTCTCACTCTCTCCCTCCTGTTTCCCTTCTTCCTCTCAGGACTGTTCGGCTTCAAGGAGGTCGAGAAACCAGTAACATATCACCAGGGTTGTGCAGCCAATAAATGGTCAACATGGGAAGGACCCCACTCAAAGGTAAGCCATGTTGCACTAGCAAATGGATTTACTTTGATGTGCTGAAGGTATACACCGTTTATACCGTTACGTAAGCCCTGCGTAATTGTTGAATAATGGCTGGTCTTTTTTTCCAGATCAGAAAGACAGTAAAAAGGATAGGCTGGGAAAGAGTGCTCCTGCGATGAGCCCTCCACCTGTCAAAGGTTGGTAGCCTGAGTGCTATATTTCTGCTAAGTGCTAGCAGAAATATAGTGCTGCTGTCTACTTTTGACTACATGATTTATTTGGCCCTACTGTTTGTGTGTATACAAGATAGGCTACTTGTTCTCCTTGTCTGTTTCCGGTTGTCCTCTCTTACTTCTCTCTCCCTCCTGTTAACCCTCCCAACCCACTCTGCCCTTCTTTTGGCCCTTCAGAGGGACTCTCGCTCTTGGGGGCAGTTCTGGTCCAGGTTTCTCTCTGTTATGAGAGGGCTGCTTTGCCACTTTTGCCACAGTCTACTTTTGGGGGCCTTAGCCATTGTGTTCTGCCTAGTGTCAAAACTCATATTTCATAATATATAATATTAAAAACTGTATTACATTTACAGTTAATGTTGAAAGTATAAGTATAAAGAAGTATGAAGATTTTTGGGATAAGAGTTGCAGTTGGGTTTAGTTCTTTGGTGATCACAGTTCATACAACAGGGGAAGCATCAATGCAGGTCTCAGACACATGTTTCGATTTTATCTTAATGACTCTTACTTATTTGTTTTGTTGAGCTTCATTGTCACCATGGGAAGAAGAGGATCTTGTTGGTGTTAGATGGGGTATTAGCACAGGCAGAGAGGAGGGGTGAGAAAGGAACAGGAACAGAAACGGCCCCTCTTGGCTCACGTGAGTTTATCTCTCGTTTCAGTACCAGAATCATCCTTCACTTGGGAGGAGTACCTCAAAGAAACCAACTCCGTTCCAGCACCCCCAGGCTGCTTCCGACAGGTAGATACAAATCTAGGTGGACGTCAGTCCCACGCCTGTGTTTGTTTTTAAGTGTGTGTGTGTGTGTGTGTGTGTGTGTGTGTGTGTGTGTGTGTGTGTGTGTGTGTGTGTGTGTGTGTGCCCTTTCATTTAAAGCCTGAGATAATGGCTGTGCTGTCTTTGTTGTATACTTAGAACTCACCCACACATGTACTGCCGTATAAAGATCACTATGACGTCATGCAGCCCTATTTTCAAACACAGAAGGTTTGCCCTTATACTCCAGGCAAACCTAAAAGTCCTATGATTCCTATTTAGAATACCTACTTCTCTCTTTTCACTCAAAACATGGCTGAAATATCCCTTTATTACCTAAACCAGGGATTCTCAAACTTTTGCAAGCCAGACCCACCCAAACTGTTTTACAGAAATTGGATGCTCCCCCATTGATAAGATAGATGGTTCAATCGATCGATAGACAGATAGATAATAACTATTATTATTGGTATCAGTAAGAATGCTCTAGTAATAATAGTAGTAGTAGTATAGTTGTTGTTGTTATTATTATTATTATTATTGTTGTTTTTTTTTAGCCTCTTATTATCATTCCTACAGAACATTTATACGTGAGCCTGCTTTGTTCTACAAAACTGTTGAATTCTCTGCACAATTTTGGATAAACACAGCTTAGTCGTCCTCAATCTGAGTGCGATTGCGGTCTTTTGTTTTGAGCGCTGTCTGTTTGGAATAGCCGGTCTCATATAATATGAAGCATACAGAAGAACAGAGGCTGTTCCTGCATTTCCATAGAGACATTTTCACTGTGCAGAAAAACATCTCATGAGCTCTGTGTGTAACACACATGGCTCACCAATGGTTCTGATGTGTCAATTAGTGGAAAACCAAAATGCAAACAGCAACAGTCGGAATGTATCCATAGTGTGTGAGCCTATGCTTCCCAAATTGAGTGATGATTTGGGATGATCTGTTATGAATTTATGTTTAGGTGTTGTTCTTATGTTGTAAGAATGTAATGTGAATAAAAAATATAATAATGGCAAGAAGCTACTTCTCAGTAGGCTAAGGGTGATTGGTCTGAGAATTCACATATGTAAGATTGCACTGTCCTTAGATACGGAAATGCAGGCGGGAAACGGCACTAACGATTAGCTCAGAAACCAGAGACTAAATAACTTTTTTAATGTTTATTGCCCAACACAGAAGTGTTGTGAAGCTCAAGGCTGAGCTCAGTAGGAAGAGATGGAAAGACTAGAATGTAGGCCTACTGCAGTGGAGATTGAAAGACAGGAACGAGGTGATAGCCTTTAAAAGGCTGTTTAAAGTACCTTTTAAAAAGGCTGTTGTTAACACTATCGAAAGACTGCAAAACTGATGAAAGTATGAAACTATCGATACGCAAGTGGTGTGCTTCCGATATCTGGACTGTCTAATGTGCTTGTGGACGTCCACTACAGTACACTACTTTCTAACGATAACTGCCAGTCTTTATCGGTGCAACTGTGATCTGGAAAGGTCCGTGGCCACATGCCCACAAGTGAGATCCTGCGCCCCTTGCATTTTGATAGTGAGATATCTATGACTACACGCCCCACTTGCGAGGTAGGCCCCACTGTTTGAGAACCACAAACCTTATCATATCCTTAGAAGAGAAAGTAAATACCCTTCCCAGCCAGTTTTTACATTTATATTTAGTAATTTAGTCATTCCAAAGCGACGTACAAGGGAGACAATGGCGGTTACCATTTAGGTCCACACTGAACGTACCCCCCATACACCTTTGTGTTCTGTGCCCCTGTAGTCCAGGATCCCCCCAAGTAATGACTTCAAGGCGGGCATGAAGCTAGAGGCACGCGACCCACGCAACTCCACCTCCGTTTGCATTGCCACGGTGATGGGCATGACGGGTACACGGCTACGCCTCCGTCTGGATGGGAGCGACAACACCAACGACTTCTGGCGCCTGGTGGACTCGTCCGACATCCAGCCCATCGGCACCTGCGAGAAGAATGGCGACATGCTTCAGCCGCCACTCGGTATGACGCCAATGGAACTCTGGTAGACATGAGACCATGGGGGACGGTGGAAATATGGACTTGGGGGTTGTGCTGGATTTAGGCCATTTTGAGCAACTTCCTTAAATGAAAGGATCACAGGAAGTTGTTTCAGTTTCCTTGTCAATGTGTTGGGCTTTCTTTTGTTGAACGGCCACTCCATTTTAGTTTCCTGTTGATGGCGTTTCCTTTGTGTTCATTATATTAACAGCTGTTATAGTACTTTGCGTCCAGATTTGTATGTACTGAGATATTTGCTCAGTAAGCACTGTTTTTGTGTTTTTATAAATCAAAATAACTGTGAATATAATGACGGGAACTTGTTACGTGCCTAACGGATGAACTGTTTTTTTTATTAAGGATTCAGAATGAATGCCTCCTCCTGGCCCATGTTCCTCCTGAGAACCCTAAATGGGGCAGAGATGGCTCCAGCCACAGCCTTTAAAAAGGTAAGCACATGCATTTATACCTTATTTATACTTGCCTTGTGTGCTTATTTGGGTCTGAACCTGCCCAGTGGTCGATTCCATTTGCACTACTGTTTGGATGGACATTTAAAACCCTGGGCTTCTTTGTATGAATTTAGTGTCTTCTCCAGATAATGTTGCAGTATGTATTCTGTGTATCAAAGTTCTTCTAAATTTGTACCTGGCTATCTCTGGGGCTGCAGGAACCTCCAAAGCCTACCCAGAATGGCTTCAAGGCTGGGATGAAGCTTGAGGCCGTGGACAAGAAGAACCCCTATCTTATTTGCCCAGCCACCATCGGGGAGGTTAAGGGGGAGGAGGTCTTCATCATGTTTGATGGGTGGCGCGGTGCTTTCGACTACTGGTGTCGAAACGACTCGCGAGACATTTTCCCCGTAGGATGGTGCACACTCACAAAGCACAGCCTGCAACCGCCTGGCAATAGTGGTAAGTGTCCACCAGGGGGAGATAGAGGTCCATATCATTTTTGATGTTTTGTGTCAAAAGCATTGATGTGCTTTAAATTGCAACTCCAGCACTATTTTTGGGCTACGTGCTCTTCAATTGTGACCATAATTGCACAGTTACTACAGCCACTGCTGTAATTATCATAACTGTTACTATTGTCATAATTTTGTGATCAGTTCAAGATCGTTTTGCCTCCTTGACATAT
Organism: Sprattus sprattus; assembly: GCF_963457725.1. Lineage (NCBI taxonomy): Eukaryota > Metazoa > Chordata > Actinopteri > Clupeiformes > Clupeidae > Sprattus > Sprattus sprattus. Next base: position 37,280,606 of record NC_137921.1, on the reverse strand, counting down.
AATTTTGGTTTGGACTAGGTAATGTGTACAAAACCAGAACACTCCTCACATAGTTGTAAAGCATGATAATCATATTTTTGAACCAAAAGAACATTCACTGGAAATGTGTCATGCTGTAAATTCTTTTAAACTTTCTCACACAACAATTCTGGAGATATTCGTTTAGTTTTTTGGGCACTTATTTAAAATACTGATACACTGAGCTCATGGTACCAGTGAAGACGGGGCTTTCACAAAATATCTCCTCATCCTCCGGTGATTTTCATTATCCGCTGTCTTCATCGGGGAGTCCATGACGCTTTACTACAGTACTCTTAATTTGAAAATGAAAGGCTCTTTTGGAGTTAATAGATACCTACTAATAATTGTTTCGTAACGTAGAATTGACACATGCCCAATGTGCCATATTACTATTTAGATAACCCCTTCAAAAGGTTTCTGTAAGGATACATGCTAAAGTGTGACATTCCTCGTGCTGATCCCTGTGGGTGAAACCGTAAGACAGAAGTGGCCATTTCATTCTATTACATACCCAGGCTCTTCCTGGCCTAATGGATCTTCACCAACTCCAAAGACATGAAGCTACCATTTCCTCGTCAGGGTTTGGGCCCCTGCTGGTTAAGTGCACATAAAATGGAATGGCACAGTATATCACGCTTGCATGTGTGACAACATGCCTTTGTGCAGCACACCGGAGGGCGAATAAATGTGATGTTTTTATGATCGCCTTGGTGCCTTGAGTGTTGGAGCCATGCTTTAACCAGTTCCTGGGCCTTGACAAGACAATTCATTTGATTCACTCTTATCATATTTATTTCCTTCTATGTTTATTCATGAAACGTATGTGTTATCTACAGTCACCAATATTTAACACATTTTATCCTCTGTGTGACTGGATTTTATCCACCAGCTGTTTAATTTAGCTCAGACACACATAGATGGTATCTGTCACTGCTAGATGCCGTGTTTTAGCATTACATGAAGCTGCTCGCTTGGCTCTGTGGGAGTGCAGCTCTCCGGGTTAAACATGGCCACCACTCCACTGTGTGTGTGTACACAAGCTTGGCTCCACCAAATGGCCACTGCTGTCTGGGGTCGCCGGAGCAGGATTCAGAGCCATAGACACTGGGTCAGAGCTGCGACATGGCCGCTGCCGCCGCCACATCATCAAATAGATCACTCTCCATTTAACTGCAATTAGATCCTTATTAGCTGGCATTAGCTCCTGTGCCAAGCCTGGTAGGGGCTCTGAAAGGGGGGAGTTGTCTTCATACACACACACCACACACACACACACACTCTGCTTGAAGTGGATGGGTCTTTTTTTCCCCCTTCCAGGAGTGGACCTTTTTATTGTGAGCACAAACTTGCAGAGGAATTGAAAATTGAAACTCCTCTGTAAAAGAAAAAAAAAAAAACTTCAGACCTTTATGGACCTTATGGATTGCCTGTGCTCAGTCTTACGGCCAGACGTCATGCAGGGCTTTTGAGAGCTGTTAACGGAGGGGTGTGTTCCCTGTCATTCTGAGCGAGATGACCTCCGGAATGGGGAAGCAGCCAACAGGGCGAGCAAGAGCAGAGAGGAAAGAGATTTACATCCATGCTTGCTTGTGTCAACCATACTCTAAAGTGTATTAACTGCTGTGGCAGCACAGATAAATAAAAGTATGCAGTGGGCTATGTGTTGATGTCTGCTGGTCTGAGCATCTGTGATGTGGCCATAGCTGTTTATATTAATATCCTCTATGACTCCAGTAAATCAAAGCATACTTCTCATGGTGGCAAATAAAAAGGCTGTGTCTTGGGATATAACCTAACAGGATATTGTGGGTAGGTTAAAATTTCATAGGGTAGGTCGCTCTCGTTTCTTCCTGCTGGCAGTCAGTATCTTGTGGGGTCCCTTGGGGAGTTGTCAGAAGGCTTAAGTTACCAGACCTTCTTGATTTAGCGACGGGTACTCTGCTGAGGAGACACACAAGAATCACTCAGATACCGTTTGTCTTGCAGTGCTTAACCGTACACTCAACGTAGCCAATCGTACATGCATATTTCTAAAGCGCCGACTCTTGAGTGGTCAACTCGCCATTACTGGCTTCTTAAGCACACTTTCCATAATGTACAGAAAACCCCCAGTCTTTCTTACGTCAAGCCCCTCTTTGCGACATTCACGCCTTCCCCTCAAACGAGAATCCACTCGCGCTGTTCAGTCTCCAGTTTGCAAACGGGGGCTCAGTGTAGTGGCAAGTCGAACCGAGGACAGTAACCTGGCACGTATTTTTTTTTTTAGCGCACAAGATATCGTGAGGTTGTAGATTAATTAAGACGTAGATCTGAGGGAGTCTCCGAAAGCGCTTTTAAAATTGATGCCACGGTGTATTTAAAATCGCTTTGTTTTGTCTCTCCGCGGTGAGTTTCCCGGCTTTTGTTCCGTTTCTATTTTTGGCTTAGCATTCCCTTTTACGCATTGTGTAGAACGTAAGAGGTTTTGAAATAGCAGTTTCTAAGAATGTAAGAAACATTAATTTTCCCCCTCGTAATTATTATAACTATGCATTTACTAGGTGCTTAAATTGAACTTCTCGTTTCGTGAAATTACAGTAGGCTACACACTTACAGTACCACTTGGGCGAGTCCTTATTTATGTATTGTGTCAGCAGATAGTGTTGGCCATAGCGGATATTATGATCTTCTAGTGTTTTAATGTTTTGAAAGAAAAGTCGCTATTTCTCCATTTATTTCAGCCTTATACTAATGTTGTATGAATAATTATATGGTGGTGCATATAGATGTAACAATTAAAATGGATAATTGATGTTAATATTCCATAATGGTGTTCATGGAAATTCATAATAAGATTAATTTTTAAGGAAAAAATGATGCGGAGTTAGTCGACTCTGTATTATGTTCAGATAGAGGTGCACTCAGTGATTTTAATCCCATACACTTTTTGTCAGACTCAGTGAATTGCTCCTCATGATCTTGTAGCTGTCCGTTCAATGTTGGCTCTCAAACAAACTCAGGTGTTCATGGAGTCCTGGCTCTGTAAATGGGAAACAAACGTGGATCGGATTAAACCATAAAAAAACTCAGCCAATCAACATGGTGCTTCAGCAGCACAGCAGAAAGGGGTGTCATTTGATTAGCAGTTGCGCGCTAATATCAGCAAACGTTTTGCGAAACCGAGACTAAATCGTGTACTTTTTTAAGGTGTAGAGTGTCTTGTTGCTGTATGTGTATTAATTACCCACTTGAATTACATTTCAGGCTATGTAATGTTTTAATTCAGTCCTAAAAAAGTTATTGTTAAATTTAATAGCTCGTACTTTCTTAAGCGCTGTGTCCCAGTTTCCACATGAAAAGACTGAGTCCAGCCTGAGCAAGTACACTGAACCAGCAGCCATGTCAAGTTACAGCATGCACACAAACAAGCTCCACTGTGGCGTAATGACATGTTTATTGCCACCTCTGTCATGGTTCTTCTCTTGCCTTTTCTCCATCTCTCTTCTCTTTCTCCCACCCTTTCTCACTCTCACTCTCACTCTCACTCACACGCACAGTCGCACACCCACACCCACACGCACACAATGCCTCACAAACCACAGACACACAAGACACTTTCCTCCCAGTACAGGGCACTAGGTCATAAGGAAGTGAAGTGACGTCATTATGATCAGTCCCATATGCTCTCTCAACTGGTCTTAAAGAACTATGAAAATAGGTTGAAATGCTTTATATTTAATCAGAGGTCTCTGTGGCAGTTCTGATGTCTGAAACAGACCTATACATATATTTGTACATAAAAATGAAGCATAATCAAGCACTTTCATCATTCATCATCTTTCTTTCTTTTATCATCAATCTTTTGTCTTCACTGTGTGTGTGTGAGTGTACATTTGAGCCAAAAACTGAGTGTGTCCTCTCACTGTATTTTACTGTCTCATTTTATCTCTTCCCTTCCGTACGTCTGTCACACTCTCTCTCTTTCTCTCACGCTCTCTCTCTCTTTCTTTCTCTGTATCTCTCTCTCTCTCTCTCTCTCTCTTCCAGCTTGTTCGCTGATATTGCGCCCTCTGTCTAACAAAACTCCCCTCTGTTCAGTGCCTGCCCCTGTCCCTGTCCCCCTGTCGTGCCCATCCTGTCGTGCCCATTCCCTATCTGCCGCTCTCAAGAAGTTCAAAGGGCTGTCATTCCCCAATCTCCCCCTCAAAAGAGCCCTGAAAGAAACGCTCAGTTAGCCCCGGAAGCCCTCCTCGATTTTAGAGCCTTGCATCCAGCCGCGGGGACTTATGCGGGATAGGAGATGTTTATCTGCTAATTATTTCAATTGCGCACAGACACACACACAGACACACACACAGACACACACACAGACACACACACAGACACACACACAGACACACACACAGACACACACACAGACACACACACACAGTATGTCCCCGAAGTGTAGGGACACTTGGGACGGGATGGGAGGTTGGGCCAAGATGGGAGGTTTTTCACTTGCGGACTTGACAAAGCTGCCTTTTCTCATTAAAAAACCTCTGTGTAATCACTGCATCATGTGAGTGGCAGTTATCTGATACTGTGCCAGTGGAGGGGATTGGTTTGCTCCCAGACAGAGGCCATTTCATTGAATTTAAGGGGGCTTTATTTGGCTATGTGACTGAGTCGATGCTGAAGTTTAAATTGCATTTCTGTTTAATGTTGCTTGAAGGGTAATGAGAGGTTCTCCGACTATCAACTCTCTGTCCTAGAGCTACTTCTTAACCTGCTTACAGATGATTACCCTTAAACTGAAACTGATGTGATGTATGATTAAAATGCAGTTATTCTCCCAGGGCCCCAAAGGAAAAGAATAAATGCTGAATTTATTGTGTATCATATATCATGAATAAATGGTATGATTGCTGTGCACTGTGATCAAAACTTGGGAAAAAGCCTATGGAAAAAATGTCGAGAATTAAGGAAAAAGATCAAGATCATCATGATCCAGTCAACGTTTAGTTGCATACATTTGAAACCCTATAGGTGTTTTGATGTACATATCTCTTGTGTCTGTTGCAGTGACTCCTCTAAAGCAGCCCATCCCCTCCACATCTCCCTCCAAGCCATCTCGCCGCTCCATGCAGACGTCTCTGTACCGGCTGCCCAACCCGCTGCCGCCCTTGCCAGTGCGCAAGGGGGTGCGGGGTCGCCGGCCCAAGAGTGAGACCATCGCCCTGCTGAAGGCAGTGGCTGCCGCTGCTGCGGCCCAGAACGTAGGGGGACAGCAGGATGGGGACATCAAAGTCACGTCCACCCCCCAGCTAGCCCCCAGACCCCATAAGAAGAGAGGCCCAAAGCCTGGGAGTAAGGTGAGACGCTGCAATCTTAGTTCACGTCAGGAGATGTGGTTCCGTAGATTATCATTTGGATTATGTCCTATCAGTCAATAGATTACCATTCAGTAAAACATGGTTTGTTCCCAATTTTAAGAAAAAATATTGGGCATCCTTTTGTACCCCTGAACCTGAATTGGCTGAGGGGGTAATACATTGGCTGGGGGGTAATACATAGTAATGAATGAAATGAAGAGAAATTGGAATATGTGTGTTGCAGCGGAAGCCCAAGATCCTCCACACCACCCTGTCGACTGCCACCGCTGAGTCCAGGCTCCCTGGTGGTCCGATGTCCCAGGATGGACCAAACCTGGGGTCTGGGTCCTCTGTGGTCTCCACAGGTAAAGCACTGGCTGGCCTTCAGCCTTGCCATAGAAATGTTAGCTAGTATACTTGAGATACTTAATACTCACCACTGACCTCAAATTCCACAGTGTCTTCTTTTCTCTGATAGAAATGAACATGTGTTGGATATGTGTGTATCCACGAGAACACTGACAGACATTCACTCACCAAAACATACACACACACATACACACACACACGCACACAACACACACTTTCAATATCCTGCGTGTTCGTGACCCATGACTAAGCTGGCCTTCCTCTCCCTGTCACAGTTTGTGTGTACGTCAACAAGCACGGCAACTGTGGGTCGCACCTGGACAGGAAGCAGGTGCAGCGGCTGCCGGACCACTTCGGGCCGGGCCCGGTCAACGTGATAATGAAGCAGGCCGTGCAGGCGTGCGTGGACTGCGCCTACCAGCCCAAAGTGCTGCTTGGATGCCTGCAGGGCCACTCGGACGGAGAGGAGGTGGTCAAAGGTAACGTAACCCAAAGCAGGAAGAAAGTGGTGTGTTGAAAGAGCCAGTAGTGTGTGGCCAGTGTGTGGCTATGGTGAACATAAACAGCAGTGTTGTGCTAGGTTGTGAAACCATTCTGGGGAGCTTCCGCTATCGTATTGTGCCGAGGTAATTTCTTCTCAGAAAAAAAAAGAAGAGAAATAGCCTGCCAAGCATGACCTTATTTCCTTTACCCACTGACTAAAACAGACTGAGCCTCGTGTATGACTCAGGTGTGTTGTGGTTTCAGAATTATATAGCAAAAATTGACCCAAATCTGTTTGAAAGTCCCTCAAGACCAAACAATAGGGTTGATTTTTTTTCAAATCCCAAACATGGCACAGTTTGCTTGGGGACTAAAATTGTCTTAAAGTCACATGTCTCCATCCTAATTTCCCTGCTGCACTTTTTAATTGCATTGTATTTCATCGTTAAACAAATGTGTGTGTGTGTGTGTGTGTGTATGTGTCTCTCAGTCAGGACAGATGGAGGCACCCGTACTGTGAAGCTGCCCATGGCTTCCAGCGCCTCCTACGTGCTGCGCTTCCTGGAGATGGTGTGCCGCCACCTGCAGTGCGACAACCTCTTCAGCAGCCAGCCCTTCAGCCCGTACTTTGCAGCCACTTACGACAGGAGCAAGTCAGGTACTACAGCAACAGCGTGCCATCGAGTGCACGAGTGAGTGGACAGACACAGAGGGAGAGCTGCTGCATCTGGGACCCATCTAGTTCTGGGCTGGAATGGGCTCATTGGACCTCAGCCAGAGCTAGGCCTTTGTGTTTCAAGCGACATGGGGCTCAGTACTAGCCTGGCCATTACCAGCCTGTGACTCCATTTCATTCCGCCTTTCAGTCTGGGCCAACCCAATGCATTTTGGTTTCCGAGATGGGCGGGTGCTTATCTTGAGGTTTAAAATCATTGGAGTTCCCTTAACCAATCAGCAACGTTTAGTAAGCATTCGGTAGATTAAACTCTTCCCAAAGCCAGTTGGGAGAAGAGCTACGACGTCCTTTCCAATCATAAAACTTACAAGAAAATACTCTTGTTCTCGTTTTAATTTTCTGATGTTCTCGAGAGTTGAGACAACTTTTCCGATAGCTTTTCGTGTCTTTTCCTCCAAGGCGAGTTTTGCGTCACAGCTCTGAACTGTTCGCTGATTGGTCCTGCAAAATGTTGAGTTCTGGAGACGATTGTCAATGGGGTTGGGCCAGACTGAGTATGAGCTTGAAATCAATTCAGGCGGAAATACGTAGGCTGGTGTCACCAGGCTAGCTCAGTACTTACTACTCCTGGGCCCAAATCTGGGGATAGATGTCCTTGTAGTTCTTGTAGTGCAGGAAAGTACTTGTTAGGGTGTCAAGTTCCCAGTGAACCCATGGGCTGCTGAACTGTTTGCCCTCATTAGACTGTAATTGCTCTTAATCCCAGATGTAAGTGAGAGCAAATGCTAGAATGCACTGAAGACTGCAGTTTGTGCCTCACACACCTCTCCCCTTTTTGGCAGTCAAAGAGGAGATGTCCGAGGCACCGTCGCTAAACCGAGGCACGAAGCGCATCTCCAGAGATTCACCTCCCTACGCAGCTCCTCTCTCCCCCAAGCTGCTGCGCACAGAAGCCCACCCATCAGAAGGTATTCCTCCCACCACAGCTCCTGTCTGACCATGACGGGAGACTGTTTCTCTATGACCACACAGTTCTTTAACCAGTACACCTTGTCTGTGACCACACAAACAGCTCCTCCATGACTGCAGATAATCAGTGATCTGAGAGCTCCTCTTTCACTTCTACTTATCTGTGACCACTAACAGCTCTTCCATGACTACAGATAACAGCTCCTCTTTCAGTTTCTCTATGACAACAGACAGCCCCTCTATGACCTCAAACTCTTTAATTACACCTCCCCAATGACAACAGACAGCTTCTCTATGACTACCGCTCTTCTGTAACTGTTGACAGCTCCTCTATGACATCAGCTCCTCTTGACTATTGACAACCCCTCTATGACCCCCCCACCTCCCCTGTGACCACCGATTTCTCCTCTATGGCCACAGACAACTTCTCTGTGACCACTGCTCGTTTATGACCAGCACTTCTATGGTTACAGCTGCTATGACGAGAGAGCTTCTCTATAACAGGAGAACAGTATGTCTAGAACAGGGAATCATTCCCATCTATGACCATCTATTCTGTTACTAAAACCCCTCTAAGACCATAGACATCTTCTCTGTGACCACAAATATCTCCTCTGTGACCACAGATACCCCCTCTATAACAAAAGTTCTTCTATTATTGCAGTCAAGCTCTATGTGACTGATGACGGCTGCTTTATGACAATGTTAAATTGCGTTACCGTGTTCCAAGTCTTTACCTCTCTCTCTCTCTCTCTCTCTCTCTCTCTCTTTCACTCTCTCTCTCTCTTCCTCAGCAGAGACCCTGCCTCACGAGGAGAATGGCCTCCTAAAGGAGCAGCGCTTCATGGACTCCGCCTCCAACTCCATGACGCCCCGCCCGCAGACGCTGAGGAGCACTTCAGAGTACCATCCCCCTCCCAGCAGCCCCTACTACCCCGGGCCGCCCCTGCGTCGCCACTCCTCCAACCCCCCAGACCTCACATCAGCACGCACCCACAGACGAGTGGAGGGTAGGCGTAAGACCACCCATAATTTTGTCATTACCAACACTGAATATTGGACGCGTTGTCCAAACACTGAGTGATGTATTTACTGAGTATTGTTTTATTGAGCAGGAAACCCTAATTACGTTTTTTTTTTTTTTTTTTCAATCAATTAATCAATTAATCACTTTCCATTTCATTGAAGTGTAAAGACTTAAGTCATCTTGCATTTTGGTGTCATAAGCTCAGTATTCTATCATCTCATAGCTTCTATGACCCCATTGGGTTAAGTTGTGTTGAGATATGGATATGAGCTTATGCTAGTTCATGCCAACCCAGACTCTTTGATATCTGCCTGTATACTTATTTTAATATCCACTGAGATTTAATGCCATGCCCTTGGCGGGCAGGGCGTATTTGAAGTAAGGCTTTTGAAGTAATCATATTAGTTGTGGATGGGATTAAACAGGCCTATATTTCCTGTGAGACCCTGAGGGGACTTTCCATGGGGCTCTGTCGCCTCCTGTGCCACCTCAGAAGACACATACTCTACTCTAGCCAGTCTAAGGTTCTGAAAGGTTTAGAACCTCTGTGAAGACACATACTCTACTCTAGCCAGTCTAAGGTTCTGAAAGGTTTGGAACCTCTGTGAAGACACAAACTCTACTCCAGCCAGTCTAAGCTTGGAACTCTGTCAAAACCGAATAAGTGGTTTGACACTTCGGTCACAGTTCTAGTTCCAATTCTGGCCGGGACATATTCTATGGGTGAATAATGTTTAAATTTATCTATTAGTTTGTCAGCTGATCAGTGTGGCTGCTGCTGTAATTCATTCAGACATTGTCTTCGTTTGGAAGCTCGGCGATAGGTAGCCAGACTTGATGATCATTTTCTAAGTAGTCCTTAGAGGGAGCTCTTTCACCAGACACAAAGTCACCGCTGACCTCAGATTCCCCCCTGACCAAACCACACCAGCATATTCAAACAAGCTGGGTATCCCAGCAATGTGTGTGACAAAGGCCTCGCGATACTGTTATCACATAGATTAAAGGGGGAAAACCTCAACCACAGGTTAAGCATCTACTACATGAAAGTGCCCACTGAACAGCCGTCGCTAAACTGACCTTGGATACCAATGATGTGTGGATATATTCAGGCAGGAGGAGTTAAAGGGGATGTGAGGTTGTGGTGTTGGAAAGCACTGATCTTTAGAGTGAAACATTTTGTGGAGTCATCTGCTCTTGTGATCCTGGCTAGATGAGTCACACACACTGAGAATCAGCGGACTTCTAATTTCACATGGCCAGACCTTACTCACAGGGCCAGACCTAACACAATAGTGGATTTGTACTAAATCTTTTATAGAGAAATGACTTTCCACCTACAATGTTTCAGCCAATGCTGTTACTTTGAGATCGAAAGCCATAACTCAATGGACTAGGAGCTAATATTTTAAACTTAGTGTACAATCTACTTTGTAGCCACTCACATTTAAGCCAGATCCATTCAATGCTTGTATATTAGAGGTGCAGATTAAATCCTCTGCTTGTTGGAAGTTGCTTTGATGGAGTGACTTTTAAATTGCTCATTTTAGCATGTGAGTTTTTGTAAAATGTTCTAGCCCTAGCACATTCATCTGGTGACCCACTCTTAAGGACAGTGCAGATACATGTATTTTATTTATTGATGGAGATTGTGATGGTCATGAAAATGTCCCTTGTCATAAAACGTTCCCTTTTTTTTGTCTATTCTCTCTCGCTCTCTCTCTCTCTCTCTCTCTCTCCCTCTCTCCCTCCCTCTCTCTCTCTCCTCTCTCTCTCTCTCTGCCTCTCTCTCTCCCTCCCTCTCTCTCTCTCTCTCTCTCTCTCTCTCTTCTCCAGCAGCCAGCTCCACCACAGGGCCGGAGTCCCAGGCAGGGGACAGGGAGGTCCCCAGGGGGTCCCACAGGAGCCCGTCCACCTGGTCCATAGAGGAGGTGATGCAGTTTGTGTGCGACGCCGACCCCACAGCACTGGCACCACATGCTGAGCTCTTCAGGAAGCACGTGAGTGACCATGACTAGAGTGTGTGTGTGTGTGTGTGTGTGTGTCCTTGTCTGTGCGTCCTTGTGTGTGTGTCTGATTTGCCCCCGCCCCCACACACACGTCTTTGCATTTTTCTCCACCTCACCCCATACATCTTTCTTTTCTCTCTCTCTCTCTCTCTCGCTCTCTGGAAAAGAAACACTTTAAAAGATTTGAGGATGATGTTGTTTATACTCTAAATGCCCCCAATATGTGATATATATTGTGGTTGACCTGAGCTAAAGCAGCTCATGTAGAAGAGTTGAAAGAGCATTGAGGAGTAGAGAGAGGGGGGTGAGAGCGAGAGAGAGGGAGAGATAGGGAGAGAGGGGAGAGAGAGCGAGAGCGGAATTGAGAGAGTGAGGGAAGGAGAGAGAGGAATTGAGGGATTGAGAGAGTGAGGGAAGGAGAGAGAGGGAGAGAGAGAGCAGATGCCTGCTGTTTGGAGAGACGGTATGAGTCATCTTTGTTTAGACTTCACCTGGCAGACACCCGTTTGTCTCCAGTGAACGGACTGGTGTCTCTGGGGAACATCACGTCTTGTCCTTCACAGGAACACAGAGTTGAACACACACACTGGCTTCACCCTCACCTCGCACTTTTCCACCACACCTCCTGCTTTCAGTTTTCCCTCCCTCCCTCTCTTTCTCTCCCACACACTCCCATATACATCTCTAATACTCTCTCTTCATTTCTGTCCACTGTCTCTCACAGGGGCAGATGTATGTACGTTAGAGAGCACAGTGTGTGTTTGTGTGTGTTTGTGTGTGTATGTACGTTACACAACACAGCGCAAACAGTGGCTTGGCCAGTCTGCAGAAAGTGCATTTTGTGGCTGATCGCGTGATGTCCCCACCCTGTAATCCCCCGAACTTAATGTAATCATTTAAATTACCGGCTGCTGACCGACATTAAAAGGAATCAAACGTTTGGTGATCAGGAAACGGATAGACATGCTAATAAGATGTTGTCAAACTGAGAGATAATACAGTAATTCTACACCCCTCGATAGAAAAAAAACTCTGACTATTTGTGCGGTTATAACAAACAAACTAAATAGTGTAGCAGGCATATACACAAAAGGGAAGTGGTTGAAGTGAAAAAGAGATGGCGAGACCTACAAAGGCAAACAACACTAAAGGTTGCTCTTAACATGTTACAAATGAGCAAAGCTGGTGCTCAGAATACAGCTTCCATTGTTTCTGGAAGTTTCTGGAAGGTGTAAAATGTTCGCTACAAAACAGACACATGCTGTCTTACATACAACAGAATATGTAATCAGTTACTCCATGCCTTTCTCTGCCCATGTGCGGCCTGTTTGGACATACCATGCCCTGTTTTAAGGTGCACGTTGAGGTGAAATTATGCCTTAAATGGGCACTGTTGTGTTAGTACATCTGCTGCACAGTCTGTTCTTCTCTTATTTTCTTTGTCTATTCAGTTAAAGCCAATAACCCCCTTTTGTTAAACAAAACAATCTCAGTATTGCACACAGTGTTAAACCTGTGCACCGTGTTAAAAGAGTTAACTACATATTCCTCTGTGTCATTCATCTCTTTTATATTACCACTGTCGGCTTTCACATGGGATTCACTCATGTCCATCTAGGCACGAGTGTTGATGTCTTGGGCTATCTCTGCCCCTCACTCATAGCTAGCACATTGTGAGGCAGCTTCTGCCTCTTCCAGCTGAAGTCTGCGTAAGGCTCTAGAGCACACTTCCCCCTGCTGTCACTGTTCTCTGATTGGCCCCTTTTGTGACATGTGGTACGTCTGTTTACAGGAGATCGATGGGAAGGCGCTGATGCTGTTGCGGAGTGACATGGTGATGAAGTACATGGGACTGAAGCTGGGCCCGGCACTGAAGCTCTGCCACCACATTGAGAGACTCAAGCAGGGGAAGCACTAAGTCCTTCACAATGCCAACAGACTGGACAAGAGAGGCATAAACAAAGAAAACTGCAGAGAAACGCAATAGACTTGAAACCGGGAGGGATGCAGGGGTGTGTGAGGCGTAGGTGTGGGGACAGAGGGTGATGAGATGGTAGCTAGCATTACATGGAGGATCCTACTACATCAGCTGGGTCCACAAGCACTACCACACAGAGGCAGAGACAGACAGACAGACAGACAGACAGACAGACAGAGGGAGGCTGGCGATGGGATGCATGGCCTTGGGAGACATGGATCCTCTGTCTGCGCTCACAGGCTGCCTCATCCCACAGAGAGAAGGAGAAAGAGAGAGAGAGAGCAAAAAGCCACCCGTTTCCATGGTAAACAGAGGCACAAACATAGCCATTAAGAGACACGAGAAAGGAACTGCAGGGAGAGACTCGATGAGGAAAGGAAAAGACAGAGAGAGACTCAGAGAGATAGAGGCAGAGTTCGTAAGGACAGACATTTTTCCCAGTTTGAGAAGCTTTGGTGAGTAAGAAGAGGGGAGGGCTGACAAGACAAAGAGTTGAGAAACAAGAACTTCAGAAGTCACCATTTTGATTTTCAACTGCCTCTGATCTGATGTGAATCTCAGATAGCTGGCCCTGCCTGTCAGTAGGATTCTAGACCAGAACCGCTGTACAGTTGTGTATGTGTGTGTGTTTGTTTTTGTGTATGTGTGTGTTTGTGTACGCAAATGTGTGTTAATGCTGCATGTGTGCGTGCGCGTATGTGTACTTGCTAAGAGACGAGACCACGTTACCTCATCAACTGTCGCATCAGAGAGCAGACTGTTGGTTCAGAGCCACTCTGTAGGCTCGGCTCCAAAACCCAAAGGATGAGGAAGCACCTCCCCCTCCCCCAGCCCCATCTCACTCCCCTCCCCACTCCATGTTTACAGAGCACTGGACACAACATGCACATTGACTCTGTGATGGTTTGTCCGCTTCTGCTTTCAACTCACTCGACCGTTGTGCAAACATCCAACAGGGATGTGTGTCGTCCTCCCTCCCTCCGAAAGGATGGTTGTGGCCCTCCCCTGAGCATTCAGTAATGGCGGTGGATGATAAAGACGGGGGTCAAACAGGTTTCTCAAATCAACATTCCCCCTCTGCTTTTCCAAAGAGTCGTCAAGGAAGACAGGAGGGGGGAGATCGAAAGCTAAATTATTTAGAAACGTTGCATCAGTACAAATTATAAACGTTTCAGTAGGATAAGCAAGACGTTTTTAAACCCTGGCTAGTTTTTCTAACCGCTGGAACTGGGAGAGTACATAAGTGCACTGCTTGTATAATGCCTCTTGAAAAGCCTTTTTCTACACCAAATACTAACAGACTCTCTTTAAACGAGAATGACCAGAGAGGAAAAACGTTTACTTCCCGGGAACCCAGCACAGACAAATAGAGGGGTGATGATATTCAGCAGACTAAAAATTATTTTGTTTTTGCATAAAGAAAAACCAGATTACTTACATTCCCCTCACTACTGGAAGCAACGACTTGCCCAAAGTACTTGCCCTTTTGGGGTTGTACTGAAACCTGGTTGTCACCATTTTTTACCCTCATTACTAATTCAAAGCTTATATCTCTGGAAGATGACTAGTCGCAGATTGTTCTTTATTTTTGTGAAACAAATTTGACTTTCAATCCGGCTATACATTACCTGTTGATTTAGGTCATCTGTGATGCCTATGAGTCAGGTATACATAGGCCTACCGTATATACATACATACACACACACACACACACACACACACATATATATATATATATATATATATATATATATATATATATATATACAGTAGATATATATATAAACATATATCTGGGGTTTTGTTTTTCCATTTGTGAAAAAAGAGAAAGGCTTGTTAAAATGTCCGTTGTGGAGACTTGCATGTAATTGCTTCCCATGAAGTAAGAAGTCAGAGGACCTCAACAAAAGCTGAACCCTCTCAGTGTAAGCTACTGTACAGATATAAAGAATGTCCTCACTTCACAGTGATTGATGGTCATACAATACAGAGACAGTCACAACAGGGTTAGGCAGCAATAGTGGACTTCCAGATCCAGACCTCCGTTTTTATATTTGCTGCTTGGACCCAAGCTCTCTGTCTGAGTTATTATTGTGTACAAGACGTTGAAGTGGAATACGGTCACATTTCTGGTTCTGTTCCATCTTAAGTGTACAAATAATGCTTTCTTCAGCCCTTTGGCTTCCTTTTTTTCTGTTTTTTGTTATTATGGTAAAGATAATCTGTGGTCTACATGAAATGAAACGTACTATCCGTTGTTACACTGATGAATAATTGCTTTTACGTGATTTCCAGTGTCTTACAAAAATCCAGAATATAGCCAGACAGTTTCACAACATTGTGAAGGACACCTTCATTACAGGTGACCGTGTCCTTGGTATTGGCTGTTAATCATGTACTGCAGAATGTCTCCTCTTGAAGAGGACCTGAACCTGAATTTTCCGTTGTGTGAGGACAAATTGCATCTCCAAATGGCTGCCCCCTGTTGTGCTGAGCACTTGACTACAGGTCAGTTTGCAGTTTGTTTATGCCCAGAGATGGTCTGTCGACTAAACTCTGCAGATGGCCTTTTTTTTCTCCTTTATTTATTTCAGAAGAAATCTGGCGTATAGACGTATAGGGGCTGTATGAGTACAAGGGCTTCCAGATAGCGTTGGCTCTAGTGGTTAGGCCAATCAGAAAGCAACCAAACCTCCTGCTCCAGTAGTGACTTCCCAAGCATTGATGTTATCGATATTGTCAAACAGATTTCTATAGTGTTTTATGGGTTTCACCATAAATATCAGCAACAGGAATGTACATTTTTGTAGAAAAGAAATATTTTAAGCATAACATTATATATGAAAGGGTAGAAAATGTGAAGTTAAGGGGGGTGGGGTGGGGTGGAAGAGCTGTGGGGGGGGGGGGGGTATTCTAGACAATGTATTTCATACTGCCTTTTAATACTTTATAACACACTTGTAGCTGAGAATATGACTCTGCAAATGACTACATCAAAAAATTGCCTTGCTTTACTTCAAGATCTCTCAGGTTGAAGAAGTCTCTGTTTTGATCCGGCTTTTGTAATTAAGCATTTCTGGGGTGTTTAATGTGTCCCTTCTCTGTTTTAATAGTCGCTGTCCATCTGTTGAACTTTTGTGATTTTTTTATTTTTTTTTGGTGCCATACATTAAACAAAAATGTCTGTATACTTGTCTGTTTTACACTTCAAGAAAAAAAAAAAACATTCATTGTCCCCAGCATATTTTTCTTCCAGTCAGATTATCCAAACATTGATCTGAGGTTAGTTAGTGTTTCAGCTAGCTGGCTAATCTAATGTTTTGAAATGGCAGAGGAAAACGGGAGGCATGGGCAATTTTTTGTACAATTATTTAATTATGGAATAATTAAAGGGTGACACCCTGACAAACACATTTCAACAGAAGAGTTTGAACAAATTAAAAAAAGATTGAACAATGATGCCAAACCATTGAATTTTTTCAGTCATTTTTTGCTTCACTTCATTGTTTTACAAAAAGTCACCATTTCTGGTTATCTGTAGAAAATCCTCATTCAGTACTTAAATACCAATACCTACAAAATATGTCTTGTACATTACAACAAGTATCAAGGACAACTCCGCCTGAAACATAAATAAGTTCACGTAGCATACAAACAGTCTCAATGTCCCTTCCTTCTTCAAAACAGAAAGCAAAAGGAAAGGAAAAGAAAATATGGCTCTGGCGCAGTATGTTTGTCAAAAATAAAGAGTAAAAGTACTTGGCATGACAACGTTTTAAGCCAACAGTTGCCACCTGACTGCTGATGAAAGACTGAAGTGGGGAGATTCCTTCTTTAAAACACAGGAGTCACATATGTGTGTAGTGAAAAGGAATGTTTTTGTATCTTGACATTTTCTTGTTCAATTACTGTGCCAAAACGTATTAAGGAATCTGCTGCTAATTTAGTTTATGTTGTTTCCTAGTCGAGAAACTGATTTGGCATAGTGTGTAGCGTAACTCTCAGATCTAACTGAACTCTGACGCATTTTGTTTCCTTTTTACTGCCCTGTAAAAAGTTAGGCCTACACATCCAAACAAGCAAGCTCACTAAACCAGCATATTTAAATGTATTCATGTCAAAGTTAACACTATATCAGTGGATTCCTTGTGTAAATTCATCTCTGTTTCCATAGTGGATGTGTTTTTTATTTAGATAGAAGGACTTGTACCACAGAGTCTCACAATGCTGCGCTCACAAATGAATCCAACAAGAAAAATTGAATTGATTTAGCCTATTCACTCACTCAACATGGTAGTACAGACATGCCATCATTAAGGGCTCTTTGATGACGCATCTAGAGAAATAAATAACATACATAACCCATAATTTATCAGTTTTCAGTCCCCAGTGCAAAAGGTGTTTTTCTTTTTTCATAGACACTTCGGCATAGTTTATTATGTCCATATATTCATTACCGAAAATGCCACTAACTGGCCTTTTTGTCTTCCATACTTCACAGTAGGCGATTTCAGTCATAGCCATTCAATACTATGTACATGATGGGCAGTGCACCCCAGGCCAAATGTATACTTCTTGGGCTTGAGTTGAAATCATGAACCCAAAGCTGACATCAAATAATTTTATTTCACATTACACAGTAGCTTACCAGCTTAGGAGCATACTGTTAAAGGTGAGATTCCACTATACAAGTTGGTAGGCTACTAAATTGGTGCATTATCTTTCAGTTCCAAACGAGACCATTTTGAAATGTACTCAGTTCAGCAACACAAGATTTTGTTAACTGCTATCAAATAAAGACACCCATTCATTTCAGATATTAAATTACCACTCTTTGGGAGAAAAACATCTGAAATTCTTCCCAGTTCGCTGAACTCCCCTGTATCCCTAAAGCCAACATTTACATGTCAGTTCTCATTACAGCGTGGGCTGCCATGGAAACGTCTTTCTGCCTTGGGTTAACACGCTCACATAAACACACTCTGTCTCTCATCAGCCTGTGAGATCATAAGACGGCAGGCATGATTACACAGTAAAACCATGAGGAAACAGACGCAGGGATGAAATACCACTTCATAGATGGGAGGAGACACCATCCCCGACATTTCGTCTCCAACCATGAGCGTCAATCTTCTTTGATTCACCCAGTGACATACAGACACAGATAGGCCTACACACAGACACACTTAGGCTACACACACACACACCACATCCAACCACATTTTCACATGTGAGAAATAAAGGACACATTACAATGGAGCTGGGAATAACAAAAAAAGATCACAATGTCTCATTAAAGTGTGCAATCGACAGACCTTTGATGATGGGTAGCCTACTGCAAGAGTGGACACTGCGGAAGATTCGTTTTTTGTTCTTTTACGGCCAACTTCGCAGATACTGCACTTTGTAAATGTTGTAAGGGCCATCAACATTTCTGTTTTCCTATATGGTCTGTTAACTTTTATAGATGAAAACATTTGTCCCCGTCTTCAGACCAGTTTGTATTCTGTCAAGCCAAATATCTGTCAGTTGCCTAGGAAACATTTGTGTCAGAGCTTGAATTTCATGTGGTGATTTCTGTAGTTGTAAAGGTCTGGAATGTATGATGAGAAATCTGCTCCTTAATTAACAGTCATACCTCTATGTTTATTCTCTCTGAAAATTAACTTTGCAAGAACCCAGCCTTAACGAGAGAGGGTTTGTAAAAACTTTTGCAGAAGAGGGCTCACCCACACCATCAAATCATCCTTTGTGTTTTCTGCAGTCTGCCCTTGAAGATGATTTTGTTTCAATTCCTAAAGGCAGAGAAGAAAAGGGATTTTTTTCCCCCTCTCCCTTCCTCAGGATGAAATGATGAAAACTGTGCTTTGTTGCCACTGACAGCCGTTTCCGATGTTCATTAAAGTTAATGAAAGTGAGGCCCGTGCCTCTGCCAAGTCATTATTAGCCTGCCATGCTAAACCCGCTCCGCATCAAAGAAGATGCTCCGGTTGACTGAACCACTGATTAATATGGCGATTTCCCACCATGGGTAAAGTTTAAAGGCCACATCCCCCCTCCCCCACCACACACATTCACGTCTCCTAAGCACAATAGAAATAAAACCACATATGGTAAGTTATATGGATATTTAGATTAGAACACACTGTGCGTTGAACAGAAATGTGATTTGGATTTTCCCTTGATACAGCAATATCATGTGTTGTTTGTCTGGAGGCGTTAGAGGAATTTCGCCGCTGGTGGCTAAAGGCAGCTGGCTGTGTTTCAGCATGGAGCCACATGAATATTAATGTCAGATTAAACTCTGGGATAAGCCTCATGAATAATTCATGGTTACATGTGACTGAAATGAAAATGCTTGTTAGGCACATGCTTCAGAAAGAGACCTCAAGTGAGTCTTACAGTAGTATATCGTTTTGTCTGCTGTCACAACTTTCCCTTTGAGTGTCTTTGCCTTTGATGCATTCTCTATGTTGTTGACTCAGCCCCTCTAATCATGCCACTGATTACATTATAATGAAAGGGGTCAAGTGTCTGTCTAGTGTACCCAACACTGCTTGGACTGGCTTTAATTGTTTGGACAGAGTGTCCCAGAGACTGGTTCATGTTCGAAGCCTCCAAGGCTGTCGTGAATGTCTGTGAAATCTGAATGCTGGGCTGCTCTCCCTACCCAACCATGTCCCAGGGCCGTACCCTCACTTCCTGGGGAGAAAGGCAGCCAGACGCTGTTTCTTTATTGGGAGAATGTGGATCTCCTGAGAGCTGACCTTCTTAAGTTTGATCGATCTGTTCTTGGACATTTTTTTTAGGGGATCATTGGGGTCGCTCCGCTGATCTCCTGGGACTCTGGGTAAGGCAGCATAGCCACCCTGGCCAGCATCCCGCTTGATGGAGAAGTTTTTGGTGGAGACACCAGAGAGACCCTTCAGTTTACCACAGAAGATGGCTGGCATAGCATCCTTCACGGAGACAATGACCTTGGCTGTCTGTGAAGTGCTGACAATCTCGATGTTCCCGCCTGCACCAAGTGTCGCGTCATGGACTGTACCAGCCATTGAGCTACTGCCGCCACTATCCACAATCCACTTGTGTTGCCGACTAAACTCCAAGGATGCCAGGCCACTCAGGAGCTTTGAGTCCAGCTTGGGAGAGCACTCCACTGGCCGCAACATCCCTAAAGATATTGCCCCCATGGCCTCACCTGAGAGACGAGTACGATCTCTCTCACCCTCCATGCTCCCATTTGAAATGCAAGACTGGATACAGGTCTTTCTAACCCCACCAACTGACAGGTCAAGGACACTATCTTGCTGACAAGGGGCTTCCTGTTTTGTCTTTATGGGCGGTGCTCGGATGGATAGGTCCAGAACCTCTCCTTCTGGCGCAGAAAGACAAGATGTGGAAGGGGATGGTTGCAGGAAAGAGCCAGTCTCGAAACAAGGTGATGGCACGCTGAGGGCAAAATCTTTTGTTGAAGTCTGCGTGCCCTGGCTCAAAGTGCACACTGGCTTTGGGGGATCTGCAGCCATTTTGGAGTCCTCAGCCTGTGGGACAGGGATAGGAATGGGAACAGGGATTGGGAGAGGCACTGGTAGAGGGACAACGATGGGATATGGGACCAGCAAGGTGGCTGGGGGCACCAGGGGAGCTAAGGGGGAGCTGTAGGGGTGGGGAAGGGGCGGTGGTGGGAAGAATCCATTTGAGAAAGGGTCTGGTTGGGGGGAGCCAGCAGAATGACAGGTGGGCGAAGGGATAGCCTGAGAAGGGAAAAGGTCCTGCAGGATAGCAGCAAAGTTGGGGTTCTGGAGAAGGGTGAGGAAGCTCTGGTCCAACATAGGAGCTGCTCCTTTCTGATCCAAAGGTGGGGGTGGTCCGAGTGCTGCTGAGGCATTCTGACACAGGATGTTGTTTGGAAAGGAGAGGGTCGGACAGGAGCCTGCTTGCGACAGAATCTGTGGCGTAAGGTGTTGAAAGAGCTGCTGCTCCAAACCCAGATGCAGGGAAACAGAACCTTGAGCGGTGACCAAGTACGGTGCTGTGCCTGTTTGTTGGGCCGCTGCTCCTGTCAGGATGGGTAACACCACTGGACTCTCCCCCAGGCAGATGGGCTGGAGAACCGTTGTGGCCATTTTGAGAGCAACCCCTCCTGGCGAGTCAGCTGTCTGCGTCACAACAGGCGTACCAGGGACACCTATCATAGGGGAGAGGGACCTCTTGGTCAAGGTTGGGGAACCAACATTCCATGCCTCAGTAGGAATGACCGGATTCCCCTCATCTTCTAACTTTCCGATTCCATCTCCTCCCGCTCCTACAGTGGAGCACATGTCACCTTGCGTGCTTGCCATGTCCACAGGAGTGCTGTCCTTGTAGGGGTCCTCCATGGCCTCTGGTTATCAAGATATTTTTCAGCTGCTGGTGGGTGACAAATGCATGGTATTCCTTTACTTTTCGAGGGCTGTGTTTATCCAGTCCTGGAAGATGAGGAAAATACAAAATAAATGTTTGACAGAGAATATTAAACGCACTGCATTGCTGATTTTTGTGCAACAGTGCATTCGTGTAACAAACAATAAAAGGCATTTTCCAGAGCCTCACGCTTGACGCTTGAACCATCTGGCTGCTGCAGGAAGATTAGGATGATGTAATTGCAGGGCCCACAATCAACCCTGAAACACAGCATACATGAGAGACTGAGCCCAGACAGAACGCTTCAGCATATCTGCCATGAAAAAAGGAAGTATGGCTTCAATTCTCTGAGGGGGAGGGGAGGGAATTAAATCAAATTAACTCTAAGGGAGTCTTGGTTATTTGTTTATATGCCAGTGTGTGTGGAATTTATTACATAAAATTCTGGCACTGACTAAACTAGGCCTCCCTTTGGCAGACAGACAGAGGGAGAGAGATACATGGAGAGCAAGAGAGAGAAGCGGAGGGAGAGCATGATGGGGGGAGGCTGAAAGAGGTGCAGAGCTAAACACAAGGACGCCACACTATTGTAAACAGTCTCGTTTTTTCCAAAGCAGGAGAGCTTTTTTCTGGAGCAAATTAAGCATATATTAAGAAGCAGTACGCTCTAAGCTAGGTACTTGTCTAGCTCTTACACAGAGGTGATCTTCTAATAACACAGTTATACTATACTGGACACCAAGGTCCTGAATAAAAATATACAGAAATACACTTTGTATTTTCGATGTAGAAAGTAACTTAAAAAGGTTAGATATAGTTTCTGAATGCCTTTCCTTTGGTTAAGCAACAACTGAAAACATGACCCTGTTAACTAAATAATCCTTGCTTACTGACACAATATTCTCATGGCAATTCCAAAGTGGTGATATAAATTTGAGACCGGTGGAAAAAATCAGACACATCCCCATGACATTTAGCTTGAGGGCCTTATCTTGTAGGGCCACTGGGCTTATCTGTGTGCTTTCAGTTCCTTTCATAAACAAAGAGGCATATGGGCAGACAAGCACATATAAAGGCTGCCAGACTGACTCAGGATCAGGCCTCTGCCTTCATCCCCTGTGTTAAACCCTCTGGCGTGTCTCAGGACCCCTGGACCCAGAGCAGTGGGACTTGGGAGAAGCCATAATAATTAAAGTTTTCTGTCCATAGCATGTCTGGTTCCCCCTGATTACAAGCGCAAAAAGCATTTTACTGTTCTATACCGTCTCTCTTCTCTTCCAACCACTCCTCCTATCTCCCCCAACCCATTCCCCTCCTGCGGCTTAAGCCCCCAGTTGAAGAGGTTAAGCTCAGGGTAATAAGCCATATGCAGTCACTTGCTGGGGGAAGCTTCTCATTTGAGCTCACAGACAGCCTGTGGTGAGCTATATTGAAAAAATGAAAAATATATATCTACATATATATTGGATGAATTTATTGATGGTTGTCTGGTCAGCCAGACTGCAAGAAGAAATATGTTATTCTGCAATGAAACCTGCCACCAGCACTGGGGAAAATATATTTGTACACAGTGAATCACTATGTTGGCAGTCTAAATTAGGTCACAGACTAAGTGCACGCATGTGTTGAATGAGTACCTCAACAAAATCTGTTCCTTCAGATAAAATAATTCCCACATTTCCTACAGAATTATCAGGAGGATGAGACACAAACCAAATGTATGACAAAGGGGTCTTTGCTGGGAGTATTCAACAACCACTACATTCAAAAGTTGTGTTGAAAGACGTTGAATGTGTGAAGGTGTGTAGCGTGCATCGAGAGACATTTCTCAAACCTGTCTTCAATTTATCGACAACATGTGACATTGCACTCTCCTTGCCAAGAACCGCAATTCATGTAATCAATAACTTGGCAAAAACCTGAAATGTTTGTTTCCAAATGTTTGAAAAACAAATGCATATGTCCAAAACGCTACTAATCCCATGAATCTTACTTTGTTGGTCTAACGTCTGTGAGTTCAGCCTTCCAAAAACTCTGACATAAATCCAAAGTGAGGTGAGCAGGGAAGAAAGTCTATAAATTATAATCCAGAGTTGGAAAGGCAACAAGGTGGGTTGCCGGCGCTCAAGATGATTTATCCCTTAAGATATTGCATTCCTGCAGAGACTCTTGTAAAAATCTAAACAATGAATGCCTCAGACTGGCTTCCATTTACGTAAAGCCTCTCAAAAAATACTGAGACCAAACCTACAATTAACAGTCTTGCCTACACTTGTTAACTGTTGCCTTCTGTGTCATTATAAGACTGTGAGTGTTATCACAGCCTTTTATAATACAAAATGCAGCATCAGTAAATACTGTAAAGTGATTTTTCTGCTCAGACCAAACCCAGTTGTCATGCCAACGCTGGTCTAATAAATCCATCATTGGCTTTTTGTGGTGGTGTGGACAGTTGGAGTCCTCCTCCTTATTGATTCCAGCTTGTTTCAGGGGGAGCAGCTCTGTTGGTGGTTCCAAAGTAGCTTCAGCTCTCAATCTGCGACCCAGGCCATATCAAGTGAAGAGCAACAAAGGGCCAGTTTGTGTGAGTTTTTTGTGTAAGTTTTAAGCACACAAAAAAGGACGCATACTGTAAACAAACTAGAGAGTCTTGGGCAAATAGCAAAGACAAATGACAACAAGCCTAAGAAGAGAGGCCTTGAGAGAGCAGTTCAATGTGGTGCCTAAAATTCGTCATGAGAGAGACTCCTGACTGGCCAAGCCGCTATAGGGGTTTAGATGCCACATCTCCTTGAGAAAATGGCTGCCATGTGGCAGGCTTCTCTACCAGGCAGTGCCGTGGTGAAGCTCCCTTTCCCTCAGGGTTTGTTTTCTATTGTACTGTGGCACGGCCGTGACGCAGTAACAGGACTGTGATAGATTAGATCTAAAATTCTTCGGGGAGACGGCCCACAATCCTCTCGTTTCCACTCACTGAAGCTATGGGATGGCCTAAGGAGTACTCTGCTTGAAAAAAAAGCTATTTGCTGGTGTGTTCACACAGACACACATATATGTAGATTCACACACACACACACACACACACACACACACACACACACACACACACACACACGCACATACCAGGATCTAGTACAAGCATGTGTGTATTTATAGCACCAACTCTGTGCTTAAACCTTGGCCTTCTCTCACTTCTGGCAGACACTATGCCTTTATTTATAGTGGTATAAATGGGAGGTGTCCACTCTATGAATGATAGTGTATGAGATCATCAAAGTGGACATGAAAACGCACATAATAACCACTATGCCCACACATGCATGCAAACACACACACACACACACACACACACACACACACACACACACACACACACACACACACACACACACACAATAGACACACATATTCAGTGTTTAAGCAGCTGGTTGTCAGTGTTAGCCTTTGCTGGCAATGACTGTGAAACAAAATGCCACAGCACTGTGAGACGGAGCACTGACTCTTGGGTAAACTCGCTTTGAGGTAAACATGCTTACGGGTGTTGAACCCAGGTCAGTGGGTCCTGACTTTGGCCATGTGGAACGGTTTCTTTCAGCTGACTGGGCTTTAGCTAGTCAGACAGCACTGCAGCACAGAGAGCTTCATGCTTCACTGATCTCTCGCTCTCTCTCTCGCTCCAGCCCTCTTTCCCACCCACCCAACACCCTTGGCTTGGATCATGTGAGTGCAGCTCTGTTGTATCCCTGCTACACAGACTGGGAAAAACCACTGGAGGAAGACAGAGAAAAACAGCAGCAAAACGGATAGTAAGCAAGACTTGAGTCATCCTACTGATCCCAGTGTGAAGGGGCCCCATCTAGACTCTGATCCGTACTTACAACAATTTGTCATCAAACAGCGCCCTTACAGAGATAACACAGAGATGATGAAATTAGCTGAAAACAGGCCACTAATTCCTGGAGCATAGGGGGGTTAAAAATGGAGAAGATAGCAAAGCGCCAGTAGGCAGAAGGCCTATTGGGAGCGCCAGCTGCCTGGCTCTTCTTGCTCCATTAGCGTTTACATTGATTCATGCAGCAGATGCTCCAAAGTGACTTACAAGGCGGGGACACACTTTGCACGACGGGCGCTAGTTCCTGTGAGCGTAAGGCGCACGTAAAGCACCCCCTGCCCCGAGACAGCAGCAGCTTCCTGGCAGAGATGAGCTCAGTCAGCCCACCTGCTGAACAGGCCAGGAGGCCCACTCTACTCTTCACCACCACCCACACCTCTAGTCCAAACCCTATCAGGACCACCTCTGAGGCCAGACCTGCAGAACATGTGCTGATCTTATCACAGAGAGCCTCATTTGGGCTGCCTGGGGCTCCTGTGTTCTGGGCCAGATCTCTGGACTAACATCAGTCCCGGCCATCTCACATGAGTCAGGGGCTGGAACATTTCAGCAATTACAGCACTATGGTAGAAGATTTGTAGTTCATCTTGCACACAGATTACACATGCAAACACATGCAAACACAGTTGGACATTATCTACACAACATGCATTCAGCTATATGCTTTGCCTCACAACTTTGAGGCAATGAGCAAAGAAAATACACACACGCACACACACAGGCGCACGTGCATACATGTATGCAAGCAGGCTGTGTTAATAATTAGAGTTAAGACCAAAGGAATGAGGGAAAATGGGGGTGAAAGTGCTGAGGTTGCTTGTTAACTGTGGAAGCTTTCCATGAAAAACACATTATCATTAAAATGACCTCTCCCCAACGACCGTTACCTGACCAGAATATTAACACACGGGTTGACCTCTGACCCTGTTAACACGGCGATGTCTCCACTTGACCCCAGGAGTTTTCCCAAGATCCTTCTGATTGTCATTTTCCAATTCCAGGGACAACCGGGATGTCAGGGGTGGAAGCTATAAATACCCTCGGGTGCAACAGATCTTTAATTAAATATGAGGTAACACAACCACCAGCTCAGAAACCGGAGCGCCTGTTATTGTGCAGTCATGATCATTACAGCCATGCGGCTAATAGCCATCCCTCACTGTTATTCAACACCACTATTATGACAATAGGGTCAGAGACTTTGTCACTGTAATGTATAGTGTCTCAAATGCAAGATGTCTGTCCCGGAAGAAACTTAGGAGGCAGTGGTAGAGATGAGGTAGAGGTGGTGGGTGCCTGATGAAGGCCTGTTTGCCAGTGCAACTACTGTGACTTCTCATGGAGAAGCTAGGGGAAGGAATGGGCTAAGCAACACCAAAGCAAGACGCTCACACAACCAACACTGCGTGCTGAAAGGGCCACATTGGATTCCTGCCCCCTTTTCTGTAATAGTTTCCACATTTCACTCTCCCTTTTAAGGGGGGTTGAGCTCTAAATAGCGTTAACTCACAGGGAAGAAAAACAACAAACTGCTCAGGCTGTATGTTGAAACCACACACACAGAAGAGAGGTCCTGACAGAACATTCTAGATGTTCTGCCATCAGTTCGCCCTCTCCTTTATGTCTCCTTACCCTCTCATCTCGCAGAATCGATAAAGAGGATCTGAGTGGCTTGGCAGCTGGTGTTTCGCTGCTTGTTTGCTGGAAGCTAACTGTATCACAGAGAAAGCTATCAGCTCTCCAAATAGGGCATAATGTACAAAGCAAATGGGCCAGAGACTGAGTAATGTATCTAAACACAGCGAACCAAAGCTTTGTGGCTGAGGGCAGGATGATGCAAACCTACAGGTCATCCGATAGACATCCACTCTTGTTTCCTCTCATCACAGATACACATTAAAGACTCTGAAATTATCCTTTTCCTCTTCCTCTTCCTCTTCCTCTTCCTCTTTCTCTCTCTCTCTCTCTCCGTGTTTGTTTCACCCTTTTTTGTGTTTCTTTGTCTGGCTTGTACTACATGAATTACTGTCTGCCTCTTTAAATATCCCCTTCTTCATACAACATCCCTCACACACTAGGTATACATACTGGACATATCTCATCCAGAAGATATTCTCCATGATCCTGTCCAAGGTATCACCACCTTAGGGTCTGAATGTATGCACATAAGGCATGTTAAGCTTACAAACCCACCTTACCAGCCCAAAGTAAATTATAAACGCCCCACCATGCAAGATGATCAAGCTAATAACCTCATCTCCTGGCCAAACAAAAAACAGAGAAGGGCAGAGCCCTTGGGTCTAATCTGAGATTAACTGAGTTACCAAGAATTAATCCATCAATTGTCTGTTTTTCTAAGGCCCATGTCACGGGCATCAGTTTGATTTTATACATGCTGGGGACAAAGATGTGCTTTTTCAGAGGCCATTCGACCTGGAACTACTTCCGCTATTAGGCCCACATCATTAAAAGATGTGTCTTAAGACTTAGACTTACGTTACACATTTTTCATTTTCATATATCAATTCCATTTGCATCTATAAACTGGTGATTAGGCACTTTGAGAAGCTATTCATTGTAGTGAGATTTTATTTTCAGTCGGTCAAAAGTGGTGGGGATAAAATTGGTCATGGCAAAAAGTGGTGGGGACTGTTGTCTATCTGATGTCAGTGTTTGCTACAGCACAATAGTCTGTGTTTATCCATTTCTAGCAATGTAATACTTAAACAAATGTGATGAAAAGACACCAAGGGTAAACTGCAATTACAGAGCTGAGACACACTTTATGGACTAGTGGTATGAGACTGACATTAAGTAATGCTACCCAAACAAGACCAGATGTCGATACAGGAAATAAACCACACTCTAACCTGGCTAGACAACGCTCACAGGATGGATGGTATGACATTTGCAGAGTGTTTGCATGCCTGTGTGTGTGTCAGCAAAAACAGACATACATTCTGCACTTCCCAACTGCGATGACCAATAAACTGCAAACAGAAGCTAATGCTTTTAAAAGCCCATATGTGAGTCAATAAAGTGCAAGACCACTGATCAACTTCAGCTGAACCTTTAGTGTGGACATAAATACTGTTGAGTAAGACGGTAACCCTGACACCACTTAACACCCCCCCTCCCCCATACACACAAACACACACACACACACACACACACACACTGACCTTCTGGTTGTCCCTGTGATGCTGCAGCACAGTAGCCTGCTGTCTTTGCTAACTAAACTGTTAAAGCTGCATTTTTAGTCTCTCTCTGCATCTTACTAAGGACCACAAATTAAATCTGGAGGAATGTCTGGCTTTGCACACTGAGTGATCACAAAGCTAGCATTGATTTAATATAAAGCATTCATTTATTTATCGTGCTCCGACACGCCAGATTCAGGCCTTGTCCAACACTGCCAGGCTTTGAGAACATGTGAGCAACATTTTGCCTGTTTCTGATAAGAGGCACCTCACTTTCTTTTACTGATAATGTTTTTGATGTGATGTTCATGATGTGAGTGTTTCAGACAAGGTAATGCATAACTATAATTGACTATTGTCATAATGATTGATACATAAATCTCTCATTTTTCTTTATATAAAAATGAAAGAACTGAAAAACAACAGTATAATATCAATTTGACACCTATATCCATGATCAGCTCAGCCATGTGAAATGACTGTCACAAACAACTACTGTTGTTGTGCTTTTCTGTCTGTTACAACATTTATGTATGGGTAGGCCTGGATAACTGAGCATAAATTACGAGACGAATGTGAGTACTTTAGACTGCTTTATGTTTTGCTGAATCATTATTTTGGGGTGGAACAACAACAATCACCAAACAGTAATGAAGGCCTACAAAACAAATGCAAAAGCAAGATGTGAATAATTAGCGATAGGCCTCCTCCTTCAGGCGATGGCTGCAACCAATCAGCAATAAAAGACACACACAGAGAACAGTGTCTGCTTACATTACTACCAGGCCTACAATTGTAGTCTGAAATACAAGTGAGCATATATTGTCAATGTGTAATTCCTTTCAGCTAACCTCTCAACAACTGCCATCAAATTGAACTTCATGATCCAACTTAAATTAGACATAGGGCCTATGTTGTGACGAATATTACATCACCAAATGTTGAACACTAATGGAATTGGTCCTATTTGCCGGACATTAAATTAGCCTATCCTAGATACTCCGTTTTTTGGCCGAATCTAGGAGCGCTGGTAGTATCATTAACGTTGCGCCTCCGGGTACAAAGTCCTCGTGTTGGACATGTTCACCGAACATCGGTCTTATTACCATTATCTGTAAATCCTCCAAAAGGATATCTACTTCTCATAGAGAAAATCTGTTGGGAAACGGTTATGACCGTATCCTAAACATAACAAAACCTGTTTGTTGCCAAAGAAAATTCACATTTGTTTTGTTTTGTGTACACTTACACGCCAGCTCATTGTTCTGTCGTCTGAGGTAATTCGCTGCCTCGTCCGAATTTTGACAGGCCATATTGTGTTATACAGCATTGCACAAAATTAAATTAGGCTATCGCAAAGTCTTAAACCTGGGCCTTGTCCATTTCTGAAAATGTAATATTTTGACTGGCACAGAGAAATAGTGCCAGGTGATGGTAAAACATGTTCTGCCTCTTTAAGACATACTGCCTTTTAAACCCGGTGCATAACGCACCTGCGTGGCTAAATGAACCTGTAAAAGCATTTCGACCACATCATTAATAATCGATGGGTTGTTCCGTGTTAACTTGGGGTTGCTGAATATGAGTCGCCTTACCCACAGTCGGATAGTTGTTGTACACACGCTAAAAACGTAGCCTACAGATAGTAGCCTACCCTCAGCAATAATGGGCAAGGGGTACGACTAGACGTTTGGATGTAATGCATTCTATTTCTATTATGTCATCCAACTGCGTACAAATAATTCCTATATTCTTGTATTATAGGAAAGCTACATCAGATAAAAACATACCCTTTGGTTTGTTTTCTGGTCCAGCCACAAAATAACAGCAAGCTATTGGGGATATCCTTAATCACGCATTATTCCAGGCTTCTCTCCGTCTCCGTTTCATGCATCCGCGCAGCACCATAAATTGCCCGTTTTCCCTCAAGACGAGCGACAACGTGACAGTTTCTGACTGTGTCCTGAAAACACACGTTGGCGTCTAAGCCAAATCACTGTAAATCAAGCAACTACGAATATGATTGCTGACAAAAGCAAGGCTGATGGACTATACGGCTAAATCGTCATAGTCCCGATGCTGCTGCAAGGAAACTCGCTCTTCCACCCCCCGAAGAAGGATGTAGTCCTGTGACAGTGAAGCTGCGCGCGCAGCCTCCTGGCTCTGCAACCCATAGTCCTCCCCCGACTATTCAGCGCGCGCGCGCGAGCGTAGACGCACGCGTCTAAAAGGTAAATCCTTGGTCAAATCCATGATACACTTGTCATGATGACCGCATATGAACCCGTCAAGAAGTTGTATAAATAACAAAGATGATACTAATTATAAACAGGCAAATAAATAAGCAGATATATTGACACATTGGTTATTACAAACACCGGTATGCGAATTTGTAAAAATCACTTTAAATATCCGAGATGCAGCTGGGCCCTGTGGGGGCAACCTAGCAGCTAGTGCATCTGACATCTCCGCCAACCCCTGCTTTTCAGCGTGTGACAAATGGCACCACGAGTACCAAAGCCTACGTGGTGCTTTCTAAACGCCTCTGAGAGGAGACCCAGGTGTTATCAGGGGAACACAACACTGCAGAGCACCTCTTCATTCAGCGAATGGACAGTATAAGCAAATACATTTACACCTGATATATGCATTAGCTATTCTTCTTTTTTGTATGCATTTACATAGAATTATAATCATGTTGGAAGACAAGTCTGAACAGAGAACAGGGTCCTATTGAGCACTGAAAGTCATGCTAAAAGTCATGAAAATAATTAAAATGTATGTTTTGAATATACAGCCGCGGAAAAAATTAAGAGACCACTTCAAAATGATCAGTTTCTCTGGTTTTACTATTTATTGGTATGTGTTAAAGTAAAATGTACATTTTTGTTTTATTCTATAACCTACTGGCAACATTCCTACCAAATTTCAAATAAAAATATTGTCATTTAGATCATTTATTTGCAGAAAAATGACAATTGGTCAAAATAGCAAAAAAGATGCAGTGTCTTCAGATCTCGAATAATGCAAAGAAAACAAGCTCATATTCATTTTTAAACTACACAATACTAATGCTTTAATGCTGATCACATTTCAGAGGTTTTTTTTATGGGATTCAGGTCTCGAAATTGGGCTGGCCATGACAGGGTCCTGATCTGGTGATAATTTCACAGTAGGTGCAAGACTCTGTGGCTTGTAGGCCTCTCCAGGTCTCCGTCTAACTATCAGACGACCATGTGTTGGGCAAAGCTGAAAATTGGACTCATCAGAGAAGACGAACTAGGAGACCCTCCAGTCCGCTTTGGTTCAATCCTTATGGTCTTTTACAAACCTCAGCCAGGCAAAGTACAACGTTGTCCCGGAAGAAAAACTTGCTTCCTTTTGCTCTGACAATGTTCCCCAACTCTGAGAAGTGTTTTTTCCAGCAGGGCAATGCTCCATGCCACACAGCCAGGCCAGTAAAGGTGTGGATGGAGTATCACCAGATCAGGACCCTGTCATGGCCAGCCCAATTTCGAGACCTGAATCCCATAAAAAAACCTCTGAAATGTGATCAAGAGGAAGATGGATGGTCACAAGCCATGAAAAGAAGCCGAGCTGCTTGAATTCTTGCGCCAGGAGTAGCATAAAGTCACCCAAAGGCAATGTGAAAGACTGGTGGAGAGCATGCCAAGACACATGAAAGTTGTGATTTTAAATCAAGGTTATTCCACCAAATATTGATTTCTGAACTCTTCCTAAGTTAAAGCATTAGTATTGTGTAGTTTAAAAATGAATATGAGCTTGTTTTCTTTGCATTATTCGAGATCTGAAGACACTGCATCTTTTTTGCTATTTTGACCAATTGTCATTTTTCTGCAAATAAATGATCTAAATGACAATATTTTTATTTGAAATTTGGTAGGAATGTTGCCAGTAGGTTATAGAATAAAACAAAAATGTACATTTTACTTTAACACATACCAATAAATAGTAAAACCAGAGAAACTGATCATTTTGAAGTGGTCTCTTAATTTTTTCCGCGGCTGTATATGTGGAAAATATTCAAGTAATACAAAGAAACGGCTGACAAAACCACATATTCAAAGTCTGCAATAGGCTTTGGTGACGTGAGGCACCTGCAGTGTGAAGGACAGAGGGATGATGGAGGGATCAGAGCAGGCTGAGGTGTGGTGGTGACAGGACTGGGGGAGGGGGGCTTAGGAGGGGGTGGGGGCCCCAAGGGGCTCCCTATCATTGCCAGGCAGCCTGTGGCCTAGCCTCCAGGCTGAGGCTTTGCCATTGTTCTGCTGAGGGGGGATGCTGTTAAATGTGGTTTAATGAGTTGCGTGTGCAACATCTCAGCCTGTTCAAAAAGTGCTGTGAGGCTTTAGGGATCTCTCTCTCAACCTCGGTCACTGGTCGCTCTGCGTTTAGTGTCACTGGTCTTCAGCTTAGGGTCGCATGGTGTAACTCTGTGTGCTTCAGAATGGTCAATTGCCCGCCCTGTCTCTGACACTATTGTGTCTTTTTTTCTGGACGGATGCTTGGCAATAGGATTTTGGACAGGACCCACCATTTGTCACGCAGACGTGTAATGACCAGCTGAAAGAGATTCAGTCACAGCAGTCTGTTTATTTCCTGTGGTAAATATACTCTCAATTTCAGCCAAATGTTGCTTACATTTTACAAACATTTAGCTTGAAAATTACCATAATATGAGGGATTTAATTTATACTATACTTGACCCAAAAGAACTGGACTACACCCATGTTAGTGAGGCAAATTGTGGAAGTCATGTCTTGTTGAAAGATAAGCCAGTGTGAGTTGTGGCAGTACAATAGTCATTGTGTTATTGTTTAATATATAAATACTTAATTTCTGATTAAAGAAACATACAAGGGGAGGAGTTGCTCATTTCAAATAGAGAATGAAAAAAGACGAGTTTAAGAAAAACAAGACAAAAATGAAGTTCATGCTTAGAAGGAGATAGATAAAGAGAGAGGAGAGAGCGAGAGCTAAACACAGGGGATTGAGGATGAGACACTGATGTTACCCAGCACAGCCACAGGATGCTGAGTGAGGAGTAGGCCTGAGTGAATCTAGATTTAGGTCACCCCGACACCCCACCCCCACCCCTACTGCCACCCCTCCTCCCCCTCCATCAAAGATGGATTCAGACATTACGCAAGCCCAAGCAGCCCTCTGTGTTCAGTCTGGGCTTCCTGCAGTCACCCAGTAAATGCCAGTGTCCTGCAGTAATGCTTCGAGACTGGGTTGACATATTGCATTGACTACAGGCAATGTCTGTGTTGCATGCACTCAGGGAATGTGTGTTTGTGTGTATGAACTGCATGTGTGTGATAAAGCTTCTGCAATGACAAATATCAATGTTCATACCCTTGAAAATTACTCGAAATTAACCAGATTTTTGGTATATTTACCATGGGTGTCTCCTAGCGTTTTATGAAGACATAAAAGGTATACCTTACCTAAGTTGTTAACTTTTACTCGTTTCCCAAGAGAAACCTTCCTTTGTATACTTTAAGTTGTTGAATCCATGTTTCTGGGATCGATTACTGTCACTCGCATAGGTTTGAACATGCATGGGATGAGTATGATTGGCATGACTCAGATTGGAGTGCAGGTGATCATTATTAAGTCTGCTGCTGCACTTGTAAGTGATGACATAGTGTTTATCAAAGTACATCACAGATTATTGGTTGTCATATGAAACTTGGCATGATTGTAGACCCACATGGCTGATACAGAATATAAGGTTTGTGTCCCAAGGTGGGTGTGCCCCCTGAAGGGGAGGCTTAAATAACTTTTTCAGCAATTTTGACTCGTGTCTGGAATAGCGCCACCAAGTGAATAGCCAAAAGTTTTGTGAAATTTCGTTCATAGCTTGATTGGAGCCGTCTTGAAGACTCCAATGAGTAAGTGTGAATACATTGCTAAAGCTATAACGCCTGTTGTATCAAATGCTTTTGAGACGTCTACATCATCATGATCAATCCTTTCTTGAAAAGCCTTTTGTATGCAATCTATTAAACCGAAATAAATACGCAAAAACATTTTGTTTTGTTTTTCTGCCAATATAAAAAGTTGTAAATAGGTTTTTTCCTATTTGAAAAAAAGGAAAAAAAGAACCAACCGACATGAAATAATCCAAAATGTTCTATTTGTTTTTTTAAAGTAACACTATGCAACAATTATACTTCAGGATTAGGGTTAGGATACACAGTTTTACCTTAAAAAAAGAGCTTGAAAAAAATTGGGGCGCTACAATGACTTTTAATATGGAGAATCGCCTCCGTGCCATTGCCATACCAGGGTCCATAGGCACATAACTTCGTTCTGTTGTTTTGCAGGTGGCAGCCCGACTTGTTTACTGTCTGCCGATCTAGTAAGTAGCTTATTTGCCGTCTTGCTTTGTCTTGTGTTGCACTTGCTTGATGTTTGACTGTGTAAGGACAGTCTTTGAGTAACTAGTTTGTCATAATGTCAAAGTCAGCACATTTCAAGAGATTTCGTTAGTTTTAGCTGCTAGCATACCGTTAGCGAATTGATCCGTTGTGCTGCTTTAAACAAAAAAATGGATTAATAAATTGCCATAATAACCTTATGTATCAAATATGATACAGAACATCTTTATCTTTATCTTTAGGCACTAAACATTTGTCTTACCTGAAAACTGTGTTATGGTACAGGTACGAATGGTCCAGACCAACCTTCTGAAAGTATCTCATTCTTTAACTAAGGATCTCGAAACCTTAAGATACAGCTTAAAGTAAAATATACAAATGGCATGTCGTTAAGGAGGCTCACCCCATAGTCTTTGTCAACATATTGACCCATATGATACTTGAGTAACTACACAAGGGATGTTGTAACAGTCTACATACATAAGCAATAGACTATTGTAACATAAATATGTACTGTAGCACGCTAGCATGGAGGAAGGCAACATGAGTCAGAGATGTTAGTTTCTTTACAATTCCGCGCTGCTTACGTCGTCCCAGGAATACTGTTTATAAACAGGCGCACAGAGAGGAGAACTCATAACAATACAGGTCCATAGGAGGGCAGGTCTTACTTGGCATTGACACTTACACTGACAGTGGACAGATAACGTTAAACTAACACAGGGGATAAAACAGCATAAACACTGAGGAAATGATAACAGTTACAAATGCACCAGACACCAGACATTCATTCTTACTGGACACAGAAGGGATACACTACCTGAACGGTAACAAGAAATTCACTAAACAGTCCAACACCAAGGCCTGCTGGTAGGCTGCACAACAGCGTAAACCCTCAGCACGCCCCAGTATTATTACATATTACCTATCCTAAGTAACAACAAATAATAATGTCAAATATTGATTTATTACACTTGTAAAATAGCTAATTAATTACACAGCAAATAAGGAAACTTGATATGAAGCAGAACTCTTAAGTCTGTTGAAGACATACGTTTATGTTTACATAATATCTGTTTTGCAAGTGAGAGGCTAATTCATAGACTAGCTTTGTTTTGAATCACTGTCTCTGAGGCTCAAACCGATCAGAACATTGTTTGTGTGTCTTGCTAGGACCTCTCTCTCCCCACTGATAACGCATTGGCAGTGAGTACAAAGCATGTCTGTACACAATGAAATAAAAGCTTGGCTGCTTGGTCAGTTGAGGGTTATCACCCTTTGAATCCTGCAGGGAGGAAGATTCCATGGCTTCCGCTTCCTCCACTTGATGGCACAGTCACAAGGAAACTGTACGGGGTGAGTGATGTGATGTTCCACAAGATTATTTGTCAGCCATATATTTGTGATTATTAAAATGCATTATCTTCATGCTAGAAAATACATTTTGAGGAAAATGTATGTGTTAGTAATTCCTTAAGGCATTTATTATTTATCATCCCATTATATTGTCTATGGGTTATATAACCAAAACTCTTCTTTCAAAGCGCTTTTATCGTGGCAAATTTCCTGTGTTCAAAAACTAGGGAAGCAAGAGGTCGGACAAGTTCCTCTCAAAACATGCCATGAGCCAAACTCAACGATAAGATTACCCAACAAACAGAGGCTTCACTCAGAAATGAAATTAAATCCTTGGGTTTACTTTGGTTGCCTAAGCCAACTTGCAAATGTACAAAAGAGATAAAATGCGGGTTTACCAAGGGTTATAGCTGCAAAAAATGTTAAGTCTGTTACTTATATTATAGATCTGATAATAGATTACCACAGTACATTTTATGAATATGCAATGCAAATTGTGATGGCAGGTTTGACTATATTTCACTACTAAAATATTCTTCCCTGTCATTTCCCAGACTTTAGGGCTTCAGAGGCTTTAGTGGGACTTCAGTAACTCAAGGCCATTGGTCAGATAATGAGCTGATAAGTGGTTAATGATAAACATCATCAATAACTTTTGCAAATAGCTCTTCCTCTGACACTACTTCTCCCTGAAAAGGCAGGAAAAGATTAGCTTTGGTTGAACAATAACCCTTACAGATCTCTGTTCACAAAAACATCCAGACACAAAAACAGTTTCTTCCCCCTCGCCGTCTCACTATTGAACAACTCAAAGCAACATACATATTTATCCATGTAGCATATATATTTATCCCTGCACTTCTTGCATTTCCACTTTCTTTGCACTATTGTAAAAATGCACAGCTCCTGTACATACTTTGTCAAACTTTCATAGACCATTGCACTGTTTGTTTTTGTATTGTATTGTGTTTTATTATATGGCAACGACAGTACAAGCATTCTGATTGGCTAATGGGTAGTCATGCCAGCCGCGTATTGACGTTCTAGCCGGTCTGCGGTCTGATAACTATTGTTATTGCACTCCGGTGACATCAATCTTAAAAATGAGTGATACCATGTACCAAGTAGGCTACTTAACATTAAATCCTTAAAAATTTGCGATAAATCAACAACCATGAGCATGTATTGATAGAATCAGGACTCCTATGAAATTATCTGAGAACAGGAAACCAGTTGAATGTGGTGGTACCATGACAGTTGATGACAGTAGACTCAAGAATTCGCGAACATTTTGATATCGGGTAATACTTTATAGGACTTAGTACAGGTCAGTACAATTCAGAAGCAGCGAAAATATGTTATTGAAAGTGATGATGAAGACTTGACTACTATAGTTTGAAAACCTTGTGTTTAACTGTAAATTAAAGCCATTTAAGCTGAGCCCTGTTGTCCGTTTTCTATTGATCATTGTAACTTGAAGTTAGCAAGTCATTGTTTGCTAGGCAACACCTGAAACACTGTGTCGTGAGAAGACTGGAGAGCTGAACAAAATGACATGTTTTCTATTTACAATTACCATTTATTCTCAAAATGAAAAGAGTTAAAAATGCCATATAATAAACAACTTACTAACCTCGACCGTTCGGTCATGCAGGTAAATTATCAGACTTCGGCTTTGCTGGCCTCAGTCTGATAATTTACCTGCATGACCTCACTCTCGGTTAGTAAGTAGTTAGTAATGTATATTTTGTGTAATGTATTGTGTTTGTTTTTGTATTGTGTTGTAATGTATATTTTGTGTAATATATGTGTAAGCACATTGAGAGTCAGTTCACCAGGTCAAATTCCTTGTTTGTTCTAACTTACTTGGCAAATAAAATCTGATTCTGATTCTGATTCTATATGCTACAGAAAAAAAATGTTTTAAACTGATTTAGACCTATCCATTTGTATAAATATATTTCTGAGATTCACTATAAATGTAAGGGGAGTTAGGACGTGCTGCTGTGAGCATAGCATCAGTGAACTCAGCATCAGTCAACTCTATTTCCCACATTATGGCATGCTTCATACTGTCATCTGGCTTACGGTATTTGTAGTTTGATCAGTCTTTGAAGGCCATAAAGGATGTCTGATACAATATGGCATAGCCAGAACTGTGTTTATGAGACGTCTGAGGGGGAGATGGACGCTGTATTGCAGTACAGTCACAGCAAGAGCAGGCAGACACCCTACTGTGCTTGTGATTGATCTTCCTCCCCAAGCTTCCCGTGAGGGGGAGGATGGTGGAGAAAGGGAAAGATGGGAGGAAAGACAGTGGGGGAAGCTTGAGTGCACTTTTGTTTGGTGGTGCAGAGGTGAGTGGGTCTGATGCAAAATTGCACCACACAAATATAAGGGGAGGTGGATATGAGGACAAAAAAACAAGCTATGTTTTTGCCCTTTCAAGAACATAAAGGGGAAAAACTAAAAAGCTCAGTCGATGTGAATATTTAATTATTCATGCATAGCTTATTACCATTTCTTTACAGAGAGGACACAAGAGACTGTGAAGAAAATCCCCACAATCCTTTTTTCCATTATTCAAGGAGAAGAGTGAGACACATATTTAACAAGGCAAAATCAATCGTGTGCACGATTGATTGATTGAATTTCAATACACAGATGCATATTTTACTAGCACATTTTTACATTAGTTCATTTATCAGATGTTTTTTTCCTATAGTCCTGTGACTTACAAAACTGGGCAGGCGTAGAATCAATCTGTGCTGGGTAAGACATAAACCGCATGGCCTTATAGTCCAGGCAAAATAGCGTTTTACGATAGACTAATTGTAATAGAATTTTTTTCAGCATAGATCATTTCTATGAGGTGTCCAGAACAACATACTAAAAGTCCTAAGAAATCCAAGTTGAGGAAATAGGTTTAATTCTCATCTGAGATGTGTGCTAATAATGCATGGTAAAAATATGCCTCAACATTTTATTTTTTTCCTTTACTCCTATCAAAATGAAACTTTACACAATGAAAGTACCCATGAAAAGTAAAAAAAATTGTATTACAAGTTTCTTTTGAAATTAATTTGAATATGCACATGAGCTCCACACTTATTGAATATGTCCATAGGCAGAAAACACCATTCATATGTATGACAAATACATCGGCCAAAACTTCATCCTATCATCCTACTGCCAATGGGAGATGGCAATGTTGCTTTTAGACTGGCCTCTAACCTGAAAACTGCCTGGCTTGGTAGTACCTGCCAGGGGTATGGTGTTTCTGACTATGCAATCAGGACATATTCAATAAGTGTGACGCTCATGTGCATATTCAAATTCATTTCAAAAGAAACTTGTAATACAAAAAAAGTTACTTTTTATGTATACTTTTACTATGTAAAGTTTTACTGTGGTAGGAGTAAAGGAAAAAAATTAAGCCCATTGGGTGTATTTTGGGCATATTCGATTAGTGTATAGCTCATTTGCATATTCAAATTCATTTTCAAAGAAACTTGTAATACAAAAAATGTAAATGTTCATGGGTACTTTCATTGTGTAAAGTTTTATTTTGATAGGAGTAATTTTTTGAGGTGTATTTTTGCCATGCATTATTAGCACACATCTCAGATTGATGAGAATTAAACATATTTCCTCAACTTGGATTTCTTAGGACTTTTAGTATGTTGTTCTGGACACCTCAATTATCTATGCAGAAAAAAATTCTATTACAATTAATTCCATTTTTGGCTCCAAAATGGGCTATTTTGGCTATCAGCACCTTGCTCCTTTATCAGTTCAGCTACACTGTCTCACCACAAAATCTCAACTCTGCTTGTGAGATTCCAAATGTCATAGGACATTAGCAGCTCAGGATATCACTGTGGCTTGAAAGCCTGGTGGTGATGACAAATACGGAATGGTATTATTTGTTGTTGTAACCTTTCCCAAGAAACATAATGTATCAAGGGAATCAGCCTAGGCTACGTACACATTACTTAGCATGCTTTGCATAGCAATAATGAATGGTTTTCATCTGTTTCTTTAACTGCACTTATCTGTGTCAAAACATTTCAGCATTTTTACTTAACTATTTAAAGCCTGTTATTAAGTCAATTAGTGTAGTTGTCCAGTGGTTCACCCGTGTCTGTGGCTGTCCACACTGCTGATACAGCACTTAACAACACGTGGCTACAGGCCAAAATACTGCAGTCTTTTGTTGCCAATGGGTCTAAGGTTAATAATATGTAACATAACATCATGTAAATCTGTCGATGAACAATAAAGAAAAATATTCTTACTCTTTACCTGAAGGCCTACAGAAAATAATGGAATAAGGGAAACGAAATGTACCGACTGTTTAAAAGCCCAATGGCGCCATCTCCTGGATTATTTTCTCACACGATGTTGACAGGGAATAAAAGATAGGCTAGATCACTTTCACAAATTAGGCTACAGTTCAGCAGGTCTACCAACATTAAAAAACAAGAAGGTCTAGTTTTTAATCTTATGACGTAGGCCTAGGCATAATAACCAGAAAATAAAGAACGTGTAAAAGAGCCTAATAACAACATAAAGGTAGAAAGCAACATAAAGTTACAAAAATTGAATATTTAGAATATATCATTAAAACAGCTGACATAACGTTTGGTGGTAACCGTACACTGGAATCAAGACGAGTGTCATTCCCAGCACAGACTTGGACTACAAAATAAGCAAGCTAGGCTAACATTTGCATCAATTCAAATTTGAAAAAACTTTACAGGAAACTTGTCCACAAGTCACAGCATCAAACCAATCACCGTTACAAACCTGTCTTCATTAGCTGGTTGCACGTGGGTGGGAGTCAGAATCCTCCCCTTCTGCGCGCTATTTAGGAAGTTTTACCGTGCTCCAGATAGCGTAGGCTAGCTAGCTAATGGCGTTAGATAGAAGATAACTGGCACTGACTACAGTAGTATAGACATGTTTCAATAATCTTTTCCCCCTATTCATTTAGTTTAGTTTATTAGAATAATCAGAAGCGTTGTTCAAAATGAAGGTAGAGTGTGGACAGAGCACACAGGACAAAACAAATGTAACTTGTCATAGAGGAGGGGTCGGCTGTGCTGAAAATGCAGAGGGAATGGAGCCAGGAATGTTTGAAGTTATTGTCCAGCTTGAAGATGAACAATATCCTTCGAGCCCAGAATTTTGCTCTTCTCCAGAAACCTCCTCTTCTCCAGAAACCGACATGTTATTATTCGCTCCTGTTTCAGACTATGAAGACGGCGCTGACAATGATTCGGATTCTTCAGGTGTTCCTACTGGTAAACAACAGTCCTGGCTTCGAAGTAACGTTGAAGGTAAAGTTAAAAGAATCTGAGTAGCCTATCATTAACTGACATTTTAGGTATAGCCTTCTACAACTCCATATACATATAATTATATATATTATGTTAACAGTTAATTCATGCTGTTGACTTTGTGTGATACATCTCAAACAGATGATGCTGCCATGGCAATTCTACTGTTGCTAGGTCTGCATGATGCTGTCCATCTAGTTAGAATTGATACGCTTAACTAGTGAGCTAGCAATGTAATTGCCATTTGAAGCAAGATTAATTATCTATGGCTTTGCGTAACACTCTCCTCTGATATGTTGGACAAGGCAATCAGAGTTGAATTCTCTCTCAGTTAAACTGACTAACTGAGCTGCAACAGTAGGCTATTTGAATGTAGGCTTCTGGTGAAATCGTATAACTTTCTTACCTAGCCTACTTATATCAATAAATAAGTACATACATAATAAACAAACAAGTAACACATCATTACACACAATAGATGGCTATACCCGTAATACGATATGTGAACCGGCTGGTTACACCACAAAGCTGGTGTCATCGTGTTTTGCCGGGCATAATTAGTAACTGAATAACTGAGCTGCAACGTAGAGTTAGATGGATAGACTATCCTTGCCGTGTTGGTACTTACTGAGTAATTCGTGCCACCTTTTTTGTTATCGAAGACACGAAGACCGAAGCCATTGAGCATTCATCTCTGCCTGCTGAAAACGCCTTGGCTCAGAAGATCAATTCTGTGATTCCTAAGAGTAGGCCTTCATCTTCCTACCTTTGTGCCAGTCATTGTAACAACCTGTCATGCTATATATACTCAACAGTAAACTAAGTCTTCATTTCACAGCTTAGATGATGAAGCAGTGTACTGTTCGATACTATCACATGACCAATAGTATTTAATCTAAACTATCACAGATGCTGTAGAAAATGGTGTTCTTCCCAGGCCTGATAGAAAACCAAGGCGCAAGAAAACAAATAGTCCATTACCAAAAGAATGTAGTTCATCATCCTCAAATGGCCAGGTATTTCCACCTCAGACTTCATTCTTGCGTAATATATCCAGTTAATATTTGACATTAAATCCTATCCTTATACTGTCAGACAACTTTGTTAATATGGTGGAAAAACGTAGCTGGAACAATAAAACATCTGATCCGATATGATCTGATCTCTTGGTCTGACCTCCAGTCTAAGCGCCATGGGAAGAAGAAGTCACCTCTTAAGATGCAACCATATAAATCAGACCAGTCGTTGCAAGACCGCAAAACGTCTGGGGAGACAGCAGGCTGGATACCTGCTCCCTACACTAAGCAAGAGACTGCCATCAGCCCACAAACAGCCATGGAGCCTCCTGGCTTACCCTCTTTAAAGGCCAAGGTTAGTGATGTGACTCCTGGTTGTCTGCATTTAACAGGTGGTGATTGTTCAGTGAGATTGTGATGTAGTTACACTTACAGAGAGTTTGTTGGGAGAACAATCCATCACAATGATAAAGACCATTTCAGCCACTTCAGACTATGATGGATTGTATCAGTCAATGTAGTGCATGCTGAAGCACAGTGTTTCTGTCCTTTTGATTTCCCTGTTAACTCTTTTTGTACAGATTGAGGAGCCTTTCTTTGACAAGAAAGACAATGTTCTGCTGCAAGTGTTGAAATATTGCCAGGTATGGTTTTAAAACTTTTAAACAGTTAATATTTCAGTTAAGATGTACAAGCTTCCAGTGCTGTTTCTTGGTGTTAAGTGCTTTCTAAATGTGGCTTATGTGTAAACAGTTAAATGTGGTTTGTGTGTTAACTAAAAAGTATGCACCCAGACCTAGGTACACAGTACAAATCCTCTTCGATAACCAATTTCTGCTGTGCATTATTGTACTGTTAGATGTTGTAAATTGCAGTTAGTTGTATAAGAGTAGTTTAGTCAAATCTCATAATAATGAAGGGTCAATTGATGATTCTTTCTGATAGACACTGTGCACAGCTGTACAGAGGCTTGAGCAAAAAGTTGACAGTCTTCAAGCAGAGTGCTCCAAGTTATATCTCCACGTCAACAAAGAAAACTCAAAGGAGGTATACAGCCTACATCCTGCTTTATTCTTAAATATGTTTCCGGGTTGATTGTTCCACATTATACTGTTTTGTACAAAGAGAAACAATCACACATTTAGCCAGCTTTTTTATTTGGAGTTTATACTACTATATGGTATAACAGCGAAATTAGAATACAGTACACACAGTTGCCAAATATAAAGTTAACATTACAGAAGTGTCATTAGATTGGCAAATTCAGGTAATGCTTTGCATTCCTAACTGGGCAGAGTGTTTGCAGAAATGAGACTTGATCTAGTTCATCCTCTTGGCTTAATTGTTTTCAATGTTTAATTGGCTTATTCCATTATGGTATTATCTTTGCATTAGGGATACTGCGATGAAGCTTTTATAGTAAGATTAATTAAAGGTGCAATATGTAGGTTTTGTAAGACAACATCCCCATGGCTTACAATAGCATTTTCATACATTTTCTTGACCTGCCCAAATCATGTGAAAAAATGCTCCTGAATGAATCAAGGAAAGTACATAGTAACGACAGGGACATGTTATTGCAGTTGTCAATAAATAAATATTTCGCTGTTAATACTGATTTAGTCATAATAAACTCACTTAGTGCAAAAGACAACTGCAGGAAAAAGAAACCTTTGTAGTTGCTCAGGTGTGATTTCTCACAGTTGAGAGGAGCCGTTGACGAGCCCTGCTGTGACTGTGATTAAATCCAATTACTGCTCAGTGGCAGTGCCATCGGATAGTGGCCCAAATTGTGTGTCAACATTAATGTGTTTTGGTAAACAGTATAGTCAGTATTTCAGTCAATTCTGTCCATGTGGTCTATGTTCATTCACTCCAGTGATGCACCTCTAGCCATGTGTTCATTACACTGAGTAGTATTTCACCTAAATTGTTGCTGATGTGTTTTTGT
The DNA here is from genome assembly GCF_963457725.1 of Sprattus sprattus. Taxonomy (NCBI): domain Eukaryota; kingdom Metazoa; phylum Chordata; class Actinopteri; order Clupeiformes; family Clupeidae; genus Sprattus; species Sprattus sprattus. The sequence goes on along the minus strand of NC_137921.1, from coordinate 37,236,171 downwards.
TGGGGGGGATTTGAGAGAGAATGTTTTGCACAAAGTATAGGAATGTTACCTACACAGAACTGAAGAGAGGTGAAGTTAGAGTTCCAGTTGTATCCTGAAGTGTCTTCTCCCAGCTGTTTTTCAGCAGTTGAATTGTCATATGGTACACACTGGGGGTACCAGTTCACTCCATTTATGCCTTTGTTCCTCAGCGACATACTCTGCCATTTTGGGAGAGAGACCAGCCACCCTGGCGACGGGGACAGCTAAACGTTAGTGCTAGAACCGAAGAAAACTGTCCGTGCCTACTTCCAAGCAAAGAAGAAACTGATACATCCGGCTCAAACAGACTTGACTCATTCCAACCTGATGCCTACTTGAAAGAAGCAGACAAAACTAGCATGAGCAAAATTGCAGGAAGAGGTAGAGGGAGAGGTAGAGGAAGAAGAGGAAGGGGCCAGAGTAAAGGAAGGAGTCGAACTACCAACAAGCAGAAGGATCCACATCTTAGCAAAGTGCCCCCTGTAAGGGCAAATCAACCCAAACGGAGAGCAGCCTCCACTTTCCCTGATGACCAGGGGCCATGTGCCAGCAAAGTGGCCAAGATCCTCTCCAAGCTGCAGGAGAGGCGATTGGCAGCAGGGGGCTCAGTGGAGGAGGGCTGTGAGGCCCCTAAAAACACCAGTGCCTCTGATAAGGGAGAACAACAAGGTTCATAGAAATAATGGGTCCTTTTCATTTTTGTCATCACCTGACTTGAAATGGGACCAGAACTCATAATAGTACACATAAGCCACTGAACACTAGAGACTAATGCTATTGCTTCAAGTTTACAAGATAACTTATAATCTCAGACAGGTCTGTTGGACATATCTGTTATGTTGCTAGTTAATGAGGCGTATGAATATAATAGTTAACTTATAATATTCTATTATAGTAATATTGAACATGCATCTAGTTAAAATGATAATGGATTAAGTGAATAAATGAGCTTCAGGAGCTTGTTGTGCACATTGTGACTTAGAACTTGTATGATTGTAAATGTTCTCATTGGTTTGCAGTGATGATTGGCAGTGCCTTCAGGAAGGTGTGTATCCCTTACTCCGTGTACATGGAGGCCTTTAAGCTGGATGAGCCGCAGAGAGCCGTGGTGCCAGTGTTGCATGCAGTCTTTCCACTAAGTGTCCTTACCTGTAGTGCGGTGGTTGGGAACCCTCAGAAGGGCATCCAGGAGCTCAACCCAAACAAACTAGAGGCCATCCGAGGTGTAGTATTGATTTTCTTCTATTCGGACAATTTATATAAATTTCGCCACCATATAAAAAAAAATGTATTTGTTTAAAGTCAACAATATGCTTAGCCTTTAGCAATAACTTTTCCTTTAGTGATGAATTTTTGCACTTATGTGATGTGGTTCAATGACTGTCCTCCAAGACATGATTAAGGGATCACAAAATTAATATTTGCATACAGAGTGGCTGGCGGAGATGTACCCTAGACATGAGATGGAGGTGAAGGGAAAAGCTTGGGCAGAATGTTTGGGCATCCTGAACAGTATCACCAAAACATTGAAAATGGATACGACACCAGCCAAGAAATCCTCACACAAGGTGCCTTGAAATTAAGCAGATGGATACAAATTAATTGGTTGGATGTTTTGTTATACTTTGATCTCAGGTGCTACAACACTGTTTGTGTTATATTTTTGATATCCTATGCTGCTAAAATTACTTTTTTATAAACTACACACATAACAGAACATTTTAAGTGTTGACTGATAAGAGAGCAACCCCAGCGTTGTAGCCAGTAGAGATTTTGAGCTGGACTTTTCTTAATGACAAAGAATTTATGTTTATCTTTTTGTATTACCCTTAATACAGAGGACTAACAAGCTATTTTGTGTGTCTCACATTATTTCACTCCAGTTTTAGAGGCCGATTGTCAGCGGAACTATTGAACTTCATCCAACTTACCCTTAAAGAAGCATTATGGAGTTACTGTCTACTCTAAAACTAGTGCGCTACCTTCCTAAACAAATATGCAAGACTGGCCAACAACACAACAAACACCCAAGCTGGTACTGATCAAAGCTTGCTAACATGCTAACTGGTGTCTTTTGTTGATTGTTGGTGATGTCGTGCAAAATTAATCCCAAAACTACATAGTGCATAGCCTGGAAGGCTAGTGGGAGCAGCAGGTGAGTTTACCTGTCCTTCACAAGACCATATTCCATCAAAATTATTTTGAAGATGATAGTAAAAATTGTTGCTCATAAAAAACATACCACAAAAGTTGCAAATTAAAAAAAAAAAAAATGACCAATACCAAATACATTTTTTATTCAGTTCTCTATATAATCTGATTTACAGCATTATTGGTAAATAATGCATATACATGTAAATAAATACTACATTAACAAGTAACAAATAACAGAAGACGATCCATGTTATACCTCCATCAAATACCTTTTATGATTCAGTATAATTTCTTTAAGGCATTAGCTGTTATTAATGGAAGTATTTAGCACAAGACCTAGGTTGCACAGTTTCAGAATTACTCTTTCAAAAGTGTGGAAATGCTTCATTCAGTCAAAAATACAAGCATGTCACCAGACTTGTGACTTGTTCTCCAGTACAAAAAAGTGTTGAAGCAATGTGAAACCCTGTAAAACCCTCATGAACTCCAAGGACCAATACATTTGTCAGATTCCCTTCTTGCGCCCCTTGCCTATCTTGAGCTCATGTCTGAACTTGCGGATGGTGCTGTTGATGGCTCCCACGCACACCTTCCAGTCCTGGCCATCCTCCTCCAGCAGTAACCAGGGGAAACGCTCCTGCAGGTGTTCTGACAATGCCCAACACAAATGCAAAATGGAGAGATTAGCCAAGAACCCAACTAATTCAATTTATTTAGCATGGGGTGTTGATTGCATAAAACACTGGCAATCCTATTCAACAGCCAGACATTATTGCCAGGGAGCCAGCACAAACACTTGGCCTCACCTCGGAGGGCGGACAATTTGTTGTGGTCCAGGGGTCGGATGCCACTCTCAGGGTTGCCATAGACGTTGCTCACCACCAGCACGTCCTCAGGGAACATGTATTTGATGAGAACGCGTGCTGCCAACTCAGGCCTGCCACGCTGCAGGGCTGTGTACATGGCATACTGCGGTACCTTCACCTGCCGCTGGTGGTTGCCCAGATACTCTAGAAAACAAACCCATTTAGTCAACAGCAGAACAAGAGAGTCGCTGTATCAGCATTTGTGCTTAAGAAATTCGGAAATTACCATAAACAATATCTGAGCAGGATGTCGGACTACTTTCTTCTTCTTTTTGTGTCCGTTTCCTAATGGTTGCATCTTCTTCCTCCTCACTGTCAGACAGCTCCACATCAATCTCTGCTGTGTACTCCTCTATTGGCTGCCCCATCTTGGCTGTGTAGTTCTCTATGGGTTCCTCAACCCCAGCTGAGTTCTTCTCTATGGGCTGCTCCACCTCAGGGTCTGACTCCGAGTCTGGTTCATGGACAGGTTCTGTGTACGAGTTCTGGATGGTAGGAGGCTCCATAATTTCACCTTCCCTTTGTATTTTTAGCTGTGAATTAGGAAATACACATCAGCCACCAACTTGGAGGGCTGCAGTTTTAATGTTGCCAGTTGTTATTCTTGTCATGCCACCTACCCGTTGCTTTTTGGCCATCAGACGTAGGTACCTGGCAGTGGAGTTCATAACAGACATGCATTTTCTCCAGTCTTTGCCTTTCTCCTTGAGGTCAAACTCTGGGTACCTTCTAGCAAGCCATTCTGAGGGCAAAATCATTTTGGTTATCAAGTCATTAGCTTAAATTTGGCAATTTTTTTGATAATGGGGGCAGTTAATTTAGAAATGTATGGTGGGCTTTCAACGGCTTTACTAGTTCCTGCTATCCCCTACCTCTGATGGCACTGAGTTTGTTTGAATCCAGTTTCTTAAGGCCTCTGGTGGCATCACCCAGGGTGTTGCTACAGCTCATCTCCTCTCTGGAGAAGACGTGGCGCATGAGGAACCGTACAGCCTTACCAGGCTTGGACATCTTTTCGGCCTTCTGAAGGGCGCTCTGGCTGATGCACACTTTCCTCCTCTTGTTGCCCAGCCATCCTGCAGGGCACATTACCACATTTGAGAAAATAGTATTCATTCTTCACATGCTGTGACCTGTTGAACAGACCTCTTTAAAAATAGATTGATAAAGGCCATGCTGCTGTTCTTATTCTCTTAATCGGATATGATCATTTAAAAGACAGAAATAACATTTAAATGGTTCAGGTTGGCTTACTACTGAAAATCAGAAACTAAACCTAGAAATTGGAATAGCCATGTCCTAAAGTCAAAGGTAGAGTCAACAATGTGAATTCAGAAATTGCCTTGTGAGCTTGTCATATAGGCAGAGGAAAAGCACTAAATTACCTCATAAGACCCAACCAATGAGGTGACAATGACCATTACTGCTTGCCAATTGTGCTGAAGCTGAAGCATCGCTGTAACATACAGTGACAGACTATGGGGAACTCTGAAGGGGAGTGTTTTTTTTTTTGCAGCTGTGGAGTTACAAAACAGCTTCAGGATTGCTGACTCCACCTTTAACAGAAAGTCTATCAGTAGCAATATCTACTTCTCTGGAATTTCAGTGTCAATGGCAGGACCTGTTTTAGTGGTGGCACCATATGCTGCATAAGAGACACTCTGCATCTGATTGTTCGTAGCCATGTTGAGGGGAATCGGGCGCTTTAAGAAGTGTGCTGCCACAACACTCTTGGCCAGGTGATCGGTGTGGCCCTGGGGGGCCAGGCTTGGAGGGCTGGCAACCCTTGGAGCTGGAGAGAGAGGTGGGGGCTTCTTCACCTCCACTGAGGAAGGGGGCGGAGGAGAGCACACGCGCACCAACTGTGGCATGGACAGGATTTGGTCTGGCACCAAGGACACCGTGTCCACACTGACAGCAGAAGGGTCCGTGTTCTTGGACAGAGATGGTGTTTTTGATTTAGCCTGGCAAACCATGAAAAACAATTGGTGATAAAACTAAAAGCAGCATTATCACTGAACCAAACCTGGGGAGTTCGGGCCTCATGCAAACAAACATCAACTTTATCAGAGAATCGATCATAGGGGTTTATAAAACGATTGGGTTCTAACGCGTTATTTAGCTGTTTCTGATTGGACGAGAGTTGGATTATCCGTCAACATACCAACTCGGAATTTTCACAGCTAATAATAAAACACTCCGCAATCACTCCGAGCGCATTGATGATAACCGTTAATTCAAAATTCATATAATTCCAAACCAAGACGTTGACAATGGAACTATTTTTTGTTGCGGAGAAACAATGGCGAAATAAACCATTTTTAATCAATAACTTCGTGTTAAAATGTTAATTTGTTGACTGTAGAATTGTTTTATAAAAGCATTATAGCACTCGTGGGAGTGGGGTAGGTAAGGGATAATCTCACTGGTGTTGTTGCCTACGCCACTCGGCCTCCGGCCTCGGTGGCTGTGGCCGAACACCACCCGTGGGATTATCCCTTACCTACCCCACTCCCACTCGTACTATATTGCTTAAATGAAGTATAATATTACGTATCAGTGGCGCCTGCAGCTGTACACACTGTGCGTACCTTCTACGCGAGAAGAAAAAAAAGAGAGAGAGTCTGAAATCATGCGCTGAGCCTCGCCAAAGGTGGCTCTATGCGTACCTCACCATTTTTTTCTGCAGGCGCCCCTGTTACGTATAAATCCTACTAAGAGAGTGCCAATGAATCATTTTGTCTGAAAGACCATGGAGAGATTGCTATGGCAGAATTTACCTTTTGTAACAGCTCTGGAGTCAGCTGGATTGGCTGAGCATTTGTCACCTTGGCTTGTAGCTGTTCAAATTTCTCGTCCAGTTTCTGGATGGCTCCATACATAACCTAAGATCATAAAAAAACTGAAAATATACAAGTCTACTTACATACAAATATAACTATTTGTACCTTGATTTGGTAACCTAGAATTAACATTGTGTCATACCTGACAATATGCAAGGATTTCACCTAGAGTTCTTAGTTGATCTGTACCAAAGGAGTCTTTAGAAACAGAGCTTTCCTCCTGATAAATACAAAACCCGTCACTTTTAGTGTCATCAGTCTGAAACCTGTTACCACTCTGCTCAACAATGCCTTTGCCACATTACTAGGCTATACAGTATATGTGTGTGTGCCTTTTAAGGTGTTCTTGAGAAATTAAACATTGAAATCATCCACTTGCCTCATAAAGTTGCTGGCTGTCATATTCCTGTGTGTCATCGTCAAGAGATGACTCCCCCTCTTTTTCCATCCACTATGCAACATGCCAATATAAAATCATTGAGTATGTCAAAACATTGCCACATTTCAAGATTCACGTCGTCTTGTGTTCATTGAATGCCACTCTTGCTACTTGTAAAATGATAAATAAGATTTGAATTCCCATTAAGTCATACCATACGGCCGGTTAAAGACACAGAGCCCTGCCCTCTTCTGTCCTGGACTTTGCCATTCCTCCATCTTTTATGTGTCTGTATGAGAGAAGAGGTGGGCTGTCTGCCACTGTCTCTCTGTTGGTCTTCTTTTATACGGAGAGAAAATGGGAAGCGAAAATTATGTCAAAGTACTTTCTCCTGCAATAGTATTGTCCTTAGACTCATTTGCTGAGCAGGCCTGCTCAATCTTTTACTTTGGAATTATGTTTTGGAATACACAGAATTATATATTATATTAAAGACTTTCAATCAATCAATTCAATCAATTGAATTTATAAGACTCAAAAATAAACAACTGTCATATTTAAGTGTGAGCTTACTGTGAATATTCAAATGTTCTGTGGAGGTATTTCCTGTCAGATCTGAGGTGTCATCCTCACAACTGAGGTGTTCTTCGATCATTACCTGATCATAGTCTTCCTCAACCTTTATTTGCACACAGCCTAAAGAGAAACAAGCGTGGATGAATGAACACTGTTCACACATTCAATAATGTGATGGAGTGAAGGTTAAAGTTGATAGTTTCGCCAAGGCTTGAGGCACACACTAGACTAAGATAAAACCATGTGGATGGCACATGAGGACATGACCCATACCATACACAAAGGCTGAATGTAAACGTATAGTCTGTAAAAAATAATGCCTCCTTGTATTGTTGTATTGATGTTGTATTAATGAAATATTAACAACTTCGTGGTTGGAATTATACCGAAACAGTGACGCGAACTAGACCAGGAACGGCATAGATAAGATGACTAGTTTTAAATTGCGTCGAACACTGCACAACCAGCAGCAATGGAAGGAACGCTACCGCTCTCTTTCTGAATGGAAAGTGGTATTAGTGCGCCTAGCAGGACAAAGACTGACAGATGGCGAGTACTTGACTACACAAAGCTATATCCAGACGATTCGCCATATTAACGTTACTATCATGATAAGGCACTGTTAATAGCGTTCCAAGTACTGTGTCTTCTAATATAGAAATACAAGAAATACTCTTGGAACGTTCTAGACCGCCGTCTGTTTTTGTTGGTGACTATTCCTCATTGTGTCACATTGGTAGTGGTATGGTGCGGTCATCAAAACGGGATATATGTTAAATTAATATAGATAAGTCTTTTTGGTTGCGTTTTAAGGGGTAGACAGCAGTAACGTTATCTCGGGGAACCTTTCATGCTGTGCAGAAAACGTGGAACGTCGTTTGACAGTCGGTGTCTGCCCTAATGCCTGATTTAACGACGCAAACGGGTATCTCTTGCATATCCGTAACACGGAGGCAAGCACAACTCCATAGGGTTAGGGTAGGGTGTAATCTGTTGAAAATGTAGAAATAACCGAAAGCCGTTGCATGATGAGTTACTCACTGTTTGCCGACATGGCTGCCAAAGAATTCCGTGGTTTCGTTTAAACCTTTCCCCCAGTAAGATGTGTGGAGACGCCTATCAACACACCCGTTCCACAGGAACTGTCTGCCAACGTAGATTTTGCATGCTACAGTGTGTAAAACTGCAGAGTAACCACAGCAGTCTCCGCAGCAGAACGGCCAACGATTGGTAGGTTACATTAGTCACCACTCGTTAACATGGAATGTAGACGTTCCTTTTCAGTAAACATAATGAATCTATTGAAATCGACGGGTGAATGAACACAGTTGGTCATGGATTTACATAGTATGTCACATTAATCTGCTTTATGAGATCCGAAGTAAGCAATAGTATATGATTTATTGTTGATACATGTACAAAAAGTTTTGAGACACAAATATACATTTTCACAAAGTTTGCTGCTTCAGTGTCTTTAGATATTTTTGTCAGATGTTACTATGGAAGACTGAAGTATAATAACAAGCATTTAATAAGTGTCAAAGGCTTTTATTGACAATTACATGAAGTGGGTGCAAAAAGTCAATATTTGCAGTGTTGACCCTTCTTTTTCAAGACCTCTGCAATCTGCCCTGGTATGCCGTCATTTCACTTCTGGGCCACATCCTGACTGATGGAAGCCCATTATTGCATAATCAATGCTTGGAGTTTGTCAGAATTTGTGGGGTTTTGTTTGTCCACCCGCCTCTTGAGGATTGACCACATTTTCTCAATGGGATTAAGGTGTGGGGAGTGTCCTGGCCATGGACCCAAAATATCGATGTTTTGTTCCCCGAGCCACTTAGTTATCACTTTTGCCTTATGGCAAGGTGATCCATCAGGCTGGAAAAGGCAGTGTTTATCACCAAACTGTTCCTGGATGGTTGGGAGAAGTTGCTCTTGAAGGAAATATTAGATATTAAATCCGGATCTGTAATTATGAGAATATATATCTCATACAAGAAAATAGTTCGTAATTAAGAGACAAGATCTCAGAATTATGAGATTAGGGTCTTGTAAATATGAGCTCAGAGATGATGTCGCCTGGACAGGAATTGACAGGTTGCATACTCATTCGTTGAAGGTCATTGAAAGGGTCAATCTAGCATTTGGGTTAGTTTAGACTAGACACTTCTTGCTGGCTAGCCCTGCTGTTAATAGACTTAGGCTAAGGTTTACACATATTTTTTTAACAACATGCTTGTAATAGAGGCGAGTTAGTATGGGCCCTGACTGCCGTACCAACTTTTTGGATTTTCATTGTGCTCAAGGGAGAAGAGTTGTTAGCCCGGAGATCTGCATTGTTGACATTATATATACAGTGCCCTCCACAATTATTGGCACCCTTAGTGAATGTGACCAAAACAGGCTATGAAAAAATATATCTTTGCTGTTTATCATCTTGGTCTTTCCCTCAAAATATTCACAAAAATCTTACCTTTTCATCGAAGTAAAATTCTTCAAAGAAATATTTTTTTTGACATTACATAAAATATTTTTCTCCAAAACATGGGTGCCACAATTATTTTCACCCCTAGAAAATCCTATAATTAAAATCTAACTGAAGTATATTACCAGTCATGTTTTACATTTTTGAGTTCACCTGTTTCATTAGGAAATCTTAAGTGGTCAACCATGGCTTCCTGCTTCACTGAGGTATAAATATGAGGTGACACATGCCAAATACCCTTAGTCATTCATCAAGATGGGAAAGACAAAAGAACTCCGTGTCAAAGTGCGACAAAAAGTTGTTGAGCTGCTGAAATCCGGATTCAGGGAAATAAGAAAATATCTAGTGGAAATACCCACTTCCACAATCAGGGCAATAGTTAAGAAGTTAAAAGCGACAGGAGATGTCAGGAATCAGCCTGGAGGAGGACCTATCTGTAAATTAACCCCACGCACCGTGAGGAGGATGGTTAGACTGGTAAAATAATCTCCAAGGATCACAGCTGGATAATTGCAGAGGTTAGTTAAGTCCTGGGGTCAGAAAGCCTCCAAACTACCATCAGACTGCACCTACATCACCACAAGTTGTTTTTGAGGGTTATCAGAAAAAAGCCTCTGCTGTCAATCAACAACAAACTAAAGTGCCTACAGTTTGCCAAATGTAAGTCAGACTTTTATATTAAAGTTATATGGTCAGATGAGACCAAAATAAGGCTTCTTGGCAACAAACATCAAAGGTGGGTTTGGCGTAGACAGAAAGATAGCCATACAGAAGAGCACCCCATACCCACATTGAAGTATGGTGGCGGATCTCTGATGTTGTTGGGTTGTTTTTCTTCCAAAGGCCCTGGACATCTTGTTAGGATACATGGTATCATGTACTCCATCAAATACCAGCAGATATTAAATAAAAACCTAACAGCCCCCCTCTAGAAAGCTTAAAACGGGCCGTGGATGGACCTCCCAGCAGGACAATGATCCGAAGCACACCTCAAAATCAACACAAAAATGGTTCACAGACAGCAGAATAAAGGTTTTGCCATGGCCATCACAGTCCCCAGACCTAAACTCCATAGAAAATCTGTGGGAAGAGCTGAAGCCGAATCTGCAAATGTGTTGACCTCAGAATCTGAAGGATCTGCAGAGATACTGTACGTAGGAATGGTCTCAGGTCTGTGCCCTGTGTTCACCAACCTCATCTAGCATTATAGGAGAAGACTTGGAGCTGTTATCTTAGTAAAGGGAGGCTGCTCAAAACATTAAATTAAGGGGTGCCAATAATTGTGGCACACCTGTTTAGGAGAATATTATTTATTTATTTAATGAAAAAAACAGTTTTCTTTCAATAATTTTATTTCAATGAAAAGGTAAGATTTTTGTAAATATTTTGAGTGAAAGACCAAGAGGATAAACAGCAAACAAATATTTTTTCATAGCCTGTTTTGGGCACATTCACTGAGGGTGCCAATAATTGCGGAGGGCACTGTAATGTTATTCCCAGAAAAATACTGCATGGCAAAAATACACCTCAAAAATGTCATTTTTTCCTTTACTCCTATCAAAATTAAACTTTACACAATGAAAGTACCCATGGAAAGTAATTTTTTTTGTATTACAAGTTTCTTTCTAAATGAATTTTAATATGCAAATGAGCTATACACTAATCGAATATGCCCAAAATACACCCAAATAGGCTTATTTTTTCCTTTACTCCACAATACAACTTTACATAGTAAAAGTATACATAAAAAGTAACTTTTTTTGTATTGCAAGTTTCTTTTGAAATTAATTTGAATATGCACATGAGCGTCACACTTATTGAATAAGTCCTGATTGCATAGGCAGAAACACCATACCCCTGGCAGGTACTACCAAGCCAGGCAGTTTTCAGGTTAGAGGCCAGTCTAAAAGCAACATTGCCATCTCCCATTGGCAGTAGGATGATTGGATGAAGATTAGGCCGATGTATTTGTCATACATATGAATGATGTTTCTGCCTATGGACATATTCAATAAGTGTGGAGCTCATGTGCATATTCAAATTAATTTCAAAAGAAACTTGTAATACAAAATGTTTTACTTTTCATGGGTACCTTTATTGTGTAAAGTTTCATTTTGATAGGAGTAAAGGAAAAAATTACATTTTTGAGGTGTATTTTTGCCATGCATTATTAGCACACATCTCAGATTGATGAGAATTGCGCTCGGAGGGGGTCTCGCCCGGGGCGTAATTCCATGTAGAACCGCCACTGCGTGCACTTCACGAGAAAATCAGTAGAATGCCTGATCCAGCTCATAATTCCATGTATGATTGATTGGCTGCAGTGTCTTTAAGTAGTCGTGAGTTATAGTCTCATATTGCAATGCGTTTGTCAGGAGAGAAAAAATATCTCCAGAGAAAAAATATTAAAAGTTGTATATAATTATTTTACACTGAGGGAGGCGAAGCTGAGCTCAATTGAGCCCAATTTAACCTGTGATTGCCACCCACATTACCAAGCAACGTTTATATTTACCAGTCTCATACCAAGGAGGGAATAAACGCAGATAAAATCAGAAAGCGGCATTATTGCCCACTGTTTAATCAAGTAGCCTAATTTAGCAACGATTGCTCTACCTTAACTTTTCTCATAATTTAAGATCCTAATTAATGTTGAGGAGGGCTTCTTTAATTAAAACTTTTTTTCCCTTGTTGAAATATTGTATTCCTACAGGATATAGGTATGCAAGCATTACAAATGTATCTTTATTTTAATGTTGTATGCAGGTCTACAGCATCAGCAATGGAATAAATCAGGATTGCAGAATTGACTGGGATATTCTTTCTGACTGAATCAAAAAACATGTAACATGCACTGACTGGCTGACACAAAGATTTCACACAGACAAAGTCATGGTTGGTTTTCAAAGCAGTCACATTTATTGGTTCCTTCTATGCACACTTACTAAGCAGCCAGCCATGCTGGCTAATCACTGTTCAGAGATTTACAATGGGATTTTCACAATGTTTACTAAAAAATAAATACAAGACTTGAAGAGTTGCACAGCTCAAAAATATACAAAGGCTTGGAATTAATGTAAACTTTGAAACATTTTACAAAAGAAACACCTTTGCAACGATTTAGAAAGGTATTGTATTTACAAATCTGTACAAAAAATACAAAACTGATGCAAATCTTCTTGATTGAAACTTTCCGCCTGAAGCAGTTGCATCTAGTACCGAAACCGTTAATATGTAACTCTCTACATAGGCAATTTATTTGTTTGTGATATTTTATTTGACCAAGTAACCTCAAACTTCTTTGCTTACACCTGTAGACAACTTAGACATTTTGGTAACAGTATGTGCTACTTGTGTCTTTTCCCTTGGAGCACGCTTAGTTCAGCTGTAAAGAAAATTCAACCAGTTTGAAATGGAAATCTTATATAAATAACTTTAGGTACAGCAAGAGACAAAATGAATACTTCACAAACTCCACTATATCAGTGCAAATGTCTAAGTTATACTTTAAATTCTTGGAATGATAGTATAGATAATTGTTGCCCTCTGCGTACCCTGTAAGAGGTGGATGTTGAAACAGTCTTAGCTTTAACAAAAGAGCTTGTGAGCCATTTCAATGTAAACCAACAGTAGACCATCTCTCTCTTCGTGGAGTAGTAATATCTTAGCAGATATGTAGTCAAAGGAGGCAGCCGCTATTGTTTTCCCTTTGAAGGTTTAGCTCACTTAAGGCCAGAATGACGTTAACAGTTAAAAACTTTGACACTGGCACACTAGCTCCTTGTCACGGAACAATGTGAGTAGAGACGTATGGCTACAAAGATCTTGTAAAGTAGTTTCATGTTGAGTGAAACAGTACTCTGTGTACCAGTTTCCTTACAAGACCAAAGGTTGTTTCCGCGTTGTGAGTCAGTGAAGTGGCAGAATTTTTTTTATGTATGTGAAGGGAAGGACCAGAAATACTTTTTTAGAAAAATGATTTTCAATGTTTTGGCTAGTACACACTATAGCTTATATGTAATATGTATTTTCAGCTTCAGGAGGTTCCCATTGTTTCACCTTGCATCTCAGCATTTATGTTCTAAGTAACCAGTGTTTAGGTTTGACAAAGCATGATTCAAAGCTTGATGTCTGTGTAGCTCACCTTTTTCAAACTAATAACAATAAAACAACACATGAAATATGTTTGTTTAAATGAGTTTCGCTCCAATATCTAAGCCATTACAAAGATATGCACCAATTACAGGACAATTAATTCTTCCAATTTCGAATTTTTAGCTATTTCTTTGTTCCTCAAATTTTTTTCAGTACCAAAAATAAATATATGTAAATGCAGGCATTTGCTGCATCAGAATGATAAAAATAATGGTTACATTCCAAAACCTCAAGGTTTGGATATGAAACGAAAATATAGGGGTGTGGCATATGTTTAAGAAAATCTATGTATTTACACGTTTTTGTCACATGATTTAAAAACCTCAAACACAAGAGACATGGAAAATCTCTCACATGGAACACCACAACGAGACACTCTCACTCTCCCAAACATGACTTTGCACTCCGATTTGATCCTGGCAAATAGGCTCACAACAATAGTGCCCCATTTTCCTAAACCAACAGCAATAGCTGCATAAAGAACATAAATTCTTGAGCCTTCCTCCAAGTCAAAGAACATCCCTCTTTCTCCAACTCTACACTTTCCACTACCCTCGCAACATTGCATACTTACACCCATGATCACGTATACTACAGAATGCCTTTCGGCCACACCACCTAGCCGTGCTATCTTGGCCTGTACAAGGCCCAACCTCTCTGCCCTATGCCTCTCGGCCACTGCTCAATCCATGTTCCCGTTGCTCTGTTGCCACCTCTCTCATTGCCACCCCAACTACCCATAAGAGATTTGATTAAGATTGTCAAGTAAGTTTGCTTAGATATGGCAAAAAAAACACTACCGTACAGTTAGAAGAAAGTTGTTACAGTAATCTACTCAACATACTGACGAGACAATTTCAAATGATGTTGACAATGTTAATTCACAAAATTTGAGTTTCTAATGTATACTGTATGTATATATAGGTATATTTATATATTTTTTCCCATTTGCAAACTTTCGCTTATTTTTTTCATTTTTTTTTTCAAATGCATGCGTATAATGAGAAGACAAGGGGGGTATTATGTAACGAAACACACTTCACCACATGCTGGTCAAAGTGTTCTGCTACCCAGCAATTTACTGGTTCCACAGGGTTTTGTTTTTCCTATTCTACATTGCACAGTGTTAATCCTGCCGTGTGTTTGTGTGAACGTGATGTCTAAATCATTCACCTTCGAGTGAACATCATAAAATCTCAAATCAACAGCATATGTACTTGCAGAGGTATTCACAGAATACATTGGGTTACCACATTGTTTTAGATTTTCCACAAAGCTATGATGGTGGTATTTTTCTCAAGTGATAAACTGTACTGTAACTACTAGAGTCTTTTTTTCTGAACCGGTGAAAAAATGTGGAAAATACCAAGAGCACAGTAGTTAATGTGTGTTTCCTCTCATGATTTGGAGATTTGGAAAGAATACCAAACATTTCATTAAAATAGAAGAGCTGCTCTTTAAATAGCATGCCTCTTGCATTGAGGTTAATGTGACAGACCCCAGTATATTTGAGCTCACCTAATAACTACTGTAACACCTAAGACAGGCATAGCTGTGTGTATGCACAATGTGCCACTGACAAAGATTTCACTGCCATTTTGAGCTTGTATCATTTAAACATATGTATATAGTCTCTCTCTGTATATGTGTGTGTGTGTGTGTAGATATAGATATTTATGTTTCTACCTTTACAATGTGGCATTTATTTAATATAAAACTCTATGAAGTGGTATGCTTGAGGAACTGAAAGAAGTGCAAAGGTGCGGCAGGTGACAAAGCACCTGCTAAGCTTCCAGCTGAAGTGGTTTCAGACCCACCGCATAAAGGCCGACCGGTCTTAAACATGGAGCCTATCAGCGTAATCAATCCTAAGACCCACTATACAAAAGGCCACCATTAGATTGTCCCAAGTGTCTGTCATAGACAAATTAGCATGTAAGAATTAACCGTTCCCTTCTTGTGAAACTGTCTGGACTACTTCACAGTCACTTCCTATGCAGTACATTATGTTTGACATTTCATTTTATAATGCAAATTGTGTTATCTCAGAAAAGCTAGAAAGGACTGTTTCGGAAATTTGTGGAGTGATGCCCTTGTGCCCTTGTTATGTAGTCTGTTATAGTTAATCATCACTCAATATTTGATAACCAGCGTTTGAAAGTGATTTCATTTCATTATGTAGTCCTCAAGGACTGCAGCATTTCAAAAATGTCAACAATTAAAAAAAAATCATAGTGGATTACTACATCTTGTCTACATCTGGTCTTTTCTTTTCCTAAAAGCAGTTCACTCTTGCTGTGTGGTACGAAAAGGGTACAAACTCAAGTCTTTTTTTCCTCTCCCTTTTTTTTCTTTTCAACGACACACACGTCAAATTATTATCCATCAACCTAACTGTCAGAACATTAGCCACATCTGAATGCTTTTCAAGCCTTCTTTAGAGAAAAAAAGATGTGTTTGTGTTAGTAGCCTTTACAGTGTTGAAGCAGAAGGTGCATACTCTAGGAGGAGCGGTCGTCGTGTGGACTTCCGTCGGAGTTCTCCGTCTCCCCCTCGGAGATGGCCTGCATGGGAGCCGTGTACAGCCGGCTTCGGGTGCTGTACCGACTGCTATTTGCAGTGGGTGGTATTCTAGAGCGCCCCTGCCGTGAAGAGGCAGAGGCAGGAAAGGCTTTCGGGGAAAACCCCTCTGTGTTGGCTTTGGGGAAAGGGCTATGCAGCTGCTCGGATGAGCCCGGCGGCGAGGACTGTTGATGCTGGGGAGAGCTGGGCTCACTCGGCTGCTTGTCCCCCTCTGTGAAATAATCACCGGGAGACTTTGGCGCGATTGGGCTCTTCAGAATCTCTGTGGCTGACATGCGGTAGCTGGAATCAGAGCGGCTGCCCTTTTTCAACAGCAGCAGTTTGAACTCCTCGTTGGTGGTGCTGGACTTTTTGGCACTCCTGTAGATTTGTCCTAGTGCTCTCTGAGAACCTGTTGGGGTGGTGGGGGTTGTTGGGGTCACAGGGGTAGTTGGTGTAACAGGGGTGGTTGGGGTGGGAGGGGTGGTTGGGAAGGATGGGGTGGATGGGGAGGTTGGGATGGTCAGAGAGTTGCTGGGTGGAGTGCTGACTGATGCAGCACCACCCAACCTGTTTCTCCCACTCAGGTCTCCCGAGTCCTTTCTTCCAAGCACTTTCCTTTTGGACCTAAACAAGCAAAAAACGTATGACTAGATTAGCTCTACTGGCTTCACAGAACAACACACAACAAGCTGAGCGGAGCACACTGCAGCAACAGAACACTAACCTGTGAATCATAGCAAAGAGATCCTCCGTTGTACGGCTCCGATTTGGTGACAGGAAGACACTGTCATCATCTGCTCGAGTGTCCTCATTTTGTGGGGATACTGAGGGATCGCTTGGTGTGGACTCTGGAAGTAATTAAGAATGAAAAATGACTGACACAAACACAGTAATTTCAGATACCTGAAGCACAAATAAGAGACTAACAATAACAGTGAATCAGTCAATTCATAATTTGTCAGATCAATAGATTTCATACAAATGATAAAAGAAGTATAGTATGAAATAGTGAAAATAATACTGTGGAAAAAGTAAAATGTCAAGATACCTCTGCTGAAGTAGTCCTCTGTGTCTGGAGTGGAGCTGTCCTCCCTGCTGTCCTGTGAGGCACTTCTGGTAGGAGCACCTGATGTTTCATATTCCTCCTGATTGTTATCTGCATCGCTGATTGAGTAAGCGTGCAATGTTTCTGATTGAGTTACGATATCAGGCACTTGGTCAAAACTTTCAGACCTCTTGGTTGTTGCATGCTGGGTCGGTGGAGACCCCGTTTTAGTCAGACACAACGTTGAACGTTCCTCTTTTGGCTCAGGTTTTAGTGCTTCATTCTGTTCCACATCCGTACAGTTCCTCGAAAAGAGAGGCTTTATAATGTTCAAGCCTCGTTTTTCTTCCTCAGGACCAGTGGTGCCCTCAGAGATCCCCTGAGCTTCGGTCCCTCTCTCCGAGGGGTCATCTTCAGGGCACCCTTGGTCTGGCTGGGGGGATCGGAAGGCAGTCATACTCCACTGGGGTGCAGGCGCGTGCCTGTCCTGCCTGAATCTCACACTGCTGTGACTTGCTACATCCTTGCCTGGAGTAAACAGTGTTTCACAGTGGTCCTGAGCGTGGGGTTCCTGGGGTCTGTAGGGTGGAGGTTTTCGCGATTCTAAAGGCTTGGTGTTGGCCAAGGTGGTGCTGATGGTCACAGTGGGACACTTGGGCCGCGTGGCTGTGTCGGTGCTAAGCCTCTCGTTACTCCCTTCGTTGGGCCTCCCAACAGACCGCAGCTGGACCGAGCGGAGCACCATGGGAGTGATGGCCATGGATGCAGCACCGGCAGAAGCTTCACCACCTCCAGCAGCGGCTGCAGAGGCTCTGGCCTCTGCTTTAGCTGCTATCGCTGCTGCTGTTTTCTGCTTGTTCTGATGGAGGATGTGCATCTGACTGATCTGACGGTGGGCTGAAGGCTTGTTAATGATGTGAAGAGCACTTAGGTCAAGGTGGGTTGGAGGTATGACTGGCAGCTCTAGGTCCTTCTTCGATGATTGTTTTTGTTGTTGTTGTTGTTGTACTTGTAAGGAAGAGAGAGAGGACTTCCTCTCTGGAACCTTGGGCTTCCGTTTGCCACAGCTCGGGGACAAGGGACTTGGGAAGAAAGCTGAGGGAAAGGTGGATGTTGGGGTTTCTGATTGGCTGGAATACCCACTGGAGGGTGAGGCGAGGCCAATCAGCTTCTCTGGTGAGGGCAGCTTGAACTCATTCTCCACTGAAGGTAGTGAAGGGGTGGTGGCTCGTGACCCCGACTGAGACGTCTGAGATTCAGAACTCTCCTGCGACTTGATGCACTCTATGACAGTTGTACCCGTAGCAGTGCTGGAGTTCGACAAAGACCTGTAGGGATCATTTGATTTCAAGTCGTTGAGGAGCCACAGATCAGCGTAGTCAGACTGTACAGCCCCATCATCCTTAAAAGAGTGTGTTTCACCAGAGACAAACAACGAAACATCTGGCATCTCGCTGGAGCTCTCCACCCCCCAGGCTTCAAGCGTCTCCTCACCTTCAGGCTGAGCCGAGGATCTCGCTAAGTCCAGCTGCAGCTTCCTCTCCCTGGAAGACATCGGCAAGCTCTGCCCACAGGTTATCTTTGGTTCGCTCTTGTTGTGAGTGCTTCCACCTCCACCATTGATTTTCCTCAGGGACGTGCTGCGCTTAGGTGGAGCAGGCTTCGCCTTTGGTTTCCTCAGGGAGAGACAGTGTCTCCCGAGGATCATGTGAGCTCTGTATTCTGCGTGACGCTGCTCTTGAGCTGCATAGTTATAGGTGAAGCTTTTGCTACCTTTCAGACCACAGTCAAAGTGCATGGAGGTATAGTAGCCTTCTTGGTCCACTGAGTAGTGTGAAACGGTGTCAGCCTTGTCAGACGGTGGCTTGTCCATGAGGCTTTCAAGGGTGGCTATGCTGGTGAAGCTTGGGCACTCCAAGCTGCCCTCGTCCTCCCGGGAGTGTTCAGGGCTGAAGTCCTGGTGGCAGGACGTGCTGTGTCGGTGGTGTGGGTAGCCCCACTCCCCCTCACTGGCCGTGCTGACCCCTGCGTCGTCCAGCATGTCTGTGGCTGTGGAGGTGAAAGAGCCTGTCCGGTGGCCCCTGAGGCCCTGCGACCTGTCCGTTGGGTAGGGGTCCAGAATGAAACCAGCTGTGTCGTCGTTTGCGTGCAATGCGGCGTTCAGAGACAGCTCCGAGTCACAGTGTGAGGAACCAGTCAGTGGGGGAGAGGCCGCGGGAGGGATGGTCTCTGACGTCTGTGAGGGGCAGGTGGAGCTGCTGCCGCTCCAGTTCCCGCTCGAGGACTGGTGGTCCTCCTTGTGGTCCATTTGACTGGTCAGCACCCCTGCGTTAGATACGGAGTGGATAGGGCTGCTGAAGGTGTCTGAGCTGGAAGAGATCTCGCAGCTCCCCATGTCCGCTTTCCGTGGGAGCCGCGATCGCCCGCGGTCCAACCATCCATGCTCTGGGCTCCCTGCGTGCTGCTTGTACTTCAGATTCCCCAGCTGGTGCTCATGGACTGCCTGGTCATCAGTGCTTTCCTCCTCATCCTTCAGGATGTGCTCCCCGGGAACCGACAAGAAGTCCTCCGCCTCATACGGTGAGAGCTCCTCTTCCTCATCATCGTCGTCTTCCTCTTCGCTGTCATCTTGGCCCTCGTCCACCAGGTGCCTCCCGTCACGGGGCAGACTGCGGGAACGCAGGCGGGTACCCATGGAGGTGCTGTACATGGCGTCAGAGCTGTCGGGCAGGGAGGAGATGTTGCCCGTGGAGTGGGAGAGCGAGACGGTCACACCCTGGCCTCTCTGGGCTCGTATCCGCCTGCGCGAGGGGGCCGTGGCGGCGATGAGGATGTCCTCCGTCTGGCAGCCCGAGTCCTTGGTGCTGAGACGGCTGCTGAGCGAGTCTTCCTCCTGGCAGCCCTCAGGGCTTGCATGCACGATCACTGTCCGCTCTCTGGCAACAGGAGACTCATCCGAGTCTAAGGAAACAAAGGCACATTATGTTAGAATAAAGAGACAAATTATTCGACTGAAAAGAGATATATACATAATAATACCACTTTTATAGGTATGTGGGGTTTTAAGTGGCAAAATAGGAATATTTTACAAATCAGAATCCAAGTAACTTCTAAGGGACAAAAATAGGACTCAAAATGGATAGAGTGCTTTCTTAAAGACTGTTTTCTGTCAAATTGAACAAAGATGCTCTTATTCCTATTTTCTTCAAAAATAAAGTCACATGGTGATTTTCAGCATTTTTGATCAAAAACGATCCATGCTGTTGAACAGAAAAAAGGGGAAAAAAGCAATCTGCCTACAAGTTACACAGTCTACCGTACCTATGTCTTGCTGCACACGCCTGGGAATTCCGGAGATGGTCTTCCGTCTCCTCAGCTTCCTCCTCCGCTGAAGCACCGACTGGGAGTGAACGAGTGAGCAGCGCACACTGGCGTCTCTGTCAAAACCGACCCCTGCAAAGGGAGACTGGGCATGTGAGGGACTGTTGTGTGCCAGCGACTGTGCTCGTGTCCTTTCCTCTCTGCTTTCTCTCACACTCTTGCCTCAGGGGGCTGCTTGGATGCTAATTACATCACACTTTATCTCTGCCTTAAACACTTGGCTTTCGCCAGACCAGAATGTTTTCACTTTTTGTTTTACAGCAGCTAAGCCACATCCGGGATTAAAATGAGTGTGCTTCTCACAGCATTTTAAGACATGCATTCCCAAGACTAGATATTTGATGGATATTTGTCATTATTGCTCCAAATGCTTGGTCATGCATGTACACTGATTTTATACATCATTACATTTACTGACTGGAGATCTTTACATGTTGGTCAATACAGGCATAGGACACATCACTTGGATTTGAAATCAAAACACACTATGACACACTATGCCATTGTATTGTACTGACACTGTACATTGAATACCAAACATACATAATGTAATGTCATGCAAGTTGATTGGGGTCACAAATTCAAGACAAAAGCAAAAGGGTAAAGTATGGAAATAAATATCCTGGCATTCCTATAACCAACTCCTAAGCCCACGTCTTTTCCCTTTTCCCTCTTCCTTCTCTTTTCACAGTTTCTGTCAACCCGACTTCAGTCTCCCAGCTTTGTGTCGTCCTAATTTGTCCCATTTACCCTCCTCATCACGCTCCGTGACATGTCATGTGATTGCCAGTTTGGCTTTTCAGCATTGTGGCAATTACTGCCCTTCCCTTGCACTGTGCCATTTCCGTCTGGCTAGCCGCTGACTCAGCTCTGGTTGGCCTGGTGAGATCCAATCCACCTCAACTCAATGCCGCAGACGGTAAATTAATTTCGGCAGCCTTTTTATTCTCTTGATGTGACCTAATTGGCATGCATGGGACACTGTCCTCCTCTGCACTTCCCATAACTCATAAGCCACCCAAACAACCAGGAAGTCTTGCAATGAGTTACACGTGGGTTTTCGCAGTGGGTAGTTCATTTAGTGATGATGAACACTGGCCACTAAGTGCTGTTGTTAGATAATTTACATGTTAAGCTTGTTGTCTTATTATTAGCCATGACAGTGTTAAGCCATTTGAAGGACTATGTGGAGATTCATCTTTGACCTTTATGGAAATGCCCCATTAAGTAGTGAACTCAAGTCAATGCAGACACTGGCCAAGTACTCTGCTAGTGTAGAAGTTCTATATGCACATGACACATGAGGCTGTCTACTGTGGCTGCGGGTGAATTAGGGGGGAGATGTGATGACACTGAAAGGCACGGTGAATGGACACGCAAAAAACATGGCTCACTGAAGAAGGCTGATATCGCTGGTGGGGAGGCAGAGACGGAGACCTCCTCTGAAAACGAAAACAGATTCAACATACTTGCATAGAGAGCCTACACACCCTCATCTAAGGTTAAGTACAGTACAAGCCCATTGGACTGAGTCCGGTGTCCATGCCCTCTGGCAAACATGGCATTTTACGAGACAAATCATACTTTTATGTGGCACAGTTTTTCAGTGTATCAGGTATGTTTTGGACATAAACACAAGAGGACAGTTCAATACTAATAACTACAGTACTCCTGTCACTTGAGTAAACATGGAACACTTACATCTAGCTAATGATTTTGTCCTTTGACAAGGCAAAACTGATGAGCAAATATTCTTTAAAGGCAGCAACTGACTACCTAAAGTTTCATTACATTTCACTGTATACTTACGTATATCAATCAGTGTCTTTATATATGTACTGTATGTACTTTGGTCCAGTGATCAAACCAGAATTGTTTACTATACAACACTGAAATGCAGAGAATGCTCCTGGTGGTTCGTGGAACAAAACTAATGATTCTAGAGTCAACAGGACAGCCCAGTTTATACAAAGACATTCATGGGTGTTATCATCCATGGGCCAACACACCCGTAAAACATCATAATGCAACCGTTACTTATGAATCACTGACCATGTGTACACACACCAAAGTCCTCCTTCAACAGTAACTGCACAACCAGACCTGTGTTTACGTATTCATAGGATCGTAAGTAACTTAACTAAGCTATGATTTTTTCACCCCACCCAATAAATCATAGCATATTACCAGTTGTTTTTTACAAGTCTATTTTGTTATGATCAGCAGGAGTTTTACAGAGAATGATAAAGAAGAGGACTGCACTTTATCAGTGCTTATAATACCAGCCATTCCAGCCATTGAGAGTCAATGACCCTAGCAATGCAAGCCAGCTACTCCCCCAGCTGAGCAGCAGGAACAAAAACATTTGCTTAATGAACCTATGAGATACGTATCAACAGCAGGTCTATCGGACACCAGCATCCACTCTTGCAAGTAGCCCACAGCACCGGTCAGTTAGTGGTCAGGAGCAAAGGAAGAAAGCTCTGGCATTTACCTGTGACGTTAATGGGCACCAGACATGAGTTGATCACTTGGGAATCACTTTTCATCCTCTCCTCGGGCGTTGGCAGTGGCAACGGGTCGGACCAGTTAGTCTGCTTGTCCAGCGTGGTGGGGACGTTGGGGATGGGGCACTTGGGCCGGTGGCCTAGCGCCACCAACTCTGAGTCGGAGTCAGTAGGTGGAGCAGCCTGGAAACACATGGGACAATGGCGTGGTAAGGTCACAGCAGGGTTAGCCGGCAGGATTACATGAGGATACCAGAGATAGAGAAAGAGGATGTTAGTGGCTAACCGATGTGTGCACTGGCTTCGCTGTCATGCCTTAGGCTTTCATGTATGTGGTTATTAATCTCATTTTAAAACACCCAATGTCTAAATGTATCTGGATGGATACATATTCTACCACAACTAACCTCATGTTTTACCGTAGTATTTAAGACCAGCACACATCATTAACCAAACACTGAACTGTGATTGGTTAACACATAAAGCACGCCAAACAACGATTTGAGGTATGGGTTTAGAGACATGTATGAGAGAAAATATAAAGATGAAGATGAAGTTGAAGTAGTGAAGCGAAAGCAACATATTTTCATGGCAGCATGGCAATAAACCATTCATAAGCAGTGAAATCAAACAGACCAATAACCTTTAACTCCAAATTTAAACATAGCAAAAACCTTTAGTGTTATTTTGAGGTTGAAAGAAATAAAGGCTTTAAAGCTGAGGATGATCAGCCACAAACTATCTGAATACATAATTCAGTCACAACTCCCATCACATTATTCATGTCAAAAATATAATGATATAATAAATGTAAAAACCCAAACCAGGAGGCTAAAAGAAATATAATTTAGTCCCCACACCATGCATACCTAATATAAATGTTTTTCTAATACTGAATATTGATTGTGTATTTTGAAAATCATCGATGCCTTTGTATCAACCGGACTAGGGAGCTATTGACACCAATCTATCACAAGCCAAATGGCAAGGCAGAGTTTGTGTGAGTCTGTGTGAGAGAGAGAGCAAACTTCTACAGTATGCCACTGAGAGCATCGTGATAACGTTGTCAAATAAAAAAAACTTCCATCTGAGCAAACAAACAAAATGAAAAACAAAAACACATTGATCTCTGCAGCAATTTTGTGCGAAGAACACAGAGTGCCACAGCCCCTTTTCCCTACAAGATTACATGCTGTCTCTTCCTCTCCTTTCCCCACTTCCTAATACAGAGATCTCCCAGCCAGAGTAAACAGCCCCTACCCTCACAGCACACACAGGCCTTCTCCCTTTAGCATTCAGGATCAGGGGCAAACATGTCTGTCCTCCATGTCAGAGTCCTTTCCCTCGCAGAGAAGCAGAAGCAGGCTTACCTTGCAGAATGTTTACAAAGTCATTATGTGCGTGAGTCTGGGACTGGAGAGCCACCAGCCTACGCCTCCACCCCCCATGGTTGAGAGTGGATCTGACTGAGTGCTGCTCCATCAGCTTTTGTGCTCTCTCTCTCACTCTCTCTTTCTCTCGCTCTCTCTCTGTCTCTCTGATTCTCTCTGTCTCTCCCAGTCTGTCTCTCTCTCCCCCTACAGACCAGTGAGGGCCTCACAATAAACATTGGCCACAAAAGGAAACCGTTTCCAAGGCAACTTTCACCCCTACAAATTAAGGGGGGAAAAAAAGTTCTTCTGGTGCAAAACGGGAGGACAGAATCAAAGAGAGTGAGTGTACAGCTGATTTGTTTGTCAAACAAAAAAAGCACTTTGGCTTGAAAGATTTGAGAGACACCATTAGAAAGGGAGAGGGGGGGAGTGTGAGAGAGGGACGTAGGCTGTCAGAGTGATAGAGGAGGGGCAGGGGAGGAGCAGGAAGGGTAGAGAGAGCAAGTGAAGGAGAGAAGGGAGAGGTAAGGGATAGAATAGACGAGGGTAGAGGGCAAAGAAAGAGAGGAGAGCAGGAGAGAGAGAGCAATAGAGACAGTGGGGGAAAAAGAAAGGAGTGAGAAGGGGGAGAGTGTGCATGTATGTGTGTGTGTGTGTGTGTGTGTTTTTTGTGTGTGTGTCCGTGTGTGTGAGTAGGAGAGGGGGAATGAAAAAAGGCAAATGTATTGGTTTGGATCTAGTTTCTGGCCTCTATTCAAAGGCTATTTTCATTAGAAGGGGAGAGGGGACCTCAGGGGTGAAGTGTAAAAGAATGTCATTCATGAAATCTGGCCAACAAGGAGGGAAGAGAGAGGAGAGGGGGAGGGGGTGGGGGGAGAGACAGAGAGCGAAAGGTTTCATGGGTAAATGAAGAGCACTACAGCTGCCCTCTCTCCCAGAGTCAGACACACAGGCGGGGTCTGTGGGAAACCACAGCGCACAGGCTTTATGGGTAATGACAGTGTGCTCTCTTTAACACACACACACACTCCACTTAGACACCAGCTTCACCCTGGAAACCCTGTCATTAGGAGATCCCTGGCTACAGTTCCTCTCTCTCTCTCTCTCTCTCTCTCTCTCCCTCTCCCCCTCTGTCCTTGAGTATCTGAAGCACACACACATTCCACAAATGCTTCATTTGAAAGCTGACTATTCTTAAGATTCTCATTCACAACACACAGATGGGCATGAAGATATCAAACTGCTATCCAGTGTCTCAAATGACTTTACCGCAGCCAGCCTAACACTCCGGATTCAGATACATCTCCATTAAATTTACACTCATTTACACAAGAAATGCTGCAATTAGGAAAGTGTGTTCAAACATGCTGTGGAACACAGAACACATGCAGTGTGTATAGGTGTCAATGCTAAAAAACGGTTAGAAATGTCATTGTTAGGATTAGCAAGGGGAAGCTTATCATTTTAGTGGCATCCTTCCACTGCTGAGAGAAATACACAGTACAGGCTGTCACACAGAGGCGAGAGAGGAGGAAAGTGTGAAGGGATTAAAACAGAGAGGTTAGAATGTCAGCTGTTAGTACACACAGTGGAAACCCTAAGTAGAGGCTGGAGTCGGGAGGTTGGATGCGGGGGGGGGGGGGGGGGGGTGGGGGGGCGGGATGGGGTGGGGGGGTACAATACCTTTCTCCAGGGAGAGAAGTGACAGCACTCGGTGGGTGAGGGCGGGCGGGCATTCTCAAACTACAAACAAACACAAGGGTGGCAACAATGAATGGGGGATTGAAACTAAACATCAAGATGGACGGATTCCTCTGGGAGCTATAAGGATGGAATCTGGGGATAAAACAACACACATGACAAGGAGTAAAACATGGTTGTCTGGGCAGAGGTTATCACTACTGGGACTGAGGACAGGGAGGGGAGGAGAGTTGGAGTTGGAGGGGCCATGAACAAAGTGGTCCATCTCCGTGCTTAAATGTCTCAGTGCTGACATGTCCACTCCTAGAATGAAAAGCAATTATCCGTTAAATAAAAAACAACTGTTGACCTTGTGTTGACGTCTTAAAAACTGTGATGGAAGAAAAACAATATTTTACTGCTGTGAGGGAGAGAGAGAAAGGTATTTCATGAAGTGGTTTGCTTGATTTTTACAAATGTTTAACAAAGAGACACCATTTCTTCAAAATGCAGAGGGAGGGAAATAAACCTCAACCCAACAGGGAAAACAGGACAACAGATCCCAACAGACCCACTACATGACCGATCACGAATTATGTAGATGAATGAACCACACAGGAAACACACATAGCATGGCCGCTCAGTTTACCTGTCTCTGCGGGGTCTGACTATCTGCCTCTCTAGCGACTCCCTCTTGCAGCTTTAAGCGGGAAAAGATACAAGAAAAGAAAATGTCAGTTGAACTAACTGGGCATCCCACAGCAAGAGTTTAGTGACTAGAGAAATACCACTGGTGATGTGCAGCATGCATAAACACAAAGAGAACATGTTTAATGTATTTCAATGTCAACATGGTGGAAATAAATGTGATTCAACACCTCACAACTTAAAGCATGACAACTGTGTACACTGTTGAGTGGATGTAACTGCACACGAAGAACAAAGATCAAACCAAAACACCACACAGAATACAGAATGCTTTCCATGCTCTGTGGATGAACAGCAATGGCCTCTTTGTGACAGCGTATCTCCGACCACTGTACACAATCCACCTGGAGAGATGATAGGCTGGTGATGCAGCATGCTACAGCACAGTTCATGACGGCTGTGGTGAAACTCTGTTACCTGCGTCTCAGGTGCCTGTGTGTCTGTGTCCCCCCCTGTTCTCTCCTACACAGAACCCGTTCACAAACAATAGGCATGCGGGTCAAATAACAGTGTAAATACTCTAGCAAAGAGAACATACCCATTTGGATGGCTTTAAAATGACTAGTACATGCCTTCATTCAAAGCGACTTGTGGTCGAGTGAAAGGCCACATTTTAAGTGGTAGCTGTGATTACACAGTATCAAGCTAATTAGCATGACATTGCAAACACCAGTTTCACCAGTTGAGTTAACTTGATCAGTTAAGCAAGTGACTTTTCCTGTGTTGAAACAAAGAGAGGCATTTCATGGTGTTAGTGTGAGTGAAAGCTTACCGTTCTCAAGTGCCGGGCTTTCTGCTCTCGCCTCCTGACCGTGCGTGGTGAGGGGTACGTGGGCATAGGGGGCGCCACTGAAATATTGATGGTCACCCGCCGCTCCCTCTTGTTGTTTGCCTGCTGCCGCTGGATCTGGTCTGCGGGGCACACACACACACACACACACACACACACACACACACACACATAAACATACACACCCAGACACACACACACACACACACCACATAGACATCGAAAATGAGTCTATGCAAAAATGCCTCTCAGACGTCACATGGCAGATGTTGATTATTTACATCAACACAGATACCACATCAAGAATAAACATATACAAAAAAATGATAATCACACCACGTCACAGGGGGTTCACCCAGTCAGTGAGGTCTAATTCTACAGCACACCACAGCACGCACACAGACACATACACATATTTGGCACAAACATTGAATTATTGTGTGTGCAGGACATACAGGTCAACACACACCATAAACACACATTAAGGTCACACAATGTCTATGGTATGTAGTTACTATGACA
The DNA here is from genome assembly GCF_963457725.1 of Sprattus sprattus. NCBI lineage: Eukaryota > Metazoa > Chordata > Actinopteri > Clupeiformes > Clupeidae > Sprattus > Sprattus sprattus. Next base: position 37,208,118 of record NC_137921.1, on the reverse strand, counting down.
CAGGTTATGATTTCCCTAATGGGTCATATTTCAGCTACATTCTATAGTTTTCTCTTGACACCACTAGGGGGCAGTATTTATCTTTGGAAGACTGAAATGCAGACCTGGCTCATGACTCCATGAGAAGCCTTTGGAATGAGGTTGGAAAAACAAACACACAAATAGACAAACATAAGAACAACATGAAAAAACATGACCAAGGTCATAGCTCACATGCTTTTCAATTACATCTCTCAAAGGGGGGTTTCACAAAAGCACATCATGGCTAAACACATACAGGCACTATCAGTGAGGTGAAACTGTACTACAAAAGAAGTAACGGGTGTTAGAATCAGCTGAGTACAGAGAACAAAATGATCAATACACTGACTGTAAAATCAACACTGTGAAATAGAGAGGGGTAAGAGAGAAAGAGAGAGAGAAAGAGAGACATGGAGAGAGAGAGAGAGACTCATGGGTGGGTGCTGTGGGCCTGACCTCGCTAAAGAGAGGGGGGAAGAGAGAAAGCGAGAGAGAGAGAGAGAGAGACATGGAGAGAGAGAGAGAGAGACTCATGGGTGGGTGCTGTGGGCCTGACCTCGCTAAAGAGAGGGGGGAAGAGAGAAAGCGAGAGAGAGATAGACATGGAGAGAGAGAGAGAGAGAGAGAGAATCATGGGTGGGTGCTGTGGGCCTGACCTCGCTATAGAGAGGGGGGAAGAGAGAAAGCGAGAGAGAGAGAGAGAGAGACATGAGAGAGAGAGATGGAGAGAGAGAGAGTGATATGGAGAGAGAGAGAGAGAGACATGGAGAGAGAGAGAGAGATGGAGAGAGAGAGAGAGACATGGAGAGAGAGAGAGACTCATGGGTGGGTGCTGTGGGCTTGACCTCGCTGCAGCGCCCGTAGGCTCTGTTTGGCGTGCCGGTGGAGCTCCTCCACGCAGGGTGGCCGGGTGGCGGGGTGGAACACATTGCGCTGCTGGTGCCAGGGGGCCTGGTAGTGTGACGTCAGCTTACTCTCCACATCCAGGTTCGACACGGCTGTGTGCAGAAGAGAGAGCGGGGGAGAGGAGGACGGGAGAGAGAAGGACAGGGAGGAGAGCAGAGGATCAGTGGGAAGAGAAAGGAGAAGAAGAGAGATGGGAGAGGGGAGAGGGGAAGAAGGGAAACAGCCAAGCGGAGAGGAGATGGAAGAAAGAGAGACAAGAGGGGTGTGGACGGGGAAGAAAAGAACACATCAGTCAGATTTCACAGAGAAACCATCCAATCCTTCATGACACTGTTTGACGTCCGCCCTGTCCGTAAGGCCTTCTCTCTGTCTGGCTCGTCACTCAAGTTCACTTCATTTTTTTATCCCTTCAGTGTCTCCGTATTCGCCTCTGCTATCCAGACTGATTCTACAGCTGAAAGCACACAGTCACAAAGGACCTGTCCACATCTGCACTTACTTACAGGCTCCATCACAAACGCAATGGAGAGATTGGTGGCTAAGCAAACCCACACAAGCAGGGGGTCTGGAAAATCTCCGGAATCAACCCTACAATGCTCCCACAGCAGAACTCAGCGTGACCAAAAAGCTCTCTCAGACACACACACACACACACACACACACACACACACACACACACACACACACAGGAACACTGGCGGGTGTGTTATGATGGCTGTGTGATTTGGGGAGTGAGGGTTCACACACCAGTGAAGAATACATCAATCACAGCAGTCTCGCCCTGGATGGAGGGGCACATTTGTGTTCCCCTCTGTGGCCATTTTATGGCGCTGGTTGAACAGAGACGTTGGCGCCTGAGAAATATGACCCTATGGTACCACTCCATCTCAGGGGCAGCGGGTACAGCGACTACCTGGCCAGAGGAAGCCTCAGGTTACGCCTCCAGACAGATGGTGTTCACAAACCCACTAGCTGTGGCATTACCATATGCACTGTTGAACTACCGACTGTAGTTTCTACCTCTAGACTCTGATTACTAGTCAATTAAGGCAGAATTTAAGAGGGCTTTCACTTTCCCTCGTATTATGCCGTCGATTTAGAAAAGTCTAGAATGTCTCTCTTTCATGTGGGCACTAACTTTTCCCCAGTTTTATCAGATGTTTTTGTTTTCTTCTTTTTTTGTTTGTTTGCATTTCTTTTTAGAAGTACTTTTCTTGACTATGAATGCTTTAATATAAGCTGACAGGCATGGATGTGTTTGGAGCGTCTGTCATCCACCCCAGTGTTATTTGAGGGTATAAAAAAGCACGACCGCTGATGGAAAAATCTGTGTGTGGGCTGGCTCGTCTGTCTCTAAATCCTCTCACTACTCTGACGGATATTCTAATGTCCTAATCTTTTTCTGCTAAACTCGCGGAGCCTGAAGCAGAATGAAGCCAGCGCTGGAATGAGTCACATTTCCTTTGCGGTTCCATCCAGACACTCTACAACAGGACTTTTTGAAAATGTAACCACCACCACTGCTGCTTACACCGGAAGAATAGATAGATCTTATCTCTATGTAGGCAGCAGTGCCTATTAAGATACAGAAGAACTCAGCCACGACTCTTAAGCACAATGATGCGCATTAATGCAATTCAGGTCCGTAGAGACCGTAAGCTGATACCAAGATGGGTCATTCAGTCTCACAGAGGCCGAGATGACTGGGTCTAAGCATTGAGACTGTCTGGGGAGGAAGTGAGAGTGAACCCTGTAAGCACTGCGGGATGCGCACTGTCTCTGGAACGTCTTACAGCCACAGCGGTGATAAACACAGTAGCAACCGATTTATTCACAAGTGTGAACGGGGTGTCAAGTTAATGTGCCTCTCCACAGCAATAACAGGCCATCCCTGTATACACTCACACACACTGCCGTAAGATTGTGAGGGTGGTAAAAGTGTATTTCAGTAGTAACATGTTTCTCCTTTGAGGGGGGTTTGGGTGTGTGTATAAATGTTTTATTTTTTTACAGAAAACCGATGTGTATTTGATGATTTACAAGTGGTGAAATCCACAGATTACAAATTACTTATACTTCTGCCAAACTCTGCTTTTGTATGTCTTTACGTCTTTTTATCTTTCACTCATTGTTTCTTTCTTTCACTCATTCCTTTTCACTTTCCTATTCTGTCTCCATCCTTCCTTTATCTGGTCTTCCACTCATCTAACACCTAGCCATTAGCATCACACTCCTTGTCCTCAGTACACTTCTTTCAGACACACACGGCATCGCATGACACGACTGTTTTCATTCTTCTGCTTCCAGCTCTGTACGCACATCCAAAAGAGAAAGAAAGTGAAAGAAGAGGCAAAGAAGAGGAAGAAGAAAAAGAAAAACAAAATCACATTGAAGTTAAAAAGTAGATGCTGTCCGACAGCTTAAGACAACACAGCAGAGCTGAAGTCGGCTTAAACCTCAAAAGGGGAGTGAAAAAACAGCAATAAAAAGCCTTTTAAAGCACCTCCAGCCCCAGCCTTTGATGGTATCAGATGCGCTTATTTGCTGGAGTGAGTGAGGCCTGTGAGAGCTAAACAGGGGGAACGGCTAATCAGAGGGCACAGCATTAGCACGACAATATCTGTGGCCTCTGTGAAACGCATTAACCATGGACAATGGGCTTTAATGCAACCTGACACCTGGGCGTTTGATCACCTGGAGCTGGAGTACTACTGCGAATGTGTGTGTGTGTGTGTGTGTGTGTGTGTGTGTGTGTGTGTGTGTGTGTGTTTGTGTCTGTGTGTGTGTGTGTGTGTGTCTGCTCTCCTGTGTGACCAGTGGAAACAAAATCTATGTGTGGAGGCTGTTGAGCAGAAAGCTCCTGATTCAGATTGCATGTGGGTTTAACAGTCCAATCGCATTGATTTCAAAGTCTGTGCGGGAGATGAAAATGTATGGAGTCACATGTGAGGAAGCAAAAGTGACAATGATTAATTTGCTGGGGAAGAGAAAACCAATACCGGAAAAGAGCCCTACAATACCACAGCAACTCTATAGCAAAGAGAAAACAATCTTGAGATGCACATACGCGCACACACAGAGACACACACACACACACAGACACACTTAGACACACACACAGACACACACACACACACAGACACACACACACACACACACACACACACACACACACACACACACACACACAAACACAGGCTGCCTGCTCAGCTCAGCTCTGATACCGCAGGCACACACAGCTCAAATGTGAATAAATAAGGCTGTCTGAGCTCTCTTCCTCTATTACTGATGCACTAGTCATTAGTAGGCAGGAGTATTAAGGCGGACAAATCTGGGTCACGAATTCAATAGAGCACTGCAAGCCTGATCTCCTCAATACTGTCTGCCTGTGGATGCACTACGCCAAAGATAGCTATTGCGCTCCACTTACAAAAAGGAAAAATATATTGTTATTATAAAAAAATATATTAAATTGTATTATATTTTCAGTGTAGTATATTATAGTATATACCATATAGTAGCTCGGCTTCTTTTTTTAGGCTTACATAAATGTCTGTATATATTCACTTAAACATATATGATATACAGTATATGGTGGTCACCTGTCAGAGCATGTTAATTTGATTGTACTGAGGTGTAACTTTTATGTGTGTTCTGTCATGCTCTCCTGTGGTGTGCACCTACCAAGCCCTACCAGCTGCACTTCTGCATTAACCTCCGACCTTTCACCTCTGACACCTGGAGGTTCCATGTGCCTGTCTTTTTAATCCCGTATGTTCGGGGTCAGTTTGGAAATGTGAGGGCAGCAACAGAAAAGCAAGCTCCACTGAACTGTGCTTTCATCTTAGATAATTTCTTATGTGCTGAAAGTAATCTTCTAATTGGCTATTACAGCAGCAGTAGGAAAAAGGTGGTATCTATTGTTCCTCCCCTGACAACCGAAATAGCACCGGGGATAAGTCAACGTGATATATGGAGGAGCCAGGGCAGGCAACCGCGTCTCTGAAACCTTTCCAAGGATTTGGCATTTGGCGCACGGATAATGGATAAGTCATGTGTTTACCAGGCAAAGGCATCTGCTAGCCATTTTCCATCTCACTCAGTAGCTCTCTGGACCTGCCAACGCAGCGCTTGGCTGAGACGACCCGTCTCACCCTCCAAAAGGTGTATTTCCCCTCAATCGCTCTCGCTCTCTCTCCGCTCTTTCCCTCCTTTGTTGTGGCGCCAGGTTATTCTTCTTTTCTGACCCTTTCAAGAGTGAAAACTCCCTCCGTCTGAAGCCAAGTTCCAAGTCCAGGAAATGGCATGCAGTAACCTCTCTTCCACCTCCTGCGCCATGTTCTGATCACTCCTGCCGCTGATCAAAGCAGTTAGTCAGCCAGGTGCCCTCCCACGGGCGAGATTCGAAAGAAACATCTGCCTCAGATATTACTTACTTGTTACATGTCTAACAGCGCATCATGTATAAAGGTAAATTATTTATTTTGTTTATACAGTTAAAAAATTGTCAAACCAGGTGAAAATACAGTTCAAATAGGGTCAAATCAAATGAAAATAATGTGAAGGACTCTGCCAGATTACTAGCAAAGTTTAAGTAGGTGCTCATCACACATCCAGACAGCACATCCACAACGACACGGCTCTTTCAGTGAGATACATTACAGGCCTATGGGGTCTTCTAGGCTGCTGTCCTAAAGCAATGGATCCACTACCACAGTGCACCCCATACTCATAACCAAAACCAATCTGTTCGCGGCTAGCGTCTCGTTAACGCTGAAAGCAGCTGCTGTGCTTCTGTGCAGAGATGAAAGAGTAGGCGAGTACATATGGCAACCACTCCTCCTGACTCTCACCTGGCCATGTCCGTCTGCCTGCAAACACGCACAGCAAGAGAGGAGCCACAGCCTCCTGGGAACATCGTTACTGGGGCCTTCCTGACAACAACACCCTGTTGTGAGCTGATGCATAAACACATGCCCTAGTTGTGTACAAATGCTCAGTATGCGGCACTATGTCACTCATTTTCTTAGTACTCAAGCACATACCATGTGCAGCTTGGTCTCAAGTCTAAAGTGATGGGATTCACTCTAGTCTGTGGTTTGTTTGTTTTCTTTTTTTTCTGCAAGGGCAGGGAGGGATGGACACATGGGGCCACAGAGAAGAGTTTTCACACTTTCATTGCCCTAACCACTTCTCACCTTGAGGTTCAGGACACTCCGGAGCCTCCTTAGCATGAGTGTGTGTTCGTGTGCATGCTGAAGGTAGCGAGGCTAAAAGAGTTGAGATCAACTAAAGTTGAGATTTAATTTTATCGTCAAGGCTTCAGGGAATCCACGCCTACACATGCAGACAGCTTGTCTTCAACTTTTTCCCCCACTGACTGTCTGGAAAACTCTGCTTCAAGTAAAACTGCTTCAAATATAGTGTTTCTATGCAATTAAGGACAAGTTTGTGCATCGGTGTGCAGGTCTCTCTTTGCAAGTTAGTGAGTTGGCGGTGTTGTTTATCACAGACTCACAGCTCTCCCTGGAAACTGCTGGGGTTGACAGTAGCAGCACAGGAGCCTTGAGCTACATATTCTCTCCATCTTCGCTCAGTAGACAAGTGATAAAGGTGAACACAATTAGAGCCTGTGTCTGCAGTATACCCCTAATCCACCATCACCACCATCCACCATGATCCATCATCCTGAGCTCCCAAAGGTACTTACGCCTCGGGGAAAGCCACTGCACCCTGCTAGGAGCGGGCGGCTAAGCTGACATGCACCTAATGGCATCTCTGCTCGTGCCAGCCTGTGGACAGACCACTGGTCACTTGACTGAAAGCCAGGCTTTTTGTCTGGTTTGGGGTACCCTCAAAACTGGGGAGGTAAGGTTTATCAGTGCAGGATTATTGTGCGATTTTGCAGAAACTGCACTTTAAAATGCCCTGTTGTATGTCCATATTTTGTATACTTTTTTTTACAGTTAGTTAGGCGTGGTTGATGTTTTTTGGCTTCCTGGCATATTTGTTTATGAAGATGTGCCAACAGGGAGGGGGCAGGGCACTGCTAGAGTGCAAGTGTGTGTGTGTGTGTGTGTGTGTGTGTGTTTGTGTGTGTGTGTGTGTGTGTGTCTGTCATCTCTTGCCCGCTTGCGAGGCCCCCCGTTGCGCGCTGAACTGCTGCCCCTGCAGTGTTGGCAAGGCCCCCTCAGGGAAGAACTGGAGTACCCATCCGTAGAGCCCTGTCGCCTGCTGGCGCTTTGTCTGTGTCTGTGTCTGTGTCTGTGTCTGTGTCTGTGTCTGTGTCTGTGTCTGTGTCTGTGTCTGTGTCTGTGTCTGTGTCTGTGTCTGTGTCTGTGTCTGTGTCTGTGTCTGTGTCTGTGTCTGTGTCTGTGTCTCACACTCTCTCTTTCTCTCTCTCTTTCTCTCTCTCTTTCGCTCTCTCTTTCGCTCTCTCTGTATATAGGTGCTTTTCCATTGCAGGAACTTGTGGGCCGCTGCAGGGGGATGACACCATTAGGCAGTTTTCCACTGCAGGGACCGCCCCTGTAAGGGCCTTCTTCAGGACTGTTTTTCAGGGGGAAATAAGTACCTACTTCAGGGGAGGTACTTCTGTGTGGCCCAAAACTGCTGGGGGGCGCTTGCAGTGATGGTTGACACTCATTGGTTTAATGCGTCGTGAATGGAACACAACGAAAAAGCACCATTTTTAAAACCACCAAAGTTGTTTTGGTTACATGGTGAATACAACTAAATAAATATAGCTTACAAGTTAACTTGTATAGGCAACAATCACTGAATGAACACAAGCAAAATGTTTGCTCAACATATAGGCTTTAATAAATCACAGTGGTGCTGATATATTCATTTATCAAGTAATTACAGCTGTCATGAAGCCTTTTAATCGAGTGTTAGCAAATCCAACTGTCGACTCGACTGTGTGAGCTTGAGCACATCAGGGTTCGGCCGAGGACAGCCCCCAATGAGGCCATGTAAACACATTCATCAAGCACCCAAACTGTGTCTCTAACAAATCCCGCTGGAATCTAGTCATGGCCAAAATGATGCTCCGGCTTATTCAGAGTGGTCTAGACTCCAAAAAACCCCTTTTCAATTCTTGCTCATGCTTGAGAGTTCTGATAAAGATTTTTTTTGAGAGGTACAATATGTCAAGATTGTAAAATGGTGAGTTTTTTTTGGGGAAGAGGGGGTTTTCTTTTAACAGCAGGGACTCAAAGGAAAACACAACACTTCTCCGTCACCTTCATGAATAACACTCACTCACTCTCCTACCTAACACTCTTTAACATGGCGTCTGAGAGCGAGAGAGAGAGTAAGACAAAGAGAGAGAGAGTAAGGCGTCGTGCACACGAAGTCTAGTTTGTTTGCATCCGATCTGTTCATAATACCGATAGCCCTATCATACATACGAACACTCTCTATCCGCACCTTGTTTCCGCAACGATCGCAGTCCGGGGTAGAAAGTGAGTAGATTTGAATCGGTACGGGGGCTGGTGTTCGTCTGCACGGTTTCACGCAACCTGATGACGTCACTGCCTCACGTGATCTTTTCGCCATCTCCAACCACTATATATATAACTTGTTCTCCTTCAAAATCTCACTCGTGGTGGGCCTCGAATTCACTAACATTAACCCAGTCTTCTGATTTTTGATTAGCCCCCTATCTTGATCTAATTCTTCTTATTCAGACGTAACATAACTTTCATGACCACAAATATAAATTGGCCAGCGATTTAATTTGCTTTTTTATTCATAAATGTATGTAAAATGCTCGGAGCAATGCATCATGGGAAATGGGATGACAGACATGTCATGTTACTGTTCCAAACCCTTTATTATCAATAGAAAAAAGAATTCATTTTCGCATATCCTTTAGTCTGACCACTGATATTAACTATCATAATGTAATGTTGTTAATTGGAGCTTGAATGTCTTGTGTAATGTGTTTATCCTCGTGCTGTGAAGTCCCTTCTTCTAGGTTTTTCACGTTTTTTCAGTTGTGTAAATAAAGCGCTAAAGCGCCACCCACAGGCGTGAGGTATGTACTACAGTCGGTTCACCACAATCTGCTGCCTCCGTGTTTACGCAAATCTCTCGTTGCCAGCCTCCGTATTTACGGAATTAAAAGATTCGATTGGTGTGAAAAGTAAATCCGATTCGGAGGCCCTAGACTTCATGTGCATAGCACCTAAGAGAGAGAGAGAGAGAGACACACACAGATGGAGAGAGAAAGAGGGTGGATAGAGAAAGAGTGAGAAAGAAAAAGAAAGAGATGGAGAGAGTGGGTTGTCCCTTATGGTCGTGTTGTCAGCTGCTTCGCCACCAACAGGCTCTAACACCATTAACTCTCCAAAACAATTGCAAAGGAAAAGGAGGAAATTGGCAAAGAAATAAAGAAATAAACCTCACCACTTTAAAATACACGCCAGATGCCTGCTTTTGTGTTTAACGCAAACAGGGCTCTGTCTATACAAACACTCTATGATCAATACAATATTCAGGGAGGTTCTGCGGCAGTGGCTGAAGATATTGGTGAGTATCTGGTGATCCTCCAACCCCAACACTCTGAAGAAAGACAATCCCCAAAAACAACACCATGAGAGTGGGAGGGCAGGACGACTAGAGATAATTACAGTGATAAAGACATTGTCCTCAAGACAAGAATGACAATGGATGGGAAACACAACCTCATAACTGCTCTCTATCTCCTCTCCTCTTCCTTTCCCTAGTTCTCTGCCTATCGTCCTGCCTGCAGTCAGGCACTCTCACTTCAGCTCTTCCTTCCGTTAATATAACACTCACAGCATGAGCGAGGGGCTTCACAAACAAAACTCAAACCTCCTCGGGGGTCACTGTCCTCCAGCAGAACAGCAACCAGAAAAGCCCAGGACACATTAACTCAGTTAAGTCTGGATCCTTCTCAGGTTCAGCTGGGGACTCTGCCTGTCGGCACGGATCCCGCTTCCTGGGAGAGGGAATGGAAGCAGCCGGTCCCCTTGTCCTGTCTGCCGGCACCCTCTAATTACCCAGAGCTGGTTCAGACACGACCCAGGAGCCAAACCCCTCACCTTCACACCCAGGCTCCAATGGTAGGAGAGAGAACACACACACACACACACACACACACACACACACACACACACACACACACACACACACACTAACACACACACACACACACGCACACACGCTCACACACACACACACACACTCACACACACACACTAACAGACACACACACACATAGAGGCCCAAATGTTGCCCATTTACTTTAATGACACTAAACTTCACACTGTCCCTCTACTGTTTGGGCACTGAGTTTGAGTGAAAGGACACATCCCCTCTTTACAGCCAACAGAATGGGAACAATAACGTCAACCAAAGGCTGCGAATAACATTCACACCCCAAAGACTGAGCGCAAGAAGAAGCATTTCAATGAAATAGCAAAACACGTGAGCGCTTTTACACAATTTCTCAGTATTACTGACAAAAAAACAATGCATGTAAGAGCACCACACCAGTTAAGTTCTGCTCATTCTATTCAGGTCATGGCATTTGAAGAAAGACCTCTAGCCACCAAGCACATCACAATGACAGGAAGGCAAACGAAGGAGCGAGGGAAAGCGACAGATGAAGAAAGTCAGACATGAATGAAGAATGATGGTACTATACCTCGAGACCTCAGGGGCACACAACAGCCCAGCGCCATGACAGCAGTGGGTGGAAGCAGTGGAGTGTCTCTCTCTCTCTCTGTCCCTGCTCAGGTCATCTGCAAACCCTTGGTAACCCACTTTGCCTATTCCCTCAGAGTGGCATTGCAGTGTTGTTTGCCATAGTCCATTGTGTGTGTGTGTGTTTGCATGCAAGGGAGTGAGTGAGTGAGTGTATGTGTGTGTGTGTGTGTGTGTGTGTCTCTGTGCTGGCTGACTGATTTGACTGACTGAGTGACCTGCAGCAGCTCAGTCCCAGAACACTGAAACATCTGCAGGTCTACACACCCCCGACCCCAACCCCCCTCACGCACCAAACATATCCCCCATCCCCCACTTATCTTCTCCTCTCCAGCACCCCCCTAGGATGGGTGCAGATGGTTCAGTCCTCTTACTACTTGGTGCTACCTCTAATCTCTTTATACTCGGCTGGGGGAATCCACAGAGACAGCGAGTGGGAGCTCTAATCCGTGCTGCCAGTGCGCTTAACCGTTGCACATTGACAGACAGGGAGGGTTTGTAAGAGGCTGAGAAAGTGCAAGCTTTTGAGGGATATCTCTGTGTTTTTTAGCGTTAATGTACGTTTGCTGTTTTTTTTTTTGCTTTGCAGAATTTGACTGCCTCTTCAGAAAAAGAAACCCTTTGTCTGACCTCTCTTATCTATGAATAAATGTCATCTCCACAAGATGGTATCCTTGCCCTTTCCACATAGCCCATGGTTATTCTTTCCTCCTCTCTAAATACCTCAGTAAAAACTGCCATAAAATTAGGGGCAATATACACCACACCTTTAAACAGCCTACAAAAGCCCCTGCCTCTCTACACATGACACCTACAGCGACCCTGACCAGGCAGAGCTGTTTGCTGGATGGCTCGGTTGTTTACTGCAGAGCATTACAACATCTCTGATGAAAGCCCGGGGAGGAAGAAGAGGACTGCGGAAAGAGGCAAAATCAGTCGCTGCGGTCCACTGCCGGCTGACTTCACAATGGCATTTCCCCCAGGTCAATTAACCAACTAGGCCATCCAATGGCCACTCACCATTTAGCCACTCCAACCTGCACTGAATGTGCTCTAAAGTCATCCACTCATGCACAATGACATTCCCATCTCACCCTCCCTGAGCTGATGGCTTTGCAGGGGGGCTGAGAGTGGAGGTTGGAGGGGTTGGGGGGGGGGGGGGGGGGGGGGGGGCGACTGTACTCAGGGCTGACCCCCATTAACAGTGACCTGGGTCATGGTGACTCTACTTGGAGGGGAGGGGGGGCACATGGGGTACTGGTGTCCCCAGGAGGGAGATGGGCCATTTGTGATAACTGGAATACCAATCGTCCTCTCATCAACAACTGCAGCTCCAAATTCCAACTCAAAAAGCCTCAAAATGGCCTCCTGCTGACCCCACCACTGTTCTGGGTTGACTGGAGAACACCTGAGGAGTTATACATTATTCTTTAGAGAGCAGGTACTTTACTGCCATCAGGAAGAGCCACTGAAGCAATATCATAGAGGTGGTGGAATCATCTCACTACCCCCATGCAGGGACAGGGGGAGGGTAATAGAGCTAGTAAGGCAGGGTTAAACTGGGGAGGGTAATAGAGCTAGTAAGGCAGGGTTAAACTGGGGAGGGTAATAGAGCTAGGAAGGCAGGGTTAAACTGGGGAGGGTAATAGAGCTAGGAAGGCAGGGTTAAACTGGGGAGGGTAATAGAGCTAGTAAGGCAGGGTTAAACAGGGGAGGGTAATAGAGCTAGTAAGGCAGGGTTGAACAGGGGAAGAGTAATACAGCCAACAGGTCAACATACGGTTAAACTTCCACTAAGCACTCGAACACTGAGGGGACAGCCAGCGTCTGGAAAACTGAGACTGCTCTTCCAGAGCTTGTTTATACACACACACATACACACACACACACACAGTACATACACACACACATCCACAGCTACTCATACAGACACACACACACACACACACACACACACACAGTACACACACACACAAACACACACACACATACAGTCAGACCCTAGAAAGAGCCCTCTATTTGAGCCCTGATTGGTGAAATACAATGACTGCAGCGTCTGTGCCAGGGGGTGTGGAATAATACCAGGCTCGCTCTTAATCCTCCGCTAATCTCGCGCCCTCCCAGTGATGCTGACCTTGGCGCCGACGCTCTCCAGCACTAGGTGAGGGTCTGGTCCACAACATCCAGAACAACGACAAGAGACACGGGCAAGAGGCCCAGAGCAACTAACTCCCTAAGATGTCTGAGAGAGAGAGAGGGGAAGAGATAGAGAGAGGGAGGGAGAGAGAGAGAGAGGAGGGAGGGAGAGAAAGAGAGAGTGAGGAAGATTGGAGAGAGAGAGAGAGAAGAGGGAGACAGAAAGAGCGAGAGACAGAGAGAAGGAGAGAGAGAGGAACACTGAAGAGAGAGAGAAGAGGGAGAGAGAGAGAGGAAGACTGGAGAGAGAGAGAGAGAGAGGGAGAGTGGGAGAAGAGGGAGAGGGAGAGAGAGAGAGCTGCGTGCAGAGAGCTGGAGTGGAGAACTGAGTAGAGATGACAGGGCAGAGCACAGAGTAGGAGTCAGGTGGGTTTTGTGTCTGTAGTTCTACAGGTGAGGGTTTGAAGTGTGTACACGTAAGTCCTCTGCGTGAAGTGATTCATATTTATGCATTTAGGGAAAGTCCTTCATTTGTGAAGAATGTGTGTCTTTCTCAGTGTAGGCGATGGATCATAGATAGCGCTTCCATTCACATTACTGATGCAGCCTGGTGCATCATGTTCTTCCCTACCTGACCTTTGGCTTGGAGGAGACAATGGAGGATGATCACTCAGAGACACGGAGAGAGTAACAACACAAGACTGCGTTCCTGAAGGATGACAAACAATTGTCCTATTCTTAGTTTCCAGCTTGTGTTGTATTGTGTGTGTGTGTGTGTGTGTGTGTGTGTGTGGGTGTCTATTTGACAACTGCACAGAATGTGACTTCAACTGTTATATTCCAGTATTGTAATAGTGGTACTGTATTTAAGGTTATGTCACCCCTCTCACCCAGGTCAAATATTTGCAGCCTGTCATTAAGGGCTTGCCTCAGGTCTACCTCAGCACTCAGGCCGGATCCAAACAGCTGCTCCGCCACTGAGAATGCCTCAATCAACACTGCCAGCGCTGGGCCCAACCCTTTTCCAAAACGTTACAAATCACAGCCAACCTGAAAGCCTGAAGCCTGACAGTTCCCCAAGCATCGCACACCTGTTTGACCGTCTTCTCTCTCTATCCCTCTTTCTTCTCTCCCTCTCTCATCTAGCTCCTGCTGTTCCCTGCTCTCTCTCCACGCTTTTGATCTGTTGGTAGGGGCGGGTCTTGTGGCTTTGTCTGGTATGTGATTGCAGGGTCTCAGAGTCTCCTGCTTACTCAGCCATTCAAAGGAGCCGGCGCTACGTTATGCTACGCTACGCAATGCTACGCCCACCCTGCCACTGCCCTGCAGGTATCCGGCTCCAGCTCAGTTTGCTCTTGTTTAATGATCTTTTCCCCCTTCCCTTTCAACTCAACATTGCTTCGTCATTGCTTATCCATGACAATCCTGATAGACTGTTGCTCCCACAGTGCCGTGGAACTGAGGGGAACTGAGATAATGGTTGTTGTTTGTGTTCTTTGCGCTTCTCATTACAGGGGGGGAAATTAAGAACCGGAGAGCCTACCTCCTGTCATGGACTCGCCGCTCTGCCCATGCTCGTTCTGCGTTGTTCCTTTGACGTGGCCCAGACTGCTCAGTTAAACCGCAAGCCCACACAGGCTAACCGACTGCGAGGATGACTTGGATGGAGAAATGCCTCCATGACATATCTATGGTTAGCGGTCAATGCCTGGAGCACAGCCTGGACCTCCATGGTGGATGCATATTATGTTGGTGTGTTTATGTGAGTGTGTGTGTCTGCATCCATGTGTGTTTGGTGGAACACCTCACTTGAGTGTCTGTGATTGTGTGCATGTGTGGTGTGTGTGTGGGGTATTTGTTCTATATGACTGTGTGTCTCTGTGTTTGTGTGTGTGTGTGTGTGTGTGTGTGTGTGTGTGTGTGTGTGTGTGTGTCTGCATCCTTGTGTGTTTAGTGGAACACCTCACATGAGTGTCTGTTAGTGTGTGCATGTGTGGAGTGTGTGTGGCGTATTCGTTCTATATGACTGTGTGTGTTTGTGTGTGTGTGTGTGTGTGTGTGTGTGTGTGTGTGTGTGTGTGTGTGTGTGTGGTGTGTGTGTGTGTGTGTGTGTGTATGTGTGTGTGTGTGTACGTGATACGAAGTAGGCAACTGTGTCCAGTGCCCCTATATCACAGGTTACTTCTGAAGAATAGACGTCAGCTTTAGGCATTCTGACTAAACGCTGACTTAACCCACACAGTGACACTACCCACAAACTCCCCCACCTCAAACCCACAGCAAGTTCATGGGCTACATATACAGTTTAATATAAGCCAACAAAACCACAGTTTCCCAGTGCCCAGGCCTTTACTGTATGCCTGGCCTCTGGGGCCTGTCTCTTTGATGCAGTCTGACAGCTTTACAGGGTTATACCCACACTCAGCCACCTGAAGCTTAGCAGAGTCGACCTTGTGAGAGACGCCAGGCCATTAGCCGATCGCCATGGGACTATTTACCGGGCCTGTGCAGCTTTCAGGTGCTTTCATAACATTTCCAAATCCAATTCACTAAAATGAAAAAAAAAGAGGAAAGAAAACTCCCCCCCACAAAATATGTGTATAATTCCCAGGCCCCTTAGGCCCACTCAAACCACTTCTCAAGAAAGCCTCGAACCCCCACCATTTTCAAAAACCTCTCAGTCTGATAATCCATGAATGATGTTGATGAAAGCGACCTTGCATTCACACGTAAGAGCTTTCCCACGTTTTCCAGAACACCTACAGAGCAGTGGGGCGCATTGACCGCTGAGTTTGCTTTGCTTTAACTTTAATACGCAAGCCTGCGAGAGAAGCTACTGCACCCTTGCAAGGTAGAGGTGGTGGTGTTTAGGTAGAGTTCAGACGCAGGCTTGTTTCCTCAGCTGTTTAACATTAGCGCTGCATGCGGCTCTACAGCAGCCTTGCGGTCCATCGCCAAATTCCACCCCAAGTTCAAGTGTGTGGCACTCTTCTCCGGGCAGTGAGCGAGACCTGTGAGGCTCCGCAGAGGAAGTCTGAGCAGAGCGAGACTGAAAACAGTGAGTGGTCACAGGAGGTGAAAGAGAGGATATTCAAATGGAGTGTGCAAATAGGAGTGGACGAAAAGGCAGAGAAATAGCAAAATAACAAACAGAAACAAACTCTCCTCTGTGTGGGCTGTGACACCTGTGCACGTCACAGTTCTACCAGGAGTCTGAATGGGTGAAGTGTGGTCAGGACACATGATATGCTGCCCCCTTGTGGAGAGAGGTGTCTATGAAAAGAAGAGTGTTGCATGTGGATGAATTTCTTAGAAAACATCAGCATAACACTGTCATCATTAGGAAGGCAGCCCCTGTTGCCTTTCTCCTAGCTCGCCACCCCACGTTTGGAGTGGTGTTTGCACTTTGACCCTTCGGCGCAGGGTCACAGAGGGTGAAAAGTCTACTTGTCCAGCCCCCATCAGAGCACTGATGGATGACCAGGCAGGGAGTCATTCTGCCTGTCCTGCCTATTCACAGGCACCAGACCATGGGGGCCACGTAGCTCACACCCTGCATTCACTGACGTGACCTTCGCGACCTGTAGGCACCTCATTACGGCTGCACTATCGGCTCGAGAGGTCAGCTCTGATCTCCACTTGACACAGCCTGTTGAATAGGGTTCAAACACAGCGCAAACGTTACCACACAAAAGGGCAGCCTGCGTTAGGCTCCAAGAAAGAACACCACCCCCTGATTCAAAACATTTAGGGCTCCCTATTTCTTCCCGGAGCTGGCATGAGTTTAACGCAGATTACTTTCAATAACATGTTATCATTAAAGGAGCTCATTATTTTGGCCTGTGTCTTCTAGTCATCTGCAAAATTGGCAGACATCCTGCCTCTTTCAAACATGCGGACTGCATGAATATGCTCCGATTTCACATAAAACAGATGCATGGTCAGAGCACTCTGTGATCTGTAATACTGAGATGCATATGAGAGACCAGACCTGCCTGTAAGAGTGGCCTCACTTACTAATGATTTCATGGAGCTCCATGATTTACAGACTCCACATTTCTTCAGAGACTCTGCTGATGAGAACTTCTACAGAGTGAATACCATTCAGTCCCAACAGCCTTTTGAAACAAAGCATCATTAAAGTCTATATTGAGTGCGGTATGCCTGGTCAGACAGTCAAATATGACAAAGGTGCACAAACAAGTTCAAAACTCGAAGAGGAGTGTCCATGCCTTTCACAGGTATGAAGAAGTCTGCATACCTTCATTCAACAGTGAGAGACAAAGTTGGACATTTAAATTAGAACATGGAACATTCCTTTCTTCTTCCCATATTGGAAACATGAAGAGTAAAATGAAGAACACTATTTAAGCCCCTTAGATGGGAGTGGTCAATGGGCCCTGCTGGAAAATGATTGTGAAAAGTGATTTCAACTGTTTAAAATGAGGAAAAGGGGGGATATTTTTCTTTGTCATGTCATTTCAGTCCACTATACCTGCAACCCAGTCCTGACCACAGTTATTGAACTATAGTACTGACTGTTATTGACTTATACCATCTCTTCTAACTTTGTTCAACTTATATAGCATCTCTCCCAACTTTGTTCAAATTCCCACATCTGCTAAATCAGTGGGTGAAACTGGGCCTTCTTCAGATTGCTTTTCTGTCCCCTTAAGCTGCGTCGACCTCCCCTCTGCTGTCCCTCTAACAGGCTCTGCAGAGTCAGATGAGTCCCATTCTCCGCTAATGGCTCTCCTGCAGGGTCAAGCCTGACTCCTGCCTCTGAAGTCCTATCTCCTCCCCCAGCAGACGCACGGACACACACGGACACACACACGCACACGCACACGCTCACGCTCACACACACGGACACACACACACACACACATGCATGCATACACAAGGTGGGAGTGGGTTGAAGGAGAAATTAAGTGTGACTGAATCAGTCAGTAAGCCCAGCCAACTGAGGTGTTCAGCAGCATGCTGGGGTTTTCCAACAGGCAAAGCTGCACCCCTATTAAAATCTCTATTAAATCCTGCACTCTGAACCTTTGTGTGACCTCGAGGTGTTTCAGGGGGATGGAAGTCAGTCTATTTTAAGGCCTTCTGCAGAGCATTTAAATGGATTTTTATGACAGGTCTCCCAGTCGAAATACAGGTGGTGGAAAAAAAGCGAGTTGGAAGCAATGACTGCCATATTGGCTGAGCTTCTATAGTTCTGGGCTTCTATGGTTCTGTGCTGCTATGGTTCTATGGTTCTATGGAAACTTACGCTCACTGCGCAACCCCTGAAAACAACAACACAGACAAAAAACACTGGTGGCCCATCCTTTATGCAAAAGCAAAACAAAAGGAATACCGTGACCCACTCGGCCACGTGTCTCGCAAAAAACTAAACAAATCCTTTGGCGACGCTGCTTTGAGAGGCAGCACTAAATGGAAGGGAAACTCACGCCTCCACGAGCACGCCGCCAAAGACAACACGTGAAAAAATAAAGCAGAGAGAATGAATCATTCATCAGCCGCCTGCTTTGCCAAACCTGCATACTGTTCTGTACCACATAGCACCCTCTCCCTCGCTCCCTCTCTCTTTTTTCCTCTGATAATAGCAACTGCAACATGGCCCTGTAGAAAAAGGGGACATTGTGAAATGATGGCACAACAGAATGTTTCGGAGAGAGAGGAGGGCGGGGAAGGACTGATAGTCACACTAAACAGGTATGAAGAGGGCATTGTATGAGGATGCCAGCCTCAGGTTAGTACTGGGGAAAAGAAAACAGGTTTTTCATTGATAGCCATTGGTTACGTAAGTCAGCTACAAAAGGTGCCTTACATTGGTGTTTTCCAGCTCTGCACTCTCTTGTGACAGTTGTTTTAAAGATAAGTTGGAACAGGAACATTTTTGTATTTCAAGGATGTGAATGTTCCATCTTGCTTTTTCCACTTGACAGAGATAAATGGCAGCATTGTATACACGGACAAAGCATATGGTCAGTAATAATATGGTCAGGAATAATAATCAAAACAGGCCTCGAGTAGAACTTAAAGTGGTCCGGTTTGTCTGGTAGTCAGTGGCCACGGTTAACCTCTGTGCTGAGGAGACGGTGTCAGGGCTTTTGAATAAAAGAGAGCACTACTGCCTCGTGTGGTCACACTGGACTCTGCACTCAAGTTAAGGAAACAGTTACAGAGACCCTCACAGATACAGACAATGCAGCACAATGCACTGCATAGACACTGCTTGAAAAGCTCACAGATAAAAGATTTGACAGAATTTTACAGAATTCCTCATTTCTAGCAGATAAAAAAACAACAACAATAAACAAATAAGCGCTGCTGAAGTTACAATAGCTTCCTAGTATTAACTTAACTTCTTTATAACACCGCAGGCAATCTAGTGTGTCAGTGACCCAGCCTGTGAAACACACTCGAGAGAGTGAGGCTAGAGAGTTTAGTAGCCCTCGTGTCATTCCCACAGTACTACTGCTGTCACGCTGTCACATTGCATCTACTCTCCACAGCATCACAGCTCCCTAGCCTCTCCCTCTATACAGACAGACATACTGAGACAGACAGACACACATGCACACACACACACACACATGCACACACACACACACACACACACACACACACACACACACACACACACACACACAGACACACTCCTCCATCACCCTATGTCCTCTGTATTCACAATCCTCATCCCTTTCAGAGATGAATAAAACTGAACCGAGGCAAGGAGTCCCAAATCAGTTTTACGAGGCGCATCTTGCCGGGTTCGGTAAACACAACGCTTTAATTGCACAAATCATTCACTGGGCGTCTGGCCTGATGCAGCGTGGCCGTCGTTAACACTCTTCAGAAGTTAATGGCCAAGCCTGAGAATCTATGAAGGCAGAGGTAACTGCACTGCAGGCTGAGCACCAGACGACTTCCACCAAAAGCTCTTCAGATTACTAGCATTAGCAACCAGGTCTCCTCTCCATGACACATTTTCCTGGACACTCCATTGAATACAATAAGATATTCTATACCTAATAATATATATATAATACATGTACTAGGATGTATAAGAATTCCTATGTGTGTTTACAGAAGAATATGTGTGTGTGTGTGTGTGTGTGTGTGTTTGTCAGAGTGTATATAAATGTGTTTCTGTATGTAAGTGTGAGTGTGTGTGTTTGTGAGTGTTTGTTTGTCAGGGTGTATATGGATGTGTGTGTATGTAAGTGTGTGTGTGTGTGTGTGTGTGTGTATATGAATGTGTGTGTATGTGTGTGTGTAGGCATATGGGTGTGGATGTGGGTGTGTGCATGTGGACAGCAGAAGAAGCCACAAAGAAAAAACACCAATCCTCCTCTGACCGGTTCTGAGTCTCCAAAGCCGTCGCCAAAGTCAACTAAAATGAAGGTGAGTTTTATGTAACCGTCTCGGCCGAGCAGTCATGGGAGTTTTCTTCCACTCTGCCTCCTGTGTTTACACACACACACACACACACACACACACACACACACACACACACACACACACCACTCCAGCACAATAAAGGCCTCCCCCTTCCAACACACAGTCCGGAAGAAGAATACAGAGCGAAGAGAACCACACTGACTACCAGGAACTGTGGTTGAGAAAAGGGAACTGGACTGGGCCAGAGGAACGTGGGACATCCTGTTGCAACAGCCCAGCCAATTCATAATAGTTTTTTTAATATGAAGACAAATGTTCCATTTGTTATTCATATAGGATTAACTCCCCACGATCATAATTAATCAAAATATCCCCATATAGGAACTCTTTCAGTTCTGTGTCCTCTGTTCACTCTGGGTGGCTCCAGAATGACAGGGATATTAAGCCATATTAAGGACAATAGCAGCTCACAGCCAGATGCCAAGCAAAACTCTGGCCTGGCACCTAAATGACCTCCAGAAGTGAGTTCTTTGACAAAGGAACCAAGCTTCATTAGAGCATCTGGTAAATCCATCAGAGCCTGGAGTAGAATGGCCAGTTATGGTTTGGAGTAGGTTAAACTGTAACATTCCCAGACCGTGCCAGTGGGTGGCGGTGACTAGGTGGGGGTGCGCTGACAGTAAGCCTGAGTGGACTCTGGGGGACGAGGGCTAGGTGGAGGGGGTGACTATCACGTCATCATGGTCAGACAGGCCTGTGTGAGGGAGAGGGCTGGGTGAGGTCATGTCGCCCGCGTGCCCCTGGCACAAAAGGCCGCTGGATCCCCACAACCAGCTGCCTCGGCACAAACCCGCACTGGGCAGGAAGGACCTCCAGGAGCGGGCTTCGGCATGTATTCACATAGCACAATGGGGAGGATCAGAGGAGGGACACACACACACATGCAGAGGCAAAGACACACACACACACACACACACATACATACACACACAGACACACACACACACACACACACACACACACACACACACACGTGCAGAGGCAAAGACACACACACGCACACACACACACTCACACACCCAAAAGTGCATACACACACATGCAAACACATATACGCAAACATTCATACTCACACAAACAACCACACACACTTATTCATATGGTCTGGGCTCATAGATTATTCAAACGTCCGATGAACAACAGGAAACACATCCTCATTAGAAATGATTCCAGGGGCCACAGGCTGTTTTGCTGGTTTTCCATCGGTGGAATAAGAGAGGGATTAAAAAAGCTGTGTGGTTGGGTTTCCTGCTGGGAGAACAAGGACATATTGAAAATGAACTGAAGTTTATGATCTCCTCATACTTTATTCAGCTCAATTCCCTGACTCCGAGGGAGAAACTCCACTTCCAGGAATTTCCCTCTCTAGAAAACCACAGCCTTCGACACTTAAGTTTCTATGGGGTTCACCACAACCAGCCAAACCAAAGTTGAAGTGTAACGTGAGAAATGACAAAAGACTACTACAGGAAGTGACTATGACAGGATGAGGGGACCAGGAAACAGCTGGGTCAACTGTGTCAACTGTGACAACTGTGTCATAGCCCCTAGCCCTGGGGGACTATGGGTAAGCGCAGAGGACTCTGCCGACAACGCCAGAGCTAATGTTCCAAGGGGCCTTTCCTCTCCCAAATCCCTCAAACACACACACACACACACACACACACACACACACACACACACAGACACACACACACACACACACACACACACACACACAAACACACACAAACACACACTTCTACAATATCTCAGGCACCCTGTCATTCGGCAACTCTTCTATCTGCAGGTGAGCCACTAAGAGCTAACAAAGCACTCCGGAAACTTCTGCCTCTAAACTTCTGAAAACTTTGAGTGCCCTTAATGGAGAATATAAAAATATATACATGCCATAAGACCAAGGGGTCCACCACAAGTCAGGCAGAATAACCCTGAGTATAAACACTCCCCGACTCTCCCCCATCAAACTTGTAGCCAATCAGTCCATTCCGTTAGGCTCTGACTGATGCGCCTGATTAAAGATGAATGTGGTGTTCATATGAGGTTGATATAAAAAAACATCAACGTTCCCCTTTTTTCTTCCAGTGCTTCAAAGTGCTTTTTCTATCCTAAGCCGTTGGTATGCCTGCTCGCTGCGCCCTGGCCCAGGTGTGTGAGTGTGAAAAATCCCAGGGTGGAGATTTATCTCCCAGGTTTTGGGAATTTCTTCGCCATCAAATATGAAGCACCAACATTCCTTTAAACGTGACCAGATGGCAGCAGAGAAAGTAGCAGTGTGGTGTAAGTTTGTGGGAGCAGGAGGAATGTGCTTGGGGTTGCACTTCTGAGTTTGATCCTCCGGAATATTCCACCTGGCTTTATGGTGCTCTGAGAGTAGGTTTAAGAGCCTGTGAGCTGCTGTGGTGGTATAACTGTTTGTGTATATAGTGTCCGTGTGTTCAGATAATACACATGGGCTTGAGTGTGCCTGGACACACACACACTGGACACACACTCGCGTGTTTTGAAGCATGCGCGCCAAAAGAGACACTTTTGTAGAAAAGATTGTGTTTTAATGAGAGGGTGAGGATGTACGGTCTGTGTGTGTGCTTGTGTGTCTGGATGACTAGGGCGTGTCTGTCTACAGGGTGTAATACACAGTAGTGATGACGACAGCAGAGACACAGCCGAACCTAAAATAAAATCTCTGGGTTCTCCTCCGTTATATGTGTCATCGCAGCGTAGGACGTCACTCGATACGTGCCTATGTGTGTGTGTTTGCGTGTGTATGTGTGTGTGAGCCTGAAAGAGTATGACGTATGCTAAGGCGCATCCTGGTATTTCGTGTCAGTCGTGCCAGCAAATGGCACAGGGAAGCCATCGCCAGTGTTATTTTTAACCCAGTGTCTCCATGGAAACCTGCACATATGCTGGAGAGCCCAGGGCTCCTGTAAGTGTGTGTGTGTGTGTGTGTGTGTGTGTGTGTGTGTGTGTTGCTGTGGTGCTTACAGCAGCAGTGCTGTAGGACCACAGTACCTTCATCTAGGGAGGGCACAGTGGGAATTACACAAACATACACACTCTCTCTCTCTTAATATCTCACTTTCTCTCTCTCTCTTTCTCTTTCTCTCTGCCTCACTCTTTCTCTTCTTAGATCTGACTGCTGCCTTCGATGGACCACAGTGTTGGAGTATTGCTTTGGGTTTAGATTTAGAACACTTGAACCGTTTATCTTATTTATCTGATAGGACCTTTGGGTCAGTATGATGGTGTCCTCTCGAATGTTGGGCTCCTCTCGTGTGGAGTTCCCCAAGATTTGATTTAAGGTCCCCTTTTGTGCTCACTCTATTTATTTCCCCTTGGACAGATATTCATGAAGCACGTCCTTTTTCTTTCATTGCTATGCCAATGATACCCAGATTTAGTTCACTTGTACATGACAGTTTACAACCTCTTTTTAACTGCCTAGAGGATATCAAGTTATGGATGGGTTATAACTTCCTGAAGCTTAATGAAACCAAGACAGAAGTTATTAGATCAATAATTTTTTAGTTGTTATTTCCTTTCGTTCTTGTCTACATTAATTATCAATCTATTTACCTCGGCTGCAAAGCACTTTGGTGCAACGCCTGAATGTGCTATGAAGTAAAGTTGATTTGACACTTACACACACCCTTATCTTCTCTCTCTCACCAAATCTCTTAGCCAAAACAGGATGACAGAAATCTGTATGTATAGGCTATGTGTATTTCTTTGTTTGTCTGACTTACTATGCATATGTACATCCCCACATAAGCATGTTTACATGCTCCTACACGAGGTATCACGACTGTTGTAACCCAATTAGAACAGTTGGATATGAGAGGACACAGTGTGTAATCAAAAGTGACCCAGGCAGGCACTGATCTTGTCTTCAGGAAAACCGACAAACATAGGGAACACAGCTGAAAGGGAGTGGTTGTGTATCTGGGTGTGTGTGTGTGCGTGCCTGCGTGTGTGTGTGTGTGTGTGTGTGTGTGTCACAGGACGATTGATAAACAAGTGATGGAATCTCAAAGGAGGCTTAGGTCCCTCACCTGTACACCAGGACTCTGACTCTAAGCACAGCTGGAGCAGAAACTATGCACTTATTAGTATTCCTTCTTGGCAAACTCCAGACTAGGCAAAAGTTGACAACAACAACGACAAGAAACAACAACAACAACTTGCTCTCAATTAAAGGTGTAATTTGTACAGCATGTGCATTGTTTGCAACATGTTTACAACATGTCAAGACAAGAAACTGTCCTTCTGGAAGCAATCCAGAGTAGAGGAGATTACATAAAAGAAGGTACTTACCTACAGAAGACAGGTACAAAGAACAGGGACAGGACAGACATGAAAGAGAAGAAAAGAGACAAGTTAGTCATGACTTGGATAGGACTTGCAATATACTGCTGCAATACAAGGTTCTTTTGGAAATCACATAGGAGCAACATTGAGATGGGTTCCATTAATGACAGGATGTGAATGGGATGATAGTGGCCTGTGTGTATGATAGTTGTTCAACTCCTCAATGGAATTTCTTCCACCAACAAAACCTTCTCCCAGTAAGTAGTAACACAAAAGAGAGCTGATAGTAGTAGGCTTTGCTTGATAAAAGCCTTCAGTGCTCAGAGTGGCATAGAAGGCAGTTTCCATTGCTCACAGTTTCACAGTTTCAGTAAGATAGAAGAGGAATACAATCGATTCTTCCCAGAATGCTTCTCTGGTAGTCCACCCTGCTCTTAGCGGCCCGTACTGTTGGCGAAGCGTCAAAAGCAACTTTCAGACCGAGCAAAAAAAAAAATGTGACGGCCCCTTCACCATTATCCTCCAGGGTCAAGTCCGGGTAGGGTTGACTACACAGCAGTAAAAGAGTCCATACTTCATGGCTTCACACACACACATACACAAAACACAGAGTAGGACAAAGGAGCTATTTTGTTGGACATAAAGAAATGAAAGGGGGAATGCTGCTGTCGGGGCCATTTTGAACAAGGTCAAGCATCTGTGTTGAACTGTGCTGACCCCGATGGTTGGGTTTCGCAAGAGATGTCATGTGAAAAGAGCGAGTGAAATAAACTTGCCTGGGTTTGGCAGCTGGCAGAACTGATGGAGATTTGAACACTGGATGCCTTTGGCAGACACTAGTCTCAATGCAAAGTGACTTCAAGCACAGTGTATGCAGTTTAAACTGGGGTAAAAGTTTGTGTGTGTGTGTGTCCATCCACATGAACTGGGATATTGTCTATGCCAATATCCCAGATATTGGCATAGACACTGCCAGATTGAAATGAGCCGGAATGAATTTGAAGTTTTCATTATGGTTTGAGAGTCCCATGGTGCAAACACACACTGCGCCTACACACATTAAGAAGTGGTACACATGCGCACACACGCGCACACACACGCGCACACACACACACACACACACACACACACACACACACACACACACACACACACAGTGAGAATTGGTACACACACACACACACACACACACATAGAAGTGATACACACACACACACACACACACACACACACACACACACACACACAGAGAAGTGGTACACACAGACACACACACACACACACTGAGAAGTGGCACATGCACAGACAGCAACCTCAGCTGCACCATCCCTTGGCTAAGCATCACCGCATCTGATTGGTCCATGGGAGTGAGGTTCATGTGGATGGGTAGCAACAACTCCGACCGGCGCACACACACACACACACACACACACACACACACACACACACACACACACACACACACACACACACACACACACACACACACACACACACACACACACACACACACACTCCCTCGCTCTCTCTCTTTCTCTCTGCCTCTCCCAGCCTCCTTCTCTTTTTTGCCTTCACACTCTCCCTCTCTGTCTCTCTTTCTATCCCCTCTCCCTTCATCGCTCTCCTAGCCACTAATCTAGCGCGGCAGCTTCTTCGTAATGACGAGCTCTGTTGTTATGCCGTGGAAGAGTATTACTAGGAACAGCCAATAACATGACTCGGTGTGTATCAAACATCTTCTCTTTCTCGCTCTCCTGCTCTCTCCCTCTCTTTCTCTTTCTCTCGGTGGCACTCACACACACACACACACACGGACACACACACACACACACACACACACACACACTCACACACACACACAGACCAGACACACACAAACAGAGGAGACACACACTCTCTTCAGTGTAGTTTGAGACAGTTTCACACTTGTCAGAGCCCTGGAGAATGTAGGTCATTCTTTTTTGTGTTTACTAAAGACAGAAATCTCCCCAGCCAGAAATAGACCTCAGGAATATATCAGGTGAGCACTCAATACCAATCCACATGTTCCTCTTTACTGACCACAACAGTGTACTAAGTATTCCACAGATAAAATGACAGCTGTCAACATTAAGTCTTGAATCAAAGTAAATATTTTCTGCTGCTGTTATGTTATGACTTCACATTGTTATGCTCTGTCACACGCTGATACAGTGGAGCACATTTAGCGAAATATGGTGGCTGGAAAAACAAATGCAATTCCCATGATATCAATTCGTTGCCTGGTGCAGGATGACATGGCTGTGAGTACTCCTCATGTCGGGAGATCTGGAAGCCAACCAGCGATAGAAATAGTGAACAACATGGGTGTGGCTACCATGTTATTATACCCTGTGCAATAATAACACAGCACTCTGGATTGAATCTATGGTGCTGTTCCAAAAAAATGTAACAGCTCCCCAGCTCCCTCCACAGCACACACAAACCTTAGCATAATATATATATATTTCACTAAGAACACTTTTAAGTTGGAGGCAACTTAGCAATTCCCCCCGGGTGCATATAGCCTACAAAAAACCCCATAAAGAATTCATTTTATGATTGATGAGGCTCTTGTAGACTTCAGCCACACCCCCTGTGATGGTTGACAAGAATTGATGTATGACATGGCGCATCCGCTTGTCTTGGGGTTACCCCCTTAGTCATTGATCATGAGCTGTCATCTTGTCCCAGCTGAAGTACAGCTTCCTGTCTTCTGGACAATGGCCAAGACAGTGATACTCCCCAATGCTCCATCCATTCTGGAGTAAGTTTTTTTTTTTTCTTCTTTTTTTTGTTGTTGTTGTTTCCGAGAGCAGGGAGCTCAGATCAAGCATGGGAGCATCAGCACTGTGGTTCAGCCTGGATGACCACCCACGTTGGGCCAGGAGATGAGAGCACTAGAGACCAACTACCACAGAGAGGGGGGAAAGGGGGAGGGGGGAAAGGTAGTAGGAGTAGAGCTTCACCTTTCTCCCATAAACCTGCTTTTAATGGATCTCGATGGCAAAACACATGGCTTCTCTTTGAGGAGCAGCCTATCTAAATATGAGCCGGAGAGATAACGGGCTGCCGAGTGCCTCTCCGGGTGAACAGAGAGATGATCCAAAACAGAGATCCTCCCCTCCTACTCCGCTGGACCTCCCAGTTCAACTCCAGAGTTGAATTCAAACTTCTCCCATCCGGTCTTGTGTGCGGAGAGCAATATTCATTGCTAAGTGATCGCCTCTGATTGTGAATACTCCAAGCGCCTTGAGTCCAACATGCTGTGGAAAACAAAGCCATTTGAAATATAGCTGTGGCTTGGACCAGCTGCACCTCTTGGACAACATCTCAAGTGAGTCGAGAGGATGCCAGCATTGCGCCGCGCCGATAAGTTGACAGAATCCGTGCCAGCTACGGACGGTTTAATGAATCTAGGATTGTCCTCGTCCAGTTCTACTGCTAAAGTATGAGATTTATGTTTACATTTGGAAATGCTCCTCTTCCAGTATTTAGTTCCAGCCCTACGGTCTGATGAACCACAGGAAGGCAACAGACTTTCAGGGGAGTTACGAGCACAGGGGTGGAAAAACAAACCTTTAACGACAGAATATCACCTTCTGACCGCTCCCCAGAGCGCACGCACACACACACACACACACACACACACACACACACACACACACACACACACACACACACACACACACACACACACACACACACACACACACACACACACACACACACACACCACACACACACACACACACACACACACACACACACACACACACACACACACAAAAGTGGAAACTTAGCCAGGCTATTTCCTGTCATTTCACACTGGCTTTTCAGAGAGAGAACAACAACGTAAGAAGAAGCACACACACACAGACACATTTTCAGGAAGCTTCAGGCCAAAATCACCACGGACCTGCTGTCCGTTTCTTTAAAGCACCTGTGGGCCTCTGGCCAAGTCATAAAACAACCCAAGCCTCTCTAAATCCATGCTACATTACTCCCCCCGTCCCCGCCTCATCGCTCCCTCAGAAAATAAGGCAGGGCAAAGGCGAGGGCCCCACATCTGTTTGCTGAGGCCTGGAGGGATGGAGCTAAGCAAGCCTCCCCTCTGGTTCACTGAGGCTGAACCCCTGTCGCCCACTATCCTTATAAGGGAAAACAGTGGAATTTCTCCCCCTATAGCCCTGATTCAATTGCTAATCAAAAAGATGAGACGCCACCCGCCACTACTATCATCACCTCCCACCCTTTCAGCTGAGTAAATAGCTTTACATTTAAGGAACATGCTAGAAGTTTGGGTGTGTCCACGCGGGGGCAAAGGGGACATGTGTGCATGGGTTCTTCTGGGGTCTGACCTCCGGGGGCACCCCCACATTCCTCCCTCCACACACATGCGCATAAACTCAACACTTCACCTCATAGCATAAGATAAATATGTTAAGTGCTTCCTCGTGTTAGGGGACTTTCATTGAGTTGTATGAGGGGCTTAAGCAATTCCCCTGGTACTGCGGCACTAAATCAGTATTCCCCAGGACCCTTCAGAATGAAAGCACCTGCCCGCGGTCTAAGCAATATGAGGTCTGCATACTTGTAAGTGATGATTTTAGAATCCACGCTGAGCGTAGATGCTGGCCGATAACACAGGGTAGAGTATTACTATAACCTGACTTCAATTAGCTGATGCTTTTGGTTGTGATTTTACATGAGCTCACTCGTTCTCCGCATGACGCATTCTACTGACAACGGTACTGAACGGTACAGACGGAACACATGGAGAGCATTAAGAGGTGAATTCTCCGTAAATTTAATGTTGAGGAAGTTGAATCAGTGCATGGTTTGGCATTCGGACAAGTGCTAAAGAGAACGGCCCACGACTCCCACGACTGGTGAGGACAGTGGACAAGTTCTCATCGTGTCTGAGCTCTATGACGTCACACATGTCTCAGAAATGTTTCGCAGGGAAGGCTCTTCCCATCAGCTCTTTCTTTCATGTTGTAGTTTGGCTTCTCTGGGTCTGTCCAGAGACTTGCCTGAGTAAATATCAGGAAGAATCACCCGCTGGGCCAGAGCACTAGAGCACTTAATTTCCTGGTATTTTCAAATGCCAGTCTTGTATCCGATAGGGCATACCTATAGCGTTTCCGGAGTCAGTCGCTCTCTGTGGCTTCATGTTTCATTCAGGGTTGACGTCCCTGCCTGTGCCAAGGGACAAGTCTCAGGGAATCAGGCGTGTTTGGCACAGTCACAGGGAATGACATTTCTCTTAGCATAGAAAGCCATCATTTGTCACATAGTGCCAGGCGATGCAAGTTCTCCTTAGAGATGGGCAGAATCATTTCTACATCCCTGAGTTGAGACAGACAGCTCACTGGCTGACCTATTTATTGGCTCCATGCTTACTGGGGACTTTTATGTCTGACAGAAACTGTATGCATGCTCCTTGCATGTACAATAGATATGGCAATATGTATCAGCCTTCAAGGCTTTACATGATTTTGAAAACACACACACCACTCACAGACACACGTACTAGCACACACACACACACACACACACACACACACACACACGCACTATGACACATTTGAGTGTTTTAGAAATTGTGTGCAGCCGCAATTCAGGCAAGACAAGATAAAGCAGTGATAAATAGAACTGGGTACAGAAAAGACAGCCTTTTGAGAGGCCACAGAGCGATGAGCAGTGACTGATCTATCAAGGGGTTGCACAAATACTATGAAGCAGAAAGGAAATGAAAAACACCGCTTGCCTTTCAACCAAAGCTAATGCATCACCATGGAGATTATTGTTGTTATCTCAGATGAGATGCCAGCCAATCTCTTGTTTTCCATTGGCTGGCCAGATCTTATGAGAGCCAATGAAGGGTGAGATATCAATAACAGGGGAGAAGTAAAGATGAATAGTGGTCCTGGTGATGGTGTGTGAGTGTGTGTGTGTCTGTGTGTGTGTGTCTGTGTGTGTGTGTGTTGGGGTGGGGGTCAGGCAAAAGCCACATCTATGCCAACTCAATTCAAGGCTGAGATTCAGTACACACTGAACTCTTTGCAGGCAGGGATCGCAGGGAGGGATCAGTGGACCTGTACATCAAAGTCCTGCCTGAAGAGTTTACTTGTGTTTGTGTTTCATATTTCACTTCTTTTTTATCTCCAAATCAGACAGGCACACCCCAAGCCTTTCCCTTATATAGATAAGACTGCTCTCGATTCTGCTCACGCTCAACTCTCTCTCTCTCTCTCTGTATCCCTCTCTCTCTCTGTTTTTGTCTAAAACTTCTCCCTCGCCTCTTCGGTGGAGGAGAAACCCGAAAAGGGCATTCTTCTGATCTCTTTTCCCGAGTCTGACGTCCCCAAACAAAGCAAACCAGCTGTTTGAGGCCGCCCTGGACTGGGAAAGAGACTAAAATAGAGGCAGTGGTGGAGGAAAGCATGCAAAAGAGAACACCAAAGAAGAAGAGAAAAGAACACTGACATGACATGATGTTCTGGTCAGGGCAACAAAAAGTAAGGAAGTCGTCGTGAATATGAGTGTGAAACATTTATATGAATAATGTAATTTAATCTGATTAGTAAAGTAAAGAAAAGTAAAAGTAATGTGGATCAGAGAGATTAAAACATAGACTGGAGAGGAAGGGCCTTGATTGCTCAACCCCCCCCCCCCCCCCCCCCTGTCTCTGTCTCAGTGCTTATTTTGTGCTCCCTGGCGTGGCAGGCGTACATGTTTGACCAGGCTTTTTCAACAGCGGTTGTGTGTCTGGTCATTTTCGCTTATTAACGCCACACTTGTAAGCCAAAGACTAAAACCTCAAGTCACTTTCAATTGTCTTTTATTCTACCGCGAAGGGGTCAATCGGGAGGCTGTGGAAGTGTCATAAAATCCAGCATGTACTGTAAGCGTCTGCAATTTGTTTGGGGATAAACATTGCATGGGACCAGATGGAAGGAAAAACAAACAGCATGTGATGGCAAGCGGTTACGCCAAGCCAAGGATGAGAGAGACAGTGGGAGAGAGAGACAGAGACAGAGAGAGAGACAGAGAGAGAGAGACAGAGACAGAGAGTGGGAGAGAGACAGAGACAGAGAGAGAGACAGAGACAGAGAGAGACAGAGACAGAGACAGAGACAGAGACAGAGACAAAGACAGAGAGACAGATAGAGTGTGTGTTTGCAATAGTACTAGATCATCAGTCCAAGACACTTATGCAGACACAGCTGATGATGTTTTGTGCTTCAGGGCCAAGCCAAAAGCAACACCTTCCCAACTTTGTTAACACCATAAAACCTCACAGGAATACTGGAGCTCAGCAAGGTCAGACGAACTAAAAACAAATCCTCATTCACAACTCTTTCATAATTGTCTTTTTCTTTTTCCCCTAGTTCTATGGTTGCCTCAGCTGTCTCTGCCTCAAGTTCATTCTTTTCAAATCGGGCTGTGGAGGCCCAGGTGTGCCTTTACCATGGAGCCAGAGTGAGTGCTTGGAGCTCGGCTTTGTCTCGTAAAGACTCCCAGAACAGCCCTGAGTGAGGAAGAAAGGCACAAACAAATTCCATTATGTGGGTCTGTGCAGGGTGAAGGATTTAGGCCCGAAAAAAGCCAGCTCTTGGGAGTCAATCTGGGAACGCATTCAGGCTGAGAGCAGGAGAGAATGTTTTCTTTTAAAAAAAGGCCCGAAACGGCACAAAGCACCTGCTGGATGCAGGTCTGCCTCTGTAACACTGTTTGCACTCTTCACCCTATCCCAAGACCATGACCGTCTTCAAAAAGTGCCTATTGTGGACACAACAAGGAATTCACTGTGGTCATAAAAACAGCTTTAAATTCCAAGAGGAGGACAGACAGCTTAGACAGTCGTTGCCTTCCTCTGAAGGTGTGCAGCATTCTACTTACTCAGTCAGAACTCCATCTGGGAATGGTGTGAGCTGGCATATTAGTAATAACACGATGCTTACCTATGAGTGTTCCAAGTTCCAATGGGGAGACATTACAAATGCCATGTTTACAGCTTAAGAGACCACTTGGAATTGGGTCCTACATTACTCGCAGTGCACCAGTTGTCATCACAGCTGTAATACTAACACTATGTCAGTCCAGAGATTTAACTGCATGCTTCTGTGTATAACCTAGTGGAGTACAGCAGCACGAGGCATATGCAGAGAGCGCAGGAAATAGTCAGGTGTGTACGTTTAATATGCTGTAACTAGCTCTGGAAAAAGATTCAATGTTAGCCTCCGGCTCCTATCGACGACATCAA
Source organism: Sprattus sprattus (assembly GCF_963457725.1). Taxonomy (NCBI): domain Eukaryota; kingdom Metazoa; phylum Chordata; class Actinopteri; order Clupeiformes; family Clupeidae; genus Sprattus; species Sprattus sprattus. Next base: position 37,175,249 of record NC_137921.1, on the reverse strand, counting down.
CAACAACATCAACATCATTTTCATCATGAAAGTTTGAAAGGTTTTCCTGGGAATGGAAGCACTTAAACCGGTTCTCCAGGGGAGAGGAATGAGCTTCGGTTGATAACTGAAGGCTTTATATTCGCTACATTTCACCTGACTAAAAACATATGACTTTTGTGCAACAGTGTGTTAATATTAGAGGCTTCTAGCACAGCTGGACCTCATCCAAGAGGATTGTGCAGGCATCAGTCAAATAGATTACATCTAAAATGCCTCGAACAAATGGAGGTCTATTTAATTATTTCCTTGTCACATTCCAAGAACTTGATCCATGTGACTTAACGTATAATTCCGTTGGCAATGAAAGGTGAGAAAGTAACTACTTAGAAAGTACCAACAGACACGGCCTGGCGGAGATTTCGGGACAGTGACATTTGTTGTAAAAGACTTTGAATCTGCCTGTTATTTAGGTCTTGAGTAAACTTACTTTGCATACTTTAAATGGTGGGGCATTTTAAAAATCTAATGAGAGATTCCTGTGTTGTAAAGGTCTAATCCTTTGGAATGTGTAAGCTGAGTTTAACAACTGTAGGCAATGTAATTACATTAGCAGGGAAGAAAAAAGTAATTTAATGGTCAAAATAAAATTATTAGAATATTTTCTCATAAACCACACAGGGATGTATCAAATCTATTTAATAGTGTGAGACACTATTTAAAGGATCATTTAATCAGCTAAGATCCTAATTAAATCTTGCTTCATAACTAATGGACCAGGAAAGTGGAAAAAAGTGGTTGCGCGCCAACGGTAGTAGTGGCCTACTAACCAACAGTGAAAAGAAAAGACTGATTGCTTCCGATGACACACAATCTCTTAGAGAGCTTGGCCGTCCCTCCCAGCGGCTGTCCTCCTCTGCCCGGGGACAGCTTCCTCTCTCCGCTGCCACGCCACCCCTGGAAGCCTGGCATCCTGGTCTCTGCTGCACTCAGCTGTTCATCAAAGACCAGAGGCACATCCTGGTGCTCTGACAGAAGCTGCTTGACATCAAAGAGCTCTCTGAGTGCAAGGAACTCCTAAACAATAAGGGCTACTACCGACCAAAATAGCATCCCATTTACTTTAAAGTCTTCAAAGGAAGCCAAACACGCTCCTGTGCCCCATCCTGAAGTGTGTGTGAACTAACGTGATCGCCCCCCCGCCACCCCGCCCCAGGCTGCTGTAGAGAGACTCATGAGCACTTCCTTCCAGCATGATGCCATGCCTAAGAGTGGGCTTTTCATTGCTCTGTGTGGCTGATAAGCCAAAAGAATCTGCTCCTCTTTCAGCGAGTATAGCTTAAGTGAAGCACGTGACACTATGACATGGTTTATTTTAATAACACCACGCACAAGGAGGGTCACACCTATAGCCTTCAACAGTATAGTGCTCCAGAACTCAAAAAAGAAAGAGAACATAGTGTGAATATTGTAAAACAATTCAGGGTCTTATGTAAGGGACTTGTAAAAGCAAGACACAGTATGGAGACAGTGGCCTTATCGTCATTAGATATTACAGGATACCGTAAAGCTCAGACACTAGCATGGCTTAGACAGCAAGCTTAAAGAGTCTAACACACTCAAACACACACACACACACACACATACACAACAGCACATACACACACACAAATGCACATACACAGACACACACGGCTATCAAGAAGGACATCTGTGTTGAACTGTGTTTCCTACAGTGGCCCCAGGATATCCTTGAGTCACCATGGCAGCCCGTCGTACGGCTGGGCTTTTATTATCTGAAGTGCAGCCACACAGAGTCGGAAATTGCAATCAACTCCTCCTATTTATTTGTGCCTCAAGGACCACATTTACATTTTACATTTACATTTACGTTTACTCATTTGGCAAACACTTAAGGATCCCAAGCATCTTACAAGCGAGGAACAACACTCAAGCTTCACCTTTAGTATGCACTAACAACCACATCCATTCTATAAGACAAACTGCAAGGAGGACACAGTAAGTGTGAGTTAGGTATGTTAGGGTGTTGGAGGTGTTAGGCGAGGAGTTGCTCTCGGAAGAGATGAGTCTATTGGAGATTCTTGTGACTTCAGAGAATTCTCCAGATGTGTCTACAGAGGACTCCTGGAGGCTCAGAGGTCGTTGACTACAATGCCGGTGCAAGCATGAGCGCATCAAAACAAACAAAACAAAACAAAATCCCATTGGAGGGGACTGGATTACAGAAAACGCCATGTGTGTGTACTAATACAGACAAAAACAGGCTGTGATTGGATAGCGATGCGTGGCCTGGCGGCCAATGGCCTCATTTTGTATTGTTTGTGAGGGAGCGTGTTTGTGTGTATCAGTGTGTGTGTGTGTGTGTGTGTGTGTGTGTGTTTATGTGTTGTCTGCACGGCACAGATCAGACTTCACTCTGTTTGCTGTTGACATGCTGTCCTTCAGTAACAGTCTCTCCTCCTCTCTGTCTCTGTCTTTCTCTCTTTCTTTCCCGCTCTCTATTTAGAGCCTAGGGGATGACAGGCTCACTCACTCACATGTTTTCTGACCACTACGATGGAGCCAACCAAGCAAGATGATTTCATTGTCCAGTCCCCCCACCCCCACCTCCTCCTCTCCCTCTTGGCCCCATTAGACTAGCCCACTTCGCCTACTTATTAAACAAATCAGTCTCCATAGCAGCTACCAAATTAACCCAGAAAACAATGCCGTCGCCACTGAGCCCCCCCTTACAGATTTTAAACCAATCTGCTAGTCCCCCACCCCCTCAAAACCACCTCCCACCTACACACACACATGCACACGCACACGCACACACACACACACACACACACACACACACACACACACACACACACACACACACACACACACACACACACTCTTGACCTCCCTCTTGATCCAACTGTAAACAGGTCTCCTCAAAGGCACCGAAAGACCTTGGCATTTTATTATCATTCCTTAAGAGAGACATTTCCCTCTTAACTGGAACACTATCTGTTTCCTGTGCCATGTGATTATATTTGTGCCATCTCCTGAGAATCAAAACACACCCTCTTATCTTTCTGTATGCTTCAAGGTTTTTTTCTCCCCTGTGCGGTGTACTATTTGCCCACCCTGAATCTTTTATGTTATATGAGTCCCGGCGTCGGGCACCATGGAGCGGTATAAATGCGAGTTGGCAGCCCGAGCTCAGCTTGCCTGGCAACACTGAGGAGTGGCGCTCCAGTCCATGTGCCGGCATGGCTCCTGGCCACGGTTTCCAGCACACCGGGGCTCTGGCTGTAATGCCAGCCCCAAACACTGTGTCTAAGACCAGAGACGGCAGACTAAAGCATGGCAGGTTGTCTTAGGGTAGCCGTAGACGGAATCTGGGTGCAATTACTCCCACCTTAATTTCAAAATGAGCCCGGTTGCAGTTTGAGGCTGGCCTCCCACCTTAGAATAATTGTCAACACCAGCTGCTGAGACCATTTCAAGGTGGTGGCAAGTCCTTGGTCCATTAAATCAAACCTTATTTCACCCTGTTTCATTATGCTCTCTAACCCAGCCCTACCTCACCCCCTTTTTCCCCTCAAAATGCCTTATTAGCAACGCGGCCTTCAGAATGAAGGTTGGCACTGCTTCACACCGATTCTTCATATAACACCCCAGATGAATATCATTTGACACTAAAAAGCACAAAGTATACATTACACGGTAGACTATGATTACACAATACAAACTTTTTCAATTCATGGGGAAAGAAAAAAATAAAGGTGTTCGCTCTCAGGAACAAAAGCGGCGAGGTCCGACACGCACACACACACCCTCCAGGTGTCTGCCCGACGTGCTAGTTTCATTCCGGTCCCCTCTCACGCTTCGTTCTCAGGATAAATAAAAAATCAGGGCTTGGAGAAAAGAAACGGGCCTTTTCACAAGGGCCTATCCCTGCTGTGTCTGTGGCTCAAAAGCAGCTTTGGGACTTAAAGCAGAGCCGCTGCCATTCAGATGCAGTCATGAAGTCACCCCCCAATCAAACCGCCCTTTAATGTCACAGACTTGCGACACTCAGAACAGCCAAACAATGTAGATGTCGTATGGTTGTCCAAATGTTTCAGCACGCTCTCGCTTCATGGGAATGGACCTTTTTCAATGCCACAGACCATATCTGCTTCAGGGTTTAGAGTTTAGAAGAAAGGTATGAGGAATTGCACAAACAAGTCGTGCCTTTTAGTTCATGAAAAATGTGCATGATTTCAAGACATGGCTTTCAGGAGATGGCTATGGAGTGTGCAACAGCTGTAGAAGCCTTACTTTAACAAGGATCTCAACCTTAAATCTAGCTTTGATTTCTAAGACTTTCAGTGGCCGATCGCCAACGGGAGCCTCCCACTTTTACACCTTGTTTTGAAACTCATCTAGCTCTACACACAAAAGGAAAACTTTGGCAACAGTGCCGGTCACGCAGGTGCTCCTTGTGTGGCCATAGTATTTTCACTGAGAGAAAAGTAGGGAGTGAGAATGTGGATGGCAACCGCAGCCAACAAAGCTTTTAGGAGCACTAGTGACTTCAGTCTGAGCCTCAGGACTCTACTGCTCTCCCTTTGGCCCTCTGATTAAGGGACACACACACATACACACACACACGTGCAAACACACACACACACACACACACACACACACACACACACATTTAAGTATTTAAATGCTGACTAAAGCACCAACACAGTATTAAAATACTAGTAAAGTTGCTCCAAAATACGATTGTGCAGTTATGGAAGTACATATAAGGGTAGAGTTGACATGGCCTTTTCCTAACATAGAGGCTAGTGATGACAGCTGAAACAATACTTAGCAAGTTGTTTTCAGACAAGCAATTTGCAAACCTCTAGCACTGAGTTCATGAACATGTCCCAGACTGCCATAAATCAGAACAATTACTTACTTACTTACTTACTTACTTACTTACTAACTAACTAACTAACTAGCACAAAACAAACCTGGCATGACTGAAGCCTTCCTTTCATGTCAGGTGTTACAAAATATCTAAATAAAGAGAAAAACACACACACACACACACACACACACACACACACACACGCACACACGCACGCACGCACGCACGCACGCACACCAGACGCCACACAGTGTACACAACACACACACAACCAAGCCAGTAAGATACTGTAAGTAAGAAGTCGCATTAGTGAAACATTCAGTGGGTGGAATTCTGATCTCCAAGCCTTTGTGTGTATGTGTCTGTGTGTCAGTGTGTGTGTGTGTTTTTCTCTTTATTTAGATATTTTTTAACACCTGACATGAAAGGAAGGCTTCAGTCATGCCAGGTTTGTTTTGTGCGTATGGCGCAGTATTTTGTTTTCCCTCTCCGGCCGTCAGCGGAGAGGCTGGGAACAGCGCTGGGAGTGGGGAGTGTGGTTAGTCTGGCTTCACTGGGCATGACATCACAACAGAAAGAAGGGGAGTGAGAGAACAAGCCACAAAAAAGGGGGATAGAGAGAAAGAGAAGGAGAGCGAGATGGAGTGTGTGTGTGTGTGTGTGTGTTTTTCAGTGAGAGAGAGAGAAGGCAGTGTACAGTGAAGCATAGACAAAAATAGAGGGAGAGTAAAAAATAGACAAGGGAAGAGAGATGCTTTAAGAGGGGCCCGGCAAGGGAAATAGAGTGAGCAAATGACAGAAAGAGTGAGACAAGGAGAAAGCGGGAGAGAGAATGAGAGAGTGAACTAGCGAAGACAAGAGAGGGAGAGAGATAGGGAGCTTGCTCAACAGGCTGACAGCGATTCCTGCGATGCTAATCACATCAAGTTTGCAGCGAGGCTGGTGACATCACTGAAAGCTGCCCATTTATCACGTCCTGCCAGGGCCTAATGGGAATCTGATGGGATTGTGCAATCTCTACACCACCACCAAGACCCCCTCGCCCACCCCACTCACCCACCCCACTCTACTCCTCCAGCCGTCCCCGCCCCATCCACCCATCTCAAGAGCACTGCACTGAGCTGCTCTGTCCTGTACGGCCTCTCTAATCACCCTCACGGGATTGCGGATTGCGGAGTGAAAGCTCAAAGCCATTCAAGCACGACCCTTTTGACCAGCCATAACCCTGCTCCCTGCCCCAGCAGTGGAGGGGAAAAAACACACTTATCCCCCCCCCCCCCCCCCCCCCCTCCAGAAACACATCCAAGTGGATCACATGACTCGGAGGAACACATAAATACATTACACTCTGCTGCAAGGAATGGAAGGGACTTCCCACACTGGTGAGCGGTGTTGTTGGAGTCTTACCAAGAGGAGCAGGCCTGGCAAACGATGCAGCCTATGCAACATTACGACATACTAGCATAACAGTAACGGTGTGTCTTCTAGCCTTGTCTGATGTGCATGCTCTTTGACAGAGGACAAATTTGTGTTGGGGTGACATAATGTGACCTTCGTGTCTGCCGTGACGAAGGAGCTTTCTGCATGTGACCAAGCCTGATGGGAAGACTTATGACTTCTAGAAAGCTCCGTCTCTGAGGGAACCACAGGGCCACCGTTGTTGAGACGCCATCACATTAACCCCCAAAAATATTTCAAATGCTCTACGATTCAAACACAGATTAGAGTCCCATGGGGAGGGATTTTATGCCCAATTTTAATCTCTAACCCCCACCCTCCCAACCACCACCACACCCCCACCCACCATGGGATTTGAGACCTACAAAAAATGAGAGCATGTGTGATTATGGGAGGACCATATTTTTCAATGAGATTTGGTGTGTTGCGAAAGCCTGAGAGTCTATATATGTGTGAGTGTGTGTGTTTTAACACGACTCACAAAGCTATTATATCGAAATGATTCTCTATTCATACACTGCTGACAACTATGCCCTGTGCCTGCCAGATTGGGGCATTATACTGGCCTGTGCTGCGACTGGCGTCGGCCATGACTAGGCAGAAATTTAAATGAAAACACATTTGCATGGCAGGCTGGCAGGCTGGTTGGCTGAGGCGGTGTGAGGTCAGTGGAGCGAGAGCTAGGAGCACAACAGATGCTATCTGAAAGAGATGAGGTGAATATGTGTGTATGTGTTTACGTGCATGTGTTTGTGTTTGTGTGTGTGTGTGTGTGTGTGTGTGTGTGTGTGTGTGTGTGTGTGTGAGTGTGTATGTGTGTGTGAGGAATATTAATGAAACAGGCATCTGGTCTTGTCTGAGGCAGGCAAGAGACACAGTGGAGATTATAGAATTTTGTGTCACTATAAAAAGATCTCCCTTCTGAAATGAAAGATTAGGGGGGAAAGGAGTGTGTCAAGGGGTTATGTCGTGACAACAAAATAATTCTGGGGAAGTTGCTGGGAAGAACTGGCAGGTTTTAGATAGGGAGTGTTTCCAGATAACTGGGGGATGTTTTGTAGCTCAACTTGATGATTCACTGATAAAGGGTATTCTGAATACTGTGTCTGTTTGTGAGGGAGAAAGAGAAAGAGAGAGAGAGAGAGAAAGAGAAAGAGGGGGAAATAAAGAGAAAGAGAGAGAGAGAGAGAGTGAGATGAACAGTGAACAGAGGTAAAATTAGAGAAAAAAGCCCCAGACAGACAGTTTAAGACTCCTGAGGGGAACATCTCATTCAAACATCTGTCAGAGCCTCGGGTCCGGTTTCAGCCCGGTCCATCCGAGTTAAGCCCAGATTGAATGGAAACCCCCAAAACCCATTCCAGAGCACAAAATACAGGGTACAGGAGAAAAACTGGGGAAAGATAAATACCTCCATGCAGTTTGTTTGTTCACCAACATCGTTCCTTACAGAGCTCAACGCTGTATGTGTCTATGGCATGAGCCAGTCGTCACTTTTTTGAGTGCTTTTTTTCCCCTTCATTTAGCTTTTGTTCCTCTATACGAGAGACAAACCACAGAGGACTTGTTGTGTGGCTCGGAGATTCCCACCATCTGTCAGTGTGTCACCAGGCTGCACATACCTCCTTTTGTCTGTGTATCGGCTGTGGCGCCTAGAGATCTTTTTTTCTTCTTCTCTCCTCAGATCAACTGTCTCGGACGACACTCCTGAGAGCGGGACTGAAGCGTGTCGTCACGACATGCCTGCTGCGGCCTGTCAGGGGCACTCACAGCCTCGTCCCTCTCCAGCGTCGTCTTCCTCCTCCTCCTCCTCCTCCTCCTCCTCCTCCTCCTCCTCCACCTCCTCTACGACATCAGGAGGCAGGGGGCAGGAGGAGAATCGCTTGTGGCTTGTGGGCTTCTGAGTGTTTGTGGCGATGAGAGCATGTTTTCATTGAGTCCCATGCTGATTGTTTTGGGGGACAGACAGAGAGAGACGTGTGTGCTGAATGAGGGGTTTAAGCCGGCGTCTCTGCTGAACGAGGGAGGGAGGACGGGTGTCTTCTGAAGGGGAAACTTGAGCCTACCTGAGAGATGTCACGGCAGGGGCCCAACCTACCAGTTCCCATGTTACGCTAATTAGACACGCTCCTTACGTGATGAGACTGTGAAAAGTGAAACCACGTGCCCACGTGCAGTGTGTGTCTGTGTATCTTTGTGTCTGTGTGTGTATACACATCGCTCTGTGCCTTCTTCAGCGATGGATCACATATTTGACAACTTATCAGATTCCTCTTCTCCACTGATCCCTGTCTCCGTCCCCATCCATCCCTGACCTTGTGACCCCTCTGGTATCAGTCTCCAGCTCCCTCCCCCCCAAACCCCCTTATCTGCCCTGCTCTGCTGCCCTGACGCCCATGAGAAACAGATGCCATGTGGCCTGTCCGGAAGGCTTGAGGTTCATCAGATCTCGGAGGGCTACAGCAGCCTCTACCAGATTAATGGTGAAAGTGAGACACTGATGATGACAAGGAGAAAACACAGAGCCACTGCTCCCAGCCCCTCAGACGCAGAGTAAACGTCTCCTGTCACGGAGACAATTCAGTTCAGAAATAGCCATCTAAGCAGTAGCATCAGCTTTTTTTGTTTTCAAGGAACTACATAGCACTATTGATTCAGGACGAACATTTATACACTATGTTATATACTTTACTCCAAGCCTCTGGTGTTCAATGTTTTACAGAAAATAAACACACAATAAACACAACGGCTTTGATGCCTGGAGGGGATAATACGTTTATATTCTGTGTATATTTGGATATTTGTGGCATTGTCATGTAAAGATATATAAGTCTTCTGTTTTCACACAATGATCAACTAGAAAAAAAAAGCTCTCTGCAAATTAGATAAACCATTCCTCAAATGATCTAGATTTTGTTCACGATTGATACACCTACATTTCATTCAGAGCTGGTCAGGTCAAGACCACAGCATGGACCAGAAGGGAAAATGAGGACAGCAAACTTAATTTGGTGCAGAGTCATCAAAATGTTTTGCAAATTAGACAAAACTGCCTAAAACTCTTTAAAAGCAGGCAGCGGTGGGTGCTATAAACTGAAAAGCTGTACTTTAAATGGACTGGGAACTCCTGACCACAAATGACACAAATCTACTGCTGTATTGCAAGAAGGCAATGTTGTTATTGGTCCTTGTGGATTTTATGATTACTACAAATGGCATGACCATAGCGTTGTAAAGTATTGCCAAAGCATTTGGTTTGGATATATAAAAATGATTACATAAACAGTAACAGTATAATACATACAGGTGCATCTCAAAAAATTAGAATATCATCGAAAAGTTGATTTATTTCAGTAATTCTATTCAAAAAGTGAAACTCATATATTATATAGATTGTTTACACACAGACTGATCTATTTAAAGTGTTTATTTCTTTTAATTTTCATTATTATAACTGCCAGCTAATGAAAACCCAAAATTCAGTATCTCAGAAAATTAGAATATTGTGAAAAAGTTCCATATTGATGACCATTGGTGTCACACTCTAATCAGCTAATTAACTCAAAACAATGGCAAAGGCTTCCTGAGCCTTTAAATGGTCTCTCAGTCTAGTTCAGTAGGCTACACAATCATGGGGAAGACTGCTGACTTGACAGTTGTCCAGAAGACGATCATTGACACCCTGCACAAGAAGGGTAAGACACAAAAGGTCATTGCTAAAGAAGCATGCTGTTCACAGAGTGCTGTATCCAAGCACATTAATGGGAAGTTGAATGGAAGGAAACAATTTGGTAGAAAAAGGTGCACAAGCAACAGGGATAACGACATCTTTGAGAGGATTGTGAAACAAAGCCCATTCAAGGGAGATTCACAAGGAGTGGACTGCAGCTGGAGTCAGTGCTTCAAGAGCCTACACGCACAGACGTATCCAGAACATGGACTTCATTTGTCGCATTCCTGTGTCAAGCCACTCTTGAACCAGAGACAACGTCAGAGGCGTCTCACCTGGGCTAAGGACAAAAAGGACTGCACTGTTGCTCAGTGGTCCAAAGTTCTCTTTTCAGATGAAAGTACATTTTGCATTTAATTTGGAAATCAAGGTCCCGGAGTCTGGAGGAAGAGAGGTGAGGAACAGAATCCAAGTTGCTTGAGGTCCAGTGTAAAGTGTCCACAGTCAGTGATGGTTTGGGGTGCCATGTCATCTGCTGGTGTTAGTCCACTGTGTGGTCCAAGGTCAGAGCAGCCATCTACCAGAAAGTTCTAGAGCACTTTGTGCTTCTCTCTGCTGACCATCTTTATGGGGATGCAGATTTCATTTTCCATCAGGACTTGGCACCTGCACACACTTCAAAAGGTACCAGTACCTGGTTTAAGGACCATGGTATCCCTGTGCTTGATTGGCCAGAAAAACTCGCCTGACCTAAAACCCATAGAGATTCTATAGGGTATTGTGAAAAGGAAGATGCGAGACAACAGACCCAAACACACAGAAGAGCTGAAGGCCACTATCAGAGCAATCTGGTCTTCCATAACACCTCAGCACTGCCACAGACTGATTGCCTTCATGCCACGCCGCATTGCTGCAGCAATTCATGCAAAAGGAGCCCCAACCAAGTATTGAGTGCTGTACATGTTCATACTTTTTAGTAGTCCAACATTTCTGTGTTAAAAATCCTTTTTTCTATCGGTCTACAGTAATATTCTAATTTTCTGAGATACTGAATTTTGGGTTTTCATAAGCTGTCAGTTATAATCATCAAATTTAAAAGAAATAATCACTTGAAATATATCAGTCTGTGTGACATGAATCTATATAAAATATGAGTTTCACTTTTTGAATAGAATTACTGAAATAAATCAACTTTTCAATGATATTCTAATATATTGAGATGCACCTGTATATAAGTGATTACATAAACAATACATATATCTATACATAGGGTACATCAGAAGGGGAAAGGGGATTAACACAACAAAAGACATGAACATAGTACATGAATTTGATTAATTTATGGGCTGTCCTCTCTCTCTCTCTCTATCTGGTCATCAACAGAAAACTTTCACACTAGGCGAGGTGCCATTAAGAGCCTTGGGAAACTGTCAACAGCGACAGACTCCACTTCTTCTCCTCTCTGTCTCTTGACCTCAGCTGAGGCCTTCATCTAAAATTCCTCTATGATTCATTTAGCCTTGGGTTCTCCTCCTAAAGGCCCTGTAAGTCTCACCATCCCCGCCACTCCCTCTCCCACAGACGCGGAACAAACAAGCAACAGCACTGTAAAAAATCAGCAATAAAGCCATTAGCAGCTGCCACTTAGCCAGCTAACGATTTCCCCTCATCACCCCCATAAATTTGGCCCCTGTGGGACCAGAGGAGAGACTGCTACGGAGCACTCAAGTCACCAAGGCTGTTTATAGCGTTAGAGATATGCAGCTCCAGGGACTTAAACCGCAGTCAAACAGACATTACTGAGTCCTTAAGGTCTGCCTGCTGCCAGGCAACCCAGGTGAGCGCTAATGACCAGCTCAAGCCCTTAACTGCCTCAGGGGTCATCAGAAATGGACGAAAGGTCAAGAGATGGCAATAGAAATTGAGACCATGTCCACAGCAGTTTATCATATGACAAAGAGAGGCACCGATAGAAATCGGCACAACAAACATCTATCTTACTGACATTTTCATTGTCTGACTCAGATAATATTTTTAATATATAGCTATAGGTATCAATATAGTTAATATCGATCTTTTTACACTGCTCCATCCCTTCATCAACACATGTGTGTAGACCAATGAGAGAGAGAGTGATGGACTATGATGATGTGCTGCGATGTTGTTGTAGCGGTGAACATCTGAGCTTCTCTCGCTAGGCTAACCACGTGTGTCTGCATGAATCATAGATGAGCACCAGGGGTGGGCACTGCAGACAGCCTTGTTAGAACCACTTCTGACCAAACGCATGATTAAAGTTTAATGAGCCCTACCCGTGCTCTAAAAAACACTGAAATCAACTGTTTACAATGTGACATTCTTTTCACTCAAGAGGTAATCGCATCAGCTACATTTCTGAATCATTCACAACACATTTTAAAGCTAATTTGCAGCCACACATAAGTGTATGAGGTCATGGTGATATTCTGTGTTCTCTTAACTGGGATGGAATTGGCCTTTAGTTGCCTGTCTAATGAGTATAAGCATCACTGTCTGTTATAGACAAACAATTCAGCTCTTTGTAGAGAACAAGAAAAGAGTTGACATGCTAGTGATTCTGAATTGATGGACTGAGAGAGAGGCTACGTCCTTTTCACTTTTATTGCATTTGTTGAAAGGCATCAAAAGAATAGGACATGACCGCCTCTGGGCATTTCTGTGGTGTATAAGTGCTGAAAGATTTTTGGACAGAACATATTACATAACAACCCCCAATAAAAGCACACAAAAGATAAGTCTGACTGTATCAATGGCACTGAAACCTTACCCTCCTTTACAGACAAGTCTAAATGGCTGAATAGTTTTTTAGATGGTAACTGGAAAGCATGCTGTCTATTGAGAGAGTACAGTTATAAGAAAAGATGGAAAACCCATAAAGAAAATAGAGAAATATTTCAAAATAATAAATGTTGATTTCCCTTCGGAATGTTGTCATTCAATTATTACTTCTGACAGAGTTTACTCTGGCAAAGAGAAAGGCTCTCGAAACACCAGATGAAAAGCTCATGAAGCTCACAAACAATATGCCTCATTGTCATCCTTAAATTTGCAATCATATGCTTTCAGCCAACAGTCTCTCATCCAAATCTATCTGCCAATAGCCAGGGAACATGTTGGGAATACCAGGTGTTAGGCATTAATCCACTCACACCATCCTCTGAGCTCCAGACTGGTTAGCTATGGGAAGCTAATGTCTGTGGTTAGGCTAAATTGGACAGGAAGTATTCACTGCCAACCGAAGAGCCTGCTATCATCACAAAAAACGAGAACAAGGGCACTGAGCAACAGCCGTGATGTGAAGCTGTAACATATTGATAGTCCTGGGCCAATTATTAAGCTCATCTGACTCCTTCTGGTAGCTTAGAGTCAAGTGTATTACAGATATGCCTAGGTGGCAGAAAACAAGGGTCTATATTTCACATATAGTGTTTATTAATACATTTATCTGACGCTATTATCAAATTATACATCTAAACATTGTTGTTTGATATCTGTGGTCCATGAGTGTTGAACCTGTGGCCTTGGTGTTACTGTTGCACCTTGCTCTACCGGTTGAACTACAGGACCACAAGTCTCGCTTAAAATGTTTTGATATTTCTGGATTGCTTCCTCCTCAGGTGTTATTGTCAAACTGGCGAGAGGCTACAGTTGAGTGAGCCAGTAAATTGTCAATGGATATCCAAAGCGTGGATAGTTCTCAATGTATCACGTGTCTCAGTCTAACATCAGGTTGAAGAATTTGGAAATCTGAGCTCCTGACAGTTTGATTAAACTGGCAGTGATTCTGGATCTGCACTGAGAGTATGGTCTGCACTTGTCAAGGTATGGCTACTGTCTAGCACCAGCTGCCAGACTCCTCTGATGATGGTAGGAGTTGTTTTGTGAGGAAACAGTTAAAGTGACACCACCCATAAATGGTTAAACAGATCAGATTCAGAGGTGGCACCAGTCTTTGTTCTGAGGTGCCAGGTCTCTCAACGTTTATTCTTTACTAAGAATCATTAACCTCTCCAAACACTTCAGTGATTGATGGACATCTTATGTGGCTAAATTATCACCACACCTACTTCTGAAGGTATGTGTCTCCCTAATGCACTTCTGGTGCTAATTTTATATTAAGTACTCAATGACCCACCATTTTGGTGAGAAATAACTCCAGAAATGCAAAGGTACTGTGTACCATAAAGTATAGTGAAAGTAAGGCTGAGATGCCAAATACTTGAGATAAATGTGAGTCACATGTCATCAAATAGTCCAGGAAGGAGCAGTCTCCTGGTAATACAATTTGCCTAATTAAAGAACTAAATGTATAATTAAACACTGCTATTCCCAGAAAGCAAAGGGGTGGAATTACACACACATAACATGTTATTAAAGTGAAGATCTCATCTTGCGGATCCTTTATTAAAGGAATCAAAAAGAGGGTTGTTGCTTTTTCATTCTTGCCCTCCACCTACATAGAAATTCATTCTGAAAATCAAACAGTTTGTATCCAATAATGATAGGTAACTAGAGCTACTGCTACCTGCATTACCCATAGGTTGTATAAAAGACGAGATGGCAACAGGATGTACTCAAAAGATGTAGTAGTGTCTCAGGAGGCTTTACATAACTCTGCATGACCTTTTGTTTAAGCCAAAAAAACCTAAAACATGAATTGGGTCAGTTCCCCTGAGAGTTTGTAGGCCCAATTAGAGTTAGGACCCTCTTAAATGCCTAATAATGTAATCTGTGTAGATAAGGAAGGGATGTGTGTTTGTGTGTGTGTGTGTGTGTGTGTGTGTGTGTGTGTGTGTGTGTGTGTTTGTGCGGGGTGGGGGGTGGGGGTTCCAAAGCATATTTAGTGGGAGACCTCCCCCTCACCTTTTTTCCGGATTGAGGGTTAAGGAAAGCTTCAGAGACAGTTCCATCTGTCACTTTGTTCCACTGTTTCCTGCTGTCATTTTGAGCGCCTTTCTGCTTGTGACATGTTCCACATAGCTTACTGGCAACTGTGTTAATGTCAACAATAACAATGAGAAAGGACTTGCCAGGGCACATGGCACGCAACTCTTCCCTGCATAAAAACTCAAACAGGCATGGCCGCCAAAAGAGTGATGAAGAGGGATGAAGTAAGACATAGTTTTATGAGAGCGCTGTACAAAATGAATAACTATTGATTAAGATTTTATTCTCTTATTTTCCTCATTCTTTCCTTTTTGCCTCTTTGAAAACAATCCCTTTTAACTCTCACAATTCCTTTAATGGGACCATGGGACGTATTCATTCCCTGGAGGTCTTCCAGCAAGAGAGAGGGGTAGGAGGGAGTGGTTAAGGGTGCGATCTAGGACAAACCTCATGATTAACTTAATGAGACTTTAGACACCTCAGCTAACCCTTGCTGATTGGGACCTGTCCCCTAGTGTAGCAACTCGACCAGAGTGGAAACGTGCGCGCACACATTCCTCAGGCTAGCCCCAAGTGCTCCGCGGGTTAAAATAACAGCAGTCATAGCCTCAAAGATCAGAGACATCCCCCCCTCCCCTTCTTCTCCTCCCAACAATGCCCTTCAGCCTTCAGATTAAACCCTTCAAGAGATCAGACACCCCTAATCTCCAGTGTCAGGGCTGACGGAGACGCCTGTGTACCCCCTCCACCATGGCCTGGCTGACCCAGTGGGGACATCTGCAGTGGTACAGATGGCCCCCCTGCAATTCGGGGACATTGGTGGGGAGGGGCAGCCCTCTGATACACTTTCAGTTGTGTGTGTGTGTGTGTGTGTGTGTGTGTGTGTGTGTGTGTGTGTGTGTGTGTGTGTGTGTGTGTGTGTGTGTGTGTGTGTGTGTGTGTGTGTGTGTGTGTGTGTGTGTGTGTGTGTTGGGGGGAGGGTCACACATGATATGATCTGTGCACTTGAGTGGAAAATCCTCAGAACATTCAATTGCATTGAAGTATTGCTACAAAAACAATGCTAGCAAATGCAGATTTAGAATTAAGGCACTGTTTTATACTTGTCTTTGATGTTCTGAGTAACTGATTTATACTTGTCTATATTTTTCTTTGAGGATCTGAGTATTTGCTTCTTTTGAAATTAAACCAGTAATAGCATTCTTTCCCCAAAACCATAAGTATATATAACTGATTAAATCAAGCATTCCTCAGGCAGTGCAATAAATTAAAAGAATGAAAGAATGTCTGCAATAGCAGAACTCTGCCATTTTGGAACAGGATTCAGCCATTTTCAGTAGATTTATGTCATGTCACTACATTTAGGCTGAAGACCATTTAAACAACAAAGAGGGTTTTTTTAAGGAAACTGAGACAAATGTGAATTTGATTAAGTTCTGGAAGGTCACGTCATGAATCAATCCCTCTACCACTGACTACAATGCTACACCATTCCCACCTTTAGGGTGAGGTGCTGCCATAGCGACTACAAGGGCCTCAGTCGGGTGGGGACTTCCTGTCTGCAGAACAGATGACCTCTCACGGACAGTAAAGTCTCCTGGCCTTGACTTCCTATGACCTCTGGCGGGGTTAAAACATAATTCCACTTCATGGGAACTGCTTCCTCGCCCCTGACTGGCATTACGTCCATTCCTGGGAAACTGACAAGTTTCCCCACCAGCACACTGTCGCCCAGCACGCCTTGTCTCCTGTCCAGCGTCGTGCCCCCTTCTTTGGAAGGGTAATGACTCGCGTTAACTTCCCAGCAGCCTGCCAGCTGATGGACCTTGTGTCGGCACAAAGAGAAAGAGAAAGAAAGAGAGAGAGAGAGAGAGAGGGAGAGATGGATATGGAATAATGAAAGGCATGGGGGAGGGGGGGGGGGGTGAACAGACACAAGGCCTGCTTCCACATGGCACCCGTTCAAACCTGCTCTCAATTAAAGTTGCACAACCGTCCACTCGCTGTTGTCCAGCTTCAGCAGCCAATTTTTATCCCCAATCCCCTTTCTCTCTCACTCACACACACACACACACACACAACACACACACACTATCCCTGGATCACGCCTCTGCATTCTCTGTTTGTGTCTGACTTTACTGCGTCACACAAACAAGCGCAGTCTGTCTGCGGTGGAGCTGACAATGACAGGGTTTCCTCTCACTACTGCTGTTCCCCTGTCTGGCACCAACACAGCCAAGGTGCTAATGACAGCAGGTGACGCGAGGGTGACGATGGCGCTAAAAGTGGCACTAGGTTGACAGAGATCACAGGTGCTTCTCTCACCATTCTGTGAATGAGACAGACACACTGACGCATGTATAAGGGGCTACTGTTTCTCAAATCTGTTTCCAATGCATGTGTTTCCATTGCAAATATGACCGGGAGTCTTATGTTCCCCAAAATAAATGTTTACAAATCAGATTATTAAAAAAGCAATTGTTTTTGGCACGTCCAGCGGGATGCTTGTGGAAGTGTTTCTGGCGTCAAAATAAAAGGCTGAGGTCGTGTGTCTGCTGTGAGGAAGGTTTCCTGCTAACACACCACTCATTTGCTGTGTGCAAACTGCTATTTTCCCCTTCCTGATTCCTGAAAGCGGGCCATGCGCACGAGCGCAATGTAGCAATTATGAAATCAGCTTAGGATGTCTGGCCAAGCCAGTAGCATCGGAGCGCTGGAAAGAGCTTAAAGTTCAAGCTGAAATTTTAGTCGTCATGGCATTTAAGGCCGTAATGGAAAATCATGTGCTCACACCCTCTCATGCTTCCAAAGTCGTGAACGCTAACATGGACACACACACACACACACACACACACACACACACACACACACACACACACACACACACACAAACACGTCCTACACCACAGACACAAACATGTGTTTTACGCTGCACAATGACCATCTAACACACACAGGCTGAAACTTGAAAAGATTGCACACATTGATACAGAAACACATATAACCATACACACATGCCCTCTTTTACAAATAAATCCCACAGTTGCAGGTCTCTGTACAGCTTCCAAACAGGTCCGCAGAGCGAAACTGAAGACAGACACCTTTCCATGAGCATACAGAAATGAATCAGCACCAGACATGGCAGCCATCCAGCGGCAGCAGCAGCAAGGAGAAAGACACTCCAGGCCCACACTCTAACTGTAACCAAACAACGCCTCCAGGTGCTTTCCAAAACCATTCCCAGCTGGCTAAGCACTGCACATAGAGAGAAAGTGGGATAGAGAGAGAAAAGTGAGAGAAAGGGAGAGAGAGAGAGAGAGAGAGAGAGGGAAAGAGAGAGAGAGAGAGGGGCCTGGTGTGTGGCGATCATCTCTTCTACGAGCCCAGCCCTCAGCTCGTCACACTGTGATGCAACAGGGGTCAGAGGCTCCCTGCTTTCCCAGCAGTGACTCATAGGGAGGGGGCATGTGTTTCCAAGAAGAGTGCCTGTGGGGACCCAATGTGAAAAACAAAAAGCACCAGACGCACGGTGCAGGGCTTATGCTGCAAGACATACTATCATCACATATCACTTCAGCCAAGTGCGTGAGCGAATGAGTGAGTGAGTAAATGAATGAAGGCGAGAGGCCTTGCAGGTGTGTGTTACAGAAACTAAAATGCATTCTTGTTTGAACCTCAACTCAGAACACACAGGGTTGAAAGGCAAGCAAGGCTAAAAGACATCAGTGATTATAACTCGTTATTCATATAGGATTGACACACACAACAATCTGTTAAAACTGCATACTGTACCTACAGCACTCTAAGAGGCATACTTTCATACCCTGACGTCCACTTAAGAGAATGCCTGCACAGCACAAATGGCATTGCTGGTATTTTCCATCTGCTGATTTCAGATTGCTGATTTACATAGAAGTACAATGAAAATTCCTGCTCATTTAAGGAACATTAACAACTTTCTTATGTTTCAGTTCCAGTTCCAGTCAAGATCAGTCATGCAATTTTCTTCCCTCTTCGCTGATTGCACTCAGAGTTCCCCTTCAAATGCCAACAAGAGAGAGAGAGAGAGAGAGAGAGAGAGAGAGAGAGAGAGAGAGAGAGGAAACGCAGAAATCCAACGGCAAGACGGACCACTGAACCACTAAATCCAATCTGTTTCCGCTGGGGAAAAAAAACTTAGTTTCTGATTGAAAGCATTTCTTTTTTTTCTCTCCTCCTTTCCATTCCCAAATTCCCTCCACACGTGACGTGTGATTCGGTCTGTAATGTAAGAGAATGATTTCATCCCTCAGGATTGAAGGCGTCTTTGAAGAGGCTTCCAAGTAAATAAACCCCGGGCAGAAAAAGACGGGACTATTTTAATCCTCATGAATTGGTCTGCTGTCCGCAACCAGCAGCACTTACAGATGGTCCTGTTTATGCAGCGAATGATAGTGTGATCATTTTAAGGGTTTCAAGTTTCACATTTCCATATATCCACATTTTGCGTAACTAGCGGGCAACCCACCAGAAGGATGACTACATACATCTCCTAGCCTGAAGAACTTACTCGTTCTGATTTTGACTGCCGTGGAATAGATTTCTGGGCTTTACTATCATATACTTTAATATAATAAAACATCATGTCTGTTAACATCAAAGAAAGGTTAATGCTATGAAGTCATATCATAATGGACTCATCCATTTGTGTTAGTTGGGGCTTTGGTTCTTTTTTGGATTCTTACAGTCCGCATAGTAGATGTACTTTAACGTAACATCAACCATTGGTACTGTAGTTCATAAAACCTCTCCTTGTGACTTCAATTCCAATGATGGCGTCTTTTTACCCTGACCACCTCTGCAAAACTCATTGGATGACTACATACATCTCCTAGCCTGAAGAACTTACTCGTTCTGATTTTGACTGCCGTGGAATAGATTTCTGGGCTTTACTATCATATACTTTAATATAATAAAACATCATGTCTGTTAACATCAAAGAAAGGTTAATGCTATGAAGTCATATCATAATGGACTCATCCATTTGTGTTAGTTGGAGCTTTGGTTCTTTTTTGGATTCTTACAGTCCGCATAGTAGATGTACTTTAACGTAACATCAACCATTGGTACTGTAGTTCATAAAACCTCTCCTTGTGACTTCAATTCCAATGATGGCGTCTTTTTACCCTGACCACCTCTGCAAAACTCATTGGAAGAAGAAATCTCATCATTCAATAAATGACTCTCTGCGTGTGTCTGTGTGTGTGTGTGTGTGTGTGTGTGTGTAAGTGTGTTTATGAACGGAGTAAGAGTGTTTATGCATTTCAGGCTGTGATCCATGCCCACAGTCTTATTACTTAGTGCAAGCATGGCCTGGGAGGAATTCCTGAACCCTCTGAGTAGAGCTTCAGCCACCAGTGCCTTTAAAAGTTCACTGCTCCTCTCTCTGCCTTGCTTAGTTAGGGACGTAGAGTGCACACGTCTGAGGTAGGAGCTTGAAGCTCACAGTTGGTAGCTGCCTCCTCACAAACGGAGCCTAACAGAGAAAGCCTGCTAACTCTGAGCACCATTAAATAATCATAGAGAGATCATTTCAAGTGCTTGTATAACCAGGGGAAAGCATTTTAGCAATTGGTTCAAGTTCTGGTAAGCTCCTTTGATATGTTTTTGCATGTGGGAAAAGACTACTAGTTCTCCCCAGGGTGATGTATGTTTGACTGCATATGATTGCCCTAATGGACCCCTAATGGCCATTGGAGGCTAGCTGAGGTCTGTTCCCTTGTTCTCTTGTTCTTCTGTTCGCTTTTCCTTAGATCTTTATTCTCTGGGCAGAGCTACAGAGCCTTGCAGAAACACGCTTGTCTGGATACAGCGTGCCCTTGGGACAAGCTGCAATGAGATGGTCCCCAGGGGCCTGCCTGTAAGCTCCGCCGCTCTCAACAAGGCAGTCGAAACACTTTCAATTTTAAAACCAACTTAAAAAAAGAACTATTGTGTATCAATTGGTGTATATGTATCAAATTAATTACCCAATAATGATGAGACATTACCCCTAGCAAATTATATCTAATAACCAATAACAATGACAGGTGGTTGCCAAGAAAGTGAAGCCAATCAAATAACATTTAGGGATAAAATGACCTAGGAGGGATTTAAAATGACCAAGCTATGTGTTGAGTTGACATGGCCTTGGGGACACGTAGTAGATCAAGCTGAGGTCAGGTGCAGCGACTGGCAAACACACACACGCACGCACTGCACGCACACTTGCACGCTCGCACACACGCACACACACATACACACTAGGGGTACATTAACCTGAGGCTTGATGGAAGCCATGTACAGCACCACTCCTGTTCCTGCTGGAGTATGTACAAACAGCACTGGGCAGGCTTGGAGGGGAGACAAAAGGTGGACAATCCCAAGCTTTGTGCACTTGCAAGCTTTCAGATCAGATGCCCTGGGAAGTTCCCACAAAGACAGAGCAGCCAACTGTGTGTGTTGTGTCAGTGTCTATTGTATGTGAGCTTCTTTCTGTGTGTGAGTGTGAGATAGTGTGTGTGTGTGTGTGTGTGTGTGTGTGTGTGTGTGTGTGTGTGTGTGTGTGTGGTGTATGTGTGTATCTGATGTGTGTGTGTTTGTGGGTCTATGTGTGAGGGTGTGTGATGTATGTGTGTATCTGATGTGTGTGTGGTGTATGTGTGTATGTGTGTGTGTGGTGTATGTGTGTGTGTGTGTGTGTGTGTGTGCGTTAGCAAATGCTGGCCACATCTTGTCTGAGAAACTCAATCTCCTTGCAGGCCTGTCCCCTCTCCTCACAGGGGCATATGGGATGGATTGAGTGGCTCCTCGGGTTTCGCGTCTCCAAGCTGCCACATCAGAGTTACAAGCCACGGACATTAAGACACATCATCATTTAGTCTGGGGTGGCTTATGTGAGCCTGTGTGTGTGTGTGTGTGTGTGTGTGTGTGTGTGTGTGTGTGTGTGTGTGTGTGTGTGTGTGTGTGTGTGTGAGAGTGTGTGTTGTGTGTGTGAGAGAGAGCTCTTTTCACAGGCATGTTTGAGGAGGAAAAAAACACACATTCGAGGGTGTCTTTGCCAAGAGAAAGCTCCATGGCACACAGCAACTGAGCAATGCTAGTCCAGTTATTCACAGATCAGTAATATATTCAGAAGACACACACACGCACAGACAGAGAGAGAGAGAGAGAGAGAGATAGAGAAGTGAGAGAGAGAGAGAGAGAGAGAGAGAGAGAGGGAGAGAGAGAGAGAGAGAGAGACTGCTGTGGGAGAAGCCGACACTCACTGCATTAAAACTCTAGGGGGAGTGTGTTTAATGTCAAACTAAAAGACTGAAACTCAAAGAGGTATTTATCAGAGAGAGCGCTCCATGATGACAGAGAAAGAGGGGACGACAGGCGGAAAAGAAGTTCAGGCAAAGTGACGATGAGTTAAGAAGAAGAAAGCAGAAAGCAGAAGGAAATCCGCACATGAAGAGTGCCATACTGAAGGCTTCAGAGAGGAGCAGAAAGACTAATAGTGAAGACCAGAGCCAGCACACGTCGTCTGAGTGAGTGAGCACAGCACAGCACAGCACAGCACAGCACAAGAAGGCATAGAAAACGTCAGTCGAAAAGAGAACAAGAACTTCAGAGAGTGTGTGAATGTGTGTGAGAGAGAGAGAGTACTATAAAGGAAAAAGGTGAGTGAGAGAGAGAGGGAAAGAGAGAGAATGAGTGAAAGTGAGAGAGCGAGAGAGAAGGGAGAGGAGGGGATGTGAGTCCTGCTTGCATGCTGACCTTGCTGCCTGTGTGTGGGGAGGCCTGGGGGACAGCGTGGCAGAGGTGTCTGTTGCTATCTGGAGCATTAAAATCACATCAGAGCAGGAAAAAAAAACTGTGGCTGCCCACGGGAATCCTGCTTTCCTCTCTCTCTCTCTCTCTGTTCCTCTCCCTATTTCTCTCTCTCTCATCCCAGAATGTCCGACTGAGCCCACAGTAATACACAATAATCCCTGGATTTGTGGACCATCTCAATCCAAACGGCTAATTTTTTGGCAACAAACAAACTGTTAAAAATGGTTCAGGACAACAACAAAAAAGATTAATAATGAATCTTTTCCACACATAAATATTTGTCATTTCTGTTTATGATGTAATTATGACACTGTTCCAACCACTTCATGAAAATCAAACTGCCAGCCCAAATGCTGCCAAAAGTTCTTAGAGCTGAGATACAGAATCGGACAATAAGCAAAAGATTTATCAAGATTACTCCCTCCCATCTCTGTCCAAGAAAACACCCACACAAGCCCAATCAGCATGTACTTTAATAACAAGGCTATATTAAGGACGCTGCATTTGGCAGTCGCTTTAAGCAGCTCCTGGAACAGTAGGGCGGGCTGTGGTGGTGGCATTTGTTTGGTGGCCTGGAGTTCTTCTGTGGAGAGAGACAGTGAGGACTGGCGGTTGTTTCCAGAGCTTTCTAAACATCATCCCAGAGGAGATATGAGAGCAGTGATCTGTGTTCTACCAAAGGAAGTCTCCCTATGGTGCTGTGGGCTTGGTATTAATGCCATGGAAAAATGGAATGCCATGTGTTGAGCTGCTCTGCTCTGCTCGGCTCTGCACTGACCCTACATAGCTGATGAGTTTTCAGGCTTGCCTAACAGTAGGTTAGATAGGAGGCAGACGTAATTCTATACTAGGCTGAATTTGGGATGTCAGGAATGAAGTAGACGATACCAATACTAGTGAAATTCCTCGTTTCTCGATGGCCAACTGTTGTGGATACTACAAGAACTCTCAATACTATTTCTCCACCTGATGTCTGTATATATATATTATGTACATCTACCAAATGCATGCTGTGTACAACACTTGTTTCCCTTCCCCTTCTGCCACACAAGCCTCCACCATCCCCCCTTCCTATCTCCACCCTGCCGACCTCAAGCAGATGGGTCCCCCCTAATGTGCCGCGGTTCTCCTTAAGGTTCCTTCCTGACTAAAAGGGAGTTTTTCCTTGCCCCTGCTGCCATTGTGCTTGCACCAAGGGGGTCCAGTCTCTGCTCTCTGTAAAGCGCCTTGAGACAATTGTATTGTTATTGGTCTATATAAATAAAATTGAATTGAACTGAAGTGAATTATTTCTACTACACTTTTACAACTTGGGTTTGAGTCAAAGTCCAGACCAGTGGAACTATAAATCAAAATCTACCTTCTAGACGGCCACCTCATCGCTCAGGTCACACAAACACCCAGACAGGCACTATTTCACGGCCCTTCATTATTTACCCAGGCACTGAACCAGTTCAGTCCCCCACACCTCCCCTGACTGGGAGCCTGTAGAAGGGGGGACGCTTGTATGTGACTGTGTCTGGATGGAAAAGGTCAGTGAGAACAGGAGGCGATGTCAGAGGGGTTCCAGAGGGTTAGACAAACACGGCGCAGTCCAAGCACACCCTAGTGGAAAAAACTGTTTTGGGGTTTATAATGGGATGATCCACTGGTACTGGTGGTGCGGTTGAAGAGTGGAAATATTTTTTTGCTCCGTTTGCACCACCACCGCCGTGCTGTGTCTTCCTCCATTAGCTGTTGAACGCGCTGTCCAGACCTTCTGAGCACCACACAAACTCTCTGAACTCTCTCATGGTCTCTCATTTTCTCCCTCCCTTTCTGTCTCTTTCTCTCTTTGTCTCTATGTCTTTGAAAACAGGCTTTTTTCAATGAGGACAACGCCTCCAGTTCTACAAGCCAGCGCTGCGGCGCGACTCAGATGGGCTGCATGGAGAGCTGGGCCTTGATGCGTCTGCGGCACAAATCAAAGTGCATTAAACATTGAGAGCACCACGCTGAGGCCCAGGAACAGCACAAGCAAGTGGAGGAAAGTAGGCCAGAGAGAGAGAGAGAAAGAGAGAGAGAGAGAGAGACTGCTGAAAGTGGCATCGAGACGCTCTCCACCAGCCTAATCCCGCAGTCGTCTCTGATAACCTCTGGTACTATTTATCTTCCACACAGAGGAATAAGGATTTGGTCTTTACTATAAAAGTGTGGAGGAGTGGGAAAGCTACATGGTGCCAAGGGCCTCACAGAATGACCCTACTAGTAAGGATTTAAAAGGTGAGTTAGCGACACAGCTAGAGGCTAGCACTAGAGTAGAGGCTGTGTGTTTGACATTTAAGGATTTCATCTTGTCCATAGAGAGTCATGTTAGACAAGGAATATGAAAGGGATGTGTACAAAGAAAAAACTCTAAGCAACGCAACTTGAAGGAGTTAATTATGAAGCTGTAGGATTTCTGTTAATTTAGACCATGCCATGTCAGAACAAGAAACATGTATCTTCATGTCTTCTCTACAGAAGACATTGTTTGTGTTCAGCCAGGTCTCTTACGTCCGAGGCCTGAAAGAAATAAGACTCCCGTGGAACACAGCTAGGGGTTTGGGGGAAGGGAATGCGGGCGGGCGGATAGAAAGAAACTCACTGGACCTGTCACACATACACCTGCCTGCATCTGTGTGGAACAAATGAGAGACAATCTGCCATAGCTTCATTGTTTAAGTGACGTAAAACCCATTAAACAGTTCCCTCTCCTTGTCTGGTGCAAGTCAAACAATGCTCGACACCTAAACACAAGAGAACCTTCTTGCAGGTGCAATCTATCTCCTGCACTCTTGCGATCGTCCAGGGCGTGATTAATGAAGAAATCCTTTTAACTTTAAAAGCACAGATTTGGGTTATCTTCCTACCAAATGGGCTTGGATAGGAGGGGCGGGTGGGGGGGGCACAATCTCACTCTGACTTTTTTTCCCCTTTTCTTTACAATCCTCAATTAAGCACCCGCACCACACACAGCCGCACACTGAAGACACAGCTGGCTGAGTTCTCAATTTTATCTTTATGAGACAACTTTATTTTATGAAGCCGGGATCCCTTTGAGGCCATATTTTTACTTTGGCATGCATGTTTTCTTCCTTTCTGCCTGCCACTATCTACGGCTCATTAGTCTCCACCTCTCCTCCGCCTCCCCCTCCCCTTCTCAGCATGCGCTGTATTACATCATGGCGTTATGGTTTTTTAATGCCGGTAAGATTGAAGGCCTGCTACTCGTAGCAGATTCATATGATAGCTGGCAGAGTCGCTAAGCCGGCGCTGCAGTGACTTGCCAACTACATGGGAGGCCACTTGGGTTTTTTTTCTGCTTTTTTTCCCAGCTAGGCTTGTCCCTCAACTGTGGTCGGATTCAAGTAATCGGGAGATTGCAATCCTCCCTGCGTCCCTTAAATCAATCCGTTTGCTCTTTTTGCCTTGGCATGCCGATGGCAGGCAACAGTCTCTGCCTTCCTGCCTGAGCTCCGTCATATGTTTACTACGGGAAAACGGAGAATGGAAATTCTGACGTTTTTCTTCTTTTTGGGAAAGTTTTGGCTTTCATGGCATCTTGTCTCTCCCCCCATCCCTCTCTTTCAGTCTTTCTTTCTCTCACTCATGCCCTCTCACTCATTCTCTGTCTATTTCTCTCTGTCTTAGAGATTGGGCCCACACATTTTGTTGCGATCTGTATTTTGTCTAGGTAATACTGTTGTGTAACAGTTAAGTCCTTCATTCCAGCACGGCACACTGGGAAAGCACAAAGACACTGAGGCAGAGGCAGAGGCAGAGGCAGAGGCAGAGGCAGAGGCAGAGGCAGAGGCAGAGGCAGAGGCAGAGGCAGAGGCAGAGAGTGAGCCAGAGGGGAGAGTTTCTCCACAGATCCCCCATCCTTTGAGCGTGGGGTTTTGAGAGAGGTGGAGAGGGCACAGGCAGGTGGGCCGGTTTACCGTTGCGGCTCGCGTGGGAAGAGACCAAGAGTGGTTTTATGACCCTAATCCACACTCAGCAGCCACGGAGCCTCTCTCTCTCTCTCTGTCTCTCTATCTGTCTTTCTCTCTCTATCTGTCATTCTCTCTCTCTCTGTCTCTCTCCCTCTCTCTCTCTGTCCCCCTCTCTCCCTCTCTCTCTCTGTCTCTCTGTCTCTCTCTATCACCCTCTCTCTCTGTCTCTCTCTATCTATCTCTCTCTATCTGTCTTTCTCTCTCTCTCTGTCTCTCTCCCTCTCTCTATCACCCTCTCTCTCTGTCTCTCTCTATCTATCTCTCTCTATCTGTCTTTCTCTCTCTCTGTCTCTCTCCTTCTCTCTCTCTGTCCCCCTCTCTCCCTCTCTCCCTCCATCTCTCTCTCTCTCTCTCTCTCTCTATCTCTCTCTCTCTCTATCGCCCTCTCTCTCTCTGTCTCTCTATATCTATCTCTCTCTATCTGTCTTTCTCTCTCTCTTTTTGTCTCTCTCTCTCTGTCTCTCCCTCTCTCTCCCTCTCTCCCTGTCTCTCTGTCTCTCTGTCTCTCTCTCTCTCTCTGTCTCACTCTCTCTCTATCCCTCTCTCTCTCTCTGTCTCTCCCTCTCTCCCTGTCTCTCTGTCTCTCTCCCCGGCCACACCTAACCCCAAACAACAAAGACAAAGCCAGCCCTTGTTCATAACAATGGGCACATCGTGAGTCTGTGCAAGCTAATACCATAATACTATGAAATGAAAAAAAATAAACGAGCCAAATGGAGGTTTGCCACTAACCTCTGACGCACTCTCCTTCTTTATTCAGACTCTTTTTCATGTCATGAAACTGAGGGAGCTGAGATTTCATCCAGCTTTCACCGGTTTTGCGTGGAAAAAAAAGAAATAAGGTGGACTGTTGATGTCTGACGAGACGTGCCAAAACTGTGACGTCTCGAGACCTGAGCGCTCGGGGAGAGGAGTTTAGAGCTCTGCTCTGAAGACAGAGATCGATAGAGAACGGAGGGGGGAACGGCTTTATGAAGTTATGAGGTACATAGCCTATAATAACAAGTTCCCTGTTTAATATACTAAATCAAAGAGGAGTGTGGAAGAGTGTCGGGGGGCGAGGGAGGGCAAAAGATCCAAAGACGCTGCTTGCAGAAGGAATGTCTTTGATGCCGCCATTTAAGAGTGCAGAGGGTGAAGCCATAACAGTCATTTTTGTTCTGGAGGAAATTACAAAGGCCGACTCCTCTCGAGGCTCAACTCATGATAGGGCTGTGCGTGAAATGAGAGTTAAGCTTTAATGCCCCATGCGCTGGGGCCCAGGCACAAAGAAAAATATCAGGTGACTGGGAAAATACGATCCTGAGAAGACATAACCAAAACATTATGATAGATGGTTTCAGGTGTCTGGTGCAGCCTATGGGAGCCACTGAGGGTGTCTCAAAGGAAGAGTGAAAACCTGCCACAGTAAAATAGACAAGTTAAGATGGTGTTGTTTTTTTCTGCCAGACCCCTGTCCTTCAACAGCATGTGCTATGGTGCAAGAACAAGGAATGGCATTCCTAAGACAAACTCGGGGGGGGGCTATTCTCTACATCTCAAGGTAAGACCCTGTGCGTATTTGTAAGTGGTCACGTCCGGTGGTATTTACACAGAGTATGCTCTCGTTGACCCCCATTCATTCAGTGAAATGTCAGACCTTAAAAGGAGCCTCATTAAGCAGTGGAGCTCTCTTTGGGGGGAGTGAGTCATGAGCACAGGGCGCCGCGTGGGTTTGTGGGTCTTCTATTGTGACACTGGGGTGGCACGGCAACCTTAGGAGGAACCAGGTCAGGGGGGAGAACTATGGCACACACATGTAGACACAAACACAAACACACACATGCACACACACATATGCACTCTTTCTCTCTCTCTCTCTCTCTCTCTGTCTCTCGGTCTCTCTCTCTCTAAAAAACACACACACACACACACACACACACACACACAGACACACACACACACACACACACACACACACACAATGCCCATTCACAAAACCCATGCATGTTTATTTACACTGTCCACCTTCCCCTCCCTCCAAACTGCTGCATGGTGGCCTGCTTGACTGACCTGGTTTGTTGGCCAGAAGAAGGGTTATTTAAGACACTGAAGCCCTGGATGGATTGCACCCCTCCGGGGTAAAGGTGTTCGCCGCTCACCGCCCCACACGCACGTCTTTGTAGAACTAAACAAACAGCTTCTCTCCTCAGCAGCAACAACAAACAGGTGTTGGGTTACCATACAACGGAATGTCTGGATCAACGAGAGGTTAAATGTGAGAACGGAACTACACCTCGAGCTCAGGGGCAACTCCGAAAATAAATAAGCACTTCAGGATTCTGAAGCAATCATTTCAATCTTTTCATCTGCAAGCATAGGGTAGAAGAGGGCAGTTTATTTTAATAGCAATACAATGACAGAGAAAATGTGGGGAATTCCAACGGGCAGCCTGTACATTAGACAACCCAGGCCCAATGGCCATGTATAGTCATAGTCTGTGGGGATTTGTTGGGCTTAATTACAGGTGCAAAAGCTGATTGAATGGCTTGAGTTAGTTGAGACCAACCTTGTGGGGGTATATCAGCCGATTGAGCCACACACACACACACACACACACACACACACACACACACACACACACACACACACACACACACACACACACACACACACACACACACACACACACACACACACACACACACACACACACACACACACACACACACACACGACATACAAAGACACACACAGACCCACAGAGACATACACACACCACCTGATTTATGAGGTTTATTCAAAGGACTGGACACATAATGTAGGAGCTGACTGAGAGTGAGAACTGCTGGTGTGTTTTAAAGGGGTTGTGACCTCTCTGCACAGTGTGTGGTGTCTGACACAGCCACCTATTACCAGGCAACAGATTTCATTCGTTCTCCCTCGTCCTCCTACTTAAGACTAGAAGCCAGTGGCCACAGGAATGCCCACCCTTAATGAGTCACACATGGCTCTCAAAACATCAACACTCACAGCTACACGAAGACGCGCAACTCCTCAGGAAAACACTCTCACCTTTCCCATATGGGTATCTCATCCACTCCCCCCCCCCTTCCAACACACACACACACACACACTGCTTCTGATTCGTGAGCTAACTTCTGTTTGTGAGTCACATTTGAAGGAATGGCGTTACATTGGTACAAAGGTACACTGCGGTTCTGTGTATGCCAGCTTTCCTTTTTTGTTTAGGCAGGATTGTTTTGATGGAGCGGTTTGCTGGAAACCACTTCAAACAGAAGCCCTGCGAGCTGGAGAAAAGGTTGGGTTTGAGGGGAACCCACTGAGTTTACGAAGTTAATGACTGAAGGCGAACGACTGACCTGCCACTGGGTAAACTGAAGATGTACATTACAGGAGAGGAAAATTGAGTTAAAAAAAATATACATTTTTACAATTTATCCCTTTAAATTGTATAAAGAACACTGTAATGAAGCTGTGGCTGTAATAGTTCCTGTAATTGAACTAAGGCAGATATAGCATGAACAAACCATCCTTTTATCAGACCCTACTTGATTAGGAAACTGGCTGTGCTTGACCTGACACAACTGGAGACGTCAGGGGTTTGACACTCTGTCATTTTACCTCACCTACGAGAACATTTAAGCACAACAAGTGAGAGGGCCCCCATTTGCCCTGCAGACATATGGGAGAGTGGAAGAGTGACATCACATCCTGAGGATTTGAATGAAAACACCGGAGATGTCTGCAGCCTCTCAGCATCAAACCAATGAGGGCTGGGGGCTGAGACAAGAATAAGAGAGAGAGAGCGAGCAAGAGCCTTTGATATCACACTATAATTAGCCACAGTGTTTCATCAGCGGCACGCTGTCCAGACCTGCTGAAATACACTTTTTACAGCCCTGCTGTCTGCGTGGGAGACACAAAGGGAAGGTTGTTGCTCATCCAGATCGCCAGGTGACCATAAAGGAGCTGCCAGCAGCATGATAAATAGGCCTTTATTTCTATATGAGCTAAAATGTTTTCTTAATGACTGAAGTAATTCATTCAACAGTAAGTCTGGCTGTGGGAGGGGGACATGGCTGTGCTAAAGCACCAGGCTGTGAGTGATGGGCACTGTACCTCCAGAGGAGTGTCTCTCTCTCTCACAAACAACTACTTTACTTCTGGGCCAGTGGAACTGATGTGGATCTGGGTTGACCTGCATCCCTCCTCCCCTTCCTCCTTCTCCTCACTTGCCACAGATGCATAACACAAAGAGAGCTCTCCTTACAGGTCCAGTAGCTGAGGGAGTTGAGTAGACCCACCCAGCAGAGCCCTCTGCCTCTGTGGCCCACATGAACATTAGAGCCACCTCAGACTCAGAGTTGGAGCCATAGCAGGAGGAGGAGCAGGAGGAGAGGTAGCCGGAGCAGGAGCAGTAGCAGGAGGAGAGGGAGCAGGAGCAGGAGAAGGAGGAGAGGGAGCCTGCGCCTCACCTCTGGGCTGTTACTATGCAGACTTAGCAGCGCCTGGCTTACTCTCAGCGTTGCATAACAAGTACAACGGCATGGGGAGGCTGGGGGCTGGGGGGTTGGTACACACCATGATTAGTACATGAGCCTTGAAAAGCACTACAAACATGGCCGATATCACCCATCCTCAGTCATCCAAAGGATACAATGAAACATACTGAATAATACAGAAACACAACATCATCAGGAGGCTGACTGCAGTCATGAGTGAAAGCGAAGATCGTCTTCCTCTGCCTCATTCTGCCCTCCTTCCGTGTGTTTTGTTTCGCGTACTACATTAGCCTAAAAATGCAAGTGAGATCCTGTGAATTCAGAAATTTTAAAACAGAACTGGTTTAATACATTATGCATTTGGAATCTCCAGTTTCACACAAGATAACGGCTGAATAACAGTGCCACTGAATTAATTTGACTTCTGCCATATATTATTCATTGTTCCGGGATGAAAAGAAAAAAAAGCCCCCGCTTGCATTTGAGGGATGAATATGGCAAACTTACACTTCCAAAAAAAAAAAGAGTTATAAAGAAGCCTTAAGGACCAAATTAAAACAAAAGTAGTGCAGGTTAGTAAAACTTTACCTTCGGAAACTTTTTAGAGCATAGTGTATGAATAAAACGTGTCTGGTCCAGTACTAAGCCAGATGGTGCTTCTGTTGTTCTGAGGTTTGCTGATTTAACATCGATAGAGTTACAGTGTAATGCACAGCATCTGTAAATACTGTAGTGCAATGACCTCAGACATTAGGCATGCTTCTGTGTGCAGTCTGTGCATGCAAGGCACTGCTGCATGTTACTGTAGCTCAAAGAATATGTTACGCACGTGGGAGTTCCATGTCTCGGAAAATGATTAAAAGTTTGAACCATTTATAAACACAATCGCTGAAGTGCTTACAGAACCTGTCATCTTCCAATCTTTTTTTCAGAAGTAAACGTCCACAGTAATCTAGAGCTGAGGTTAATGGGCCTTGAGTCTAACTGGATCGGCTGTGCAAAGTTCTTCTCCTGCCCTGACCCTCAGTGGACCCTTCAGTCCCCCCAGTGGTGAGAGGACCCTTCTCCAGCACGTGTGGTCGAGAGAGCGAGGGCCTCAACTTCCCAAACCACCTATCCCGCCCATTCGGAAAACAATCCCGAGCTCAGCTCATATTTCCATCCTGTTCCATGTGTCTGGTCTGCCTTTCGTGGACACACCTCCCTCAAGGTACGCTGCGATTGGATCCTGTGACAGAGAGCCGTAATCCATCATCGTAATGACTGGACACGCAATCATTCCAAGAATACGCCTGCATTTGGCAGAGTACACCTTCCATCAACTCCAAAGCACATCACAATGAGATAATGGGCGGCACACAACGTTTGGTGCTCTGCACAGAGGATGAGTAAATCATACAGAGGTATTTCAATAGCTGCAAAAACACGAGCCAAACAAGCAACCTGACCTTGAACAAATTTACTCTGCTAGATAGCTCATGTTTAATCCCTTTCCACATATGCAACGGGAAAATATAAACCCTTGAATTCAGGTTCAGGGGGGAAGTAATCCTATGTGCTTTATTGGCTCTGCCTGCCCCCTGACCTCTCGGAGTATGAATACACAAACGCCTTGTTCCAAGTAGCTCGGAGTTCTCTTTACATTTCAAATACTTTGCAGGTCAAACATCCAGGAGTTCCCATACCTGAGGAAAGGGAATCTCTGGAACACAGGCTTCTGGCTTTCATGGTGGCTTGTTTTACGGTCATGCCCTACGCCTGTCAACCCCCCCAAAGGAAGGGGAGGAGGGGGAGGGATGGGTGCCGCAGTAACAACTGTTCGTATTGATTGTTTCAAAAACAGGCAAGACGATATTGGTGTGGTCCATGTGGAAAGCGTAATTGGAGAAGGGAGGGAATACAGTATAACAGGAGACAGGGGACTCAAGGTCATCCGGACCAACGCTAGTCAAAGAGCCCCATGCACACGCCACACCACGCTTCTCTCAGATTAATTCAAAACCACCCAGTCTGGCTCTGACTGGAATGTGGCACGTTGCCAGCCATGTGCGCTTGGAGAAAGCAGCCAGGGGAATGTCTACACTCTTTCAATCGCCTTCATCTCCTCCTACTACTACTACTACTGCTAATACGACTAATGGTTCTACAATAAGTCTACTCCTCCTACCTCACGCCACAGCTAACTGTAGTAACTCTAGGGCACCTTTGCCCCGACACACATATTTATCCTGAGTGTGTGAAATAACAAAACCAACTGGAGCAAGTGCCGGATCCAAGCAAGGTTTCTTTGGATAGGAGCCACAGACAGATAGCTATGGAGCTCTTGAGGTAGGGGGGCTGCCCAAAGACAGAGGAGGCTGGAGAGATGTTATGGGGGGCCCCACTGTTTTGAGCAAGAGCTTTGAGGGTTGACGAGAGAGACTTCAATGCCTTATATAGCTGGCGGTCATGTCATGTCAAGTCAGCTCAGAGCATATGTTGATCTCTGTGGAGGAACCGCTACGTCAAATCTGACGTCAAGGTAAACCAGTTACTAGAGGACTGACCAAAAGTTCACTTGAGGGGGAAAAACATCTTCGTTATAAAGTAGATCTGCTATCTGTGAGACAATGCATTGTCATGGGGTTTTCCTTAAATCCATAACAATAGTATTCAAAAGTCCACAGTACTACTTCATCTTCCCACAACAACTCTTTCACCATGTCATTAGTCTTCTCCATTTCTTTACAGCAAACCCCTGGCCTAGACACAATCACACAGATAGGGCTGCTTAACTATAGGTTAGGTTGAAGACAAGCCTCCAGGAAATAACTGGTGCACAGGGAGAATAATGGAGGCTGAACGGGAGTGGGGTGGGGGGAGCAAGACACTGTGATCTCTGGGGAACTCTGGCAAATGCAAGGCATGGCAATGGTGTTCCCGTGCAAAGCTTCTTCTAACTTCAAACACACAATTGCATTCTTTCTTAGTAAATGCTTGAAATAGCTACGTATGATCATGGTTCCTTGTGATACACAGATACACATTACAACATAGGTGTTAGTTTCAAGAAATTAAGAATAACAAACAAAGAGGCAGAAAGAGAGAATGGAAAAAAACTATACACTTCCGAGTTAGCGTCCTGCCTATATATGCAGGCATCATAGCACACACAGAGCTCCTCATGTGGTCATTGTGTTGTTGGGTATCCAATCACTTTATACAGTTTGAAAGCCATACTCACAGTGTAAGCTTGAGCTAGGAGGCATCATCAAATACAGTGCATTCTACTAAACCACAACCACAACCTCTGGAATATTTCAAGACACATAAACGAGACTGGCAAAGCCGTAACGCCGACTGCCTGACTGCCTGACTGGCTGGCGCACGTCTGCACTGTCTGAGACCACACAGCTGGAAAATGAAAGGTCCTCCCTTCTGGGACAGTTGCCCAAGGACAGGAGTGAAATAAAGAGCACCTTCCCTCGACCCCCGCTGTCCCCACACAGCGAGCTGGGCCAGCTCCCATTTGCACTAATTCTCATTCAGATTAGAGTCTCTGTTGTCAGAAGGTAACCGAGACAGCCATTGATATGAAAAAAGGACAATTAACTACAATTAGGGGACTGGGGGACTTCCCTGGAACAATAATGCATTCTTCTTTGGATTATCACAACAATAACTTTTTTTTACAGCGTCAATGACTGGGAGACTCAGGGGCCTATAGCTCTGGTCTCTGGCTGGATATCTGGAGTCAGAATAGGTAATGTCTGCGAACAAGGGATAATCTTGGGCTTGCTTCACTGATTAGGGGTCATTTGTTGGTCAACTATGCCACAACCTTGATGTGATAACAAGACACCAATTACTTGCAAGATAAGACTAACAGCACACTCCAGGAATCCTGGAGATCACCCAAACTTTGAATGAGGAGATACCTGCTACGGTTTTATACAAATTGTGGCGTGCAGAGACACATGAGAAGCATATTGGTGTCACCCAAAAGTTAACAAGCAACCCTGTCCAACAACTTAAGACTTAAACTCCAGACCCTCGCTGCCTGCTGTTTAACATCGCAAGCTTTGAACGCTAATGCAGGTTAAAAGTAGTAAGGCATGCTTGAACCTATAACTTAAACAAAGTTGTACGCAAAGAAAACACCATCACAATAAAGTGTCTTATAGGCTTTTTTTTGCTTTTGCTGGCCTAACTCTCTCATTGCCCCCTGGGGCATTGTTTAACCTGGGTGACCCCTTTAGGAAAGCAAACCAGACACCGTTCCAACTGAAAGGGGCTTCAGCCTCGGCATAAGGAGGCTATCTGTAACCCATCCCCAGGGGAGGCATACCATTAAACTACTTATAAAAGAAGAAAGTGGGAGAAAGGGAGGCAAGGAAGGAAGGAAGGAAGGCCAAGAGGAACAGAACATGTCAAGACGGGCAGAGTTAAAACAGCATTGCCCACTCTTATAGAACTTCTCTGGCCACCATGAACTCCTGTGGGTATGGGGAAAGGACTCCCTGATATATCAGAAACATTCTCCAGAGTAGAGTCTAGAGGATGTCAGTTCTGTCCAAGGCAGACATTCTCCAGCGAAAGGTCCTTCACCTCAGGGTCAATTCAATTTCATCGGTTCAGATCACCCACGCAAAGACTTACATCTTTCTGGGGGAGGTGGGTGGAGGGTTGAAGCAGAAAAACACAATCAATGGGAGCTAAACCTTACTTAGGTACACACGTGCTCACAGAAACACACACACACACACACACACACACACACACACACACACACACCAGTGAAAGCTGCAGAGAACACTGGCAGAGACCACTAGTAAAAGTGGAAACAGACCTACAGACCTACAGACCAGACACACAGCCAATGGCGACACGCTGTGCCTTTATCAGGTTAAGGACTGGCTACTCCCTCTCATTCACATCTGCTTCGGAATGTTAATAAGAATTTCACTGATTGAGAATGTCTGAAAACTTCTGCGTATTCTCAGTCAACCAGCTACACAACGTTATGACCATTATGTCTCTTTTGGTACACCTCAACAAGGCATGACCACAGGCAACACACATAACCACAACATTTCACTTACCTCAAATATTCATAGTGAATAACGAAAACACGACTCTTGCTTGTTGTTAAAATAAAGCATAGGTTTGTCGGACTTTCAACTTAACGTAGAGTTAACTTGTTTACGAAACTAACAGCACACCATAGATCAGACTCTTTTTTTTACACAAATCCGTCAATTTCCCCAGAATTGTCAACAGGAGTGTCCTTTCAAGCGAACATGTTTTCGAGCTAGGATTATTTGTAAAATCACTTAGCCGACACCAGTGATTAACTCATACACTGTTAAGGCATTTATGAAAGGGAATATGGCCTACATTGTCAGGTTTATACATTTGAATTAAATATTGGCCTACATTGTTAACTCACAAATATCACTAGCAGTTGTTACACTGGTATTTCTATAGTGTGTATAGCCTATTCATTCTGAGTCTATTCAAATGCATTACATCTCAAATAGGGCAATGAATGTGGCTGTTACATGATTTGTAAATATGTAGGTCGCACCATATACTATAGTAACCGTGCCACATAACCTTAATACTTGGTGCGAACTGTGTTTACGTTGACATTGTAGCGCGTAGGCGCATTACTACACAGTCATTAGACTGGTACATGTGCTTAAAGATCGCCTGCCGGGCGCAATTGCTGTTAACCATGC
The DNA here is from genome assembly GCF_963457725.1 of Sprattus sprattus. Taxonomy (NCBI): domain Eukaryota; kingdom Metazoa; phylum Chordata; class Actinopteri; order Clupeiformes; family Clupeidae; genus Sprattus; species Sprattus sprattus. The sequence goes on along the minus strand of NC_137921.1, from coordinate 37,138,239 downwards.
AGACAACACGCCCCTCTAGTAAAGGGAATAGCTGAGCGGGTCTCTGTGATTCAGCCACTGCGCACTGTGCTTGTGGTCTCCTTAGAACTCTCACTTTTACAGTTGAGGCTACACTTTATGCTCGGATAAATCCAACAAAAACTACCCTACCACAAGTATTATTAAACTGTGGAGAATGTATGTCGTCACGTCTAAACAAGGTTTAATTTTGAGTGACAGCTGTGTCGAGATGTTTTTACTTATTACGCAGCACATGACTCAAAGAAGTAAGGGTACTACTTACGCACTGCTTCTTGTTTAGGGTCTAGCCCAGTGGTTGTTTGCTGGA